>NC_057804.1:487555041-487920022 GCF_018294505.1 Triticum aestivum | reverse complement strand
CGAAGATGTAGCTAGTGGGTCCCAGTAGTCAGGGGGCGAATCGTTTTTTTGCCCGGACGCACTTCCTTGCGTCCGAAGATGTAGCTGGTGGGTCCCAGCAGTCAGGGGGCGAATCGTTTTTTTTTTTTTGCCCGGACGTACTTCCTTGCGTGTGAAGATGTAGCTGGTGGGTCCCAGCAGTCAGGGGGAAACGTTTTTTTTGCGAAATACAGTGCCCGTTCGGTGGGTCCCAGCTGTCAGGTGGAGGAATCATTATTTTCCGTGTAATAAGGAGGCACTTCCTTGCTGAGGCCATGGCCCCAGCTGCCAGCCTCTCCACGTACAGTCTATGTCCGATGGAAGTCGTTCCTTGACCACATTGACCAGGCCGTGCCGAGAGCACCACAACGGTGGACGACGGCGAGGCCTAGGAAGGGGACGACGCGGAGCCGGGGAAGACGCGGCAGTGGAAGCCCGTGCAGAGAGGAGTACGAGGGTTCACTGGTTTGGCTGCAGTGTGAGGCTGCCATCGCTGCAGGGCCTGGCCAGCGGTGGGAATAGTAGGGGGCGGTGAGGCCTCCGCGGCAGCACAGCCGACCACAGGAGGCAGGAGCATGCGGCACGACCGGCGATGCTTTGGGCGGCTGGAGCCAGAAGACCAGAGGTTGAAGAAGCACTACGGCCGTTGGATGGACATCGTACGGTCGTAGGAGCTAGAATCGTTCATATTGAAGAAGCAGCACAGCCGTTGGATTAACATCCAACGGTCACTGCTGCTAGAATCATTTGTGGACTAAGTTGACAAAGCCAAAGTACACGTCAACCTAGTAGACCCACAAGTCAGCCTCCAAATCTGTCCCAAACAACATACAGCCGGAAATTTCCAGCCAGATTCAAATTAATTTTAAATCTAAATATACCTTAATTTAAATTCAATGAAATTTTACCCGCACAAAAACAATGAAATTTAAAATATCGAAATCTGAAAGAAAACAGTATTTTGGAACTAATTGCCTGTTTGTTGTATATTTTTTCATTTTACAGCCCATTTATTATTACTTATAGCCCATTTCTTATTACTTATATAGCCCATTTCTTATTACTTATAGCCCATTTTCTGGGCAAAATGCATCCCTCCTCGTCTTGTAAGATTTCTGGCCCAGCAGGGCGTAGAAAAGCAAGTAGGCCTATGTTGGTTATTCTGCAAAAAAAAGCTGGCTAGCCATTTTTCATAATGGAAAAAAACAAACTGGGCTGGTCATGTGCTAAACATATGAAATAAAAGCCTGGGCTAGACGGGCCACGGGTCCCGCACAACCCAGTTGATACCCTTCTCCGTCCCAAAAAAACAAAATTACTGCGCGCGCTGCTGGGTCCCTACTATCATCCTCACCATGTACAGTCATCTCCTTATTCCTCTCGGTTGTTGACCATGTTGACAACACCGGAGGGCGGTGGCGCGGCGAGCGAACCAATGCGGAGGACGATAGTGAGGCCTGGACAGGAACGAACAGGAGCCGAGGAAGATCACAACAAGTCGTGGGAGACGGGAGCAGGCGGTCCCGCCGGTGCTGGTTTGGCTTTGGCAGCTCGAGGAATAAGAGCTAAAGAAATGCGACAGACATTGAATGTCAATCCAACGGTCAAGGTTGGAACAATCGTTTGTTGACTAAGTGGACACCAAGTAGCATACTTTTTTATATATAGGAAGAAAACTGTGAGGAAAATGCGTTCGTCTACCGTCCTCCTCACAGGGAACGTTTGCCACATAAGTGACTAGCACCCTTGGTTTTCAACCGAGAGTTCTTGGGTTCGAGTCCCAGGAACTCTCAATTTTGTCCTCCTTCCTTCCTCGCAAAAAAAGGGAAATAAAACCAAAGACTTGGGAAGGCATACAGAACAAGCTAGTGTACCAGTAAAGAGATGTTGCCGAGTTTTAGAAAAAAGAGAGACGTGCTCCTGTAGCTGGTTCGAATCCAAACCTAGACTATGACTATATATGGTGCTATGCTACTCTGCAAGTAATGAAACTGACATATCCAATGTTCGCTTCTCCTCTTCTCTACTTACTCTGCCTAGCATCAGAAGCTCTGGTCGCACCAACCATGTCCGCTGGCCGCTCGTCCACCTACTCTTCAGCAGGCAACAACCAGATATGCGCCAAGTCACCAACCGTACCATCGCCTGTGGGTCTCATCACACCCCCGCCGGCACGCGCACCGCAGCCGATTGCTCATCGCAACCCGATGCCGTTGGTGTGGTGCCACTGCTGCAAATCACGCAGAGTCATCTGTCGCGTCTCAACCACAATCCTCAACCCTGGCCGAATCTTCTACAAATGCATGAATCATGGGGTAATAATATGTTTAAGTGTTGTTCTGCTGCTTTCAGTTGCTGGTTTTTTTAGTAGTTTGGTTGATGATCTTCCAATTTGATTCATGCAGAAAAGGGAAGATTCGTGTGATTTGTATTTCTGGGAAGTTGTTGATGTGGGGGAATGCAACTACGCTGATTATTTGGTTAGCCGAGGAATCCCAATACCAGCATGTTGTGGTGTTGGACAAGTAACTGAAGGAATGACAGAAGAGGAAGATGCAGAGCAGAAGGTTAAAGATGTAGTTCCTCTGATCATGGCCAAGCAACAGCTGCTGAACAGCCTTGACATCAATGAGGAGATGAAAGAGCTTGTGAAGATAATGGGAAAAATCGATGTGCTATGTAGGATGATTGTCTCTTTATTTGCAGTGTATGTAGCACTCGTGATGTATTCAGTGGCTACGACATGAGCACTTTGCTGAAACTAGTAATGAATGAAACCTGTGTAGCAGGCTGGGCGTAGTGTTGTGAACATCTAATGATTTCTATTAATGGAAATCAGGGGGTATCCCCTTTTGCTCATAAATAAATAAATAGCAGAGGCCCTGTCGGGTCAGCTTTGTTCTCATTCAATGACGTTGAGTAAATTGCAGTCCAACAACAAACTATGTCATCAAATTCAAGTTTCACAGCCAAATATGAGTACAACTAAACAACAATGTCATCATGTTTTAGTTTTCATACAATCACCAAACACAAATCAGCATACATAACAAGTGATGTTCTCACAGCAAAATACTAAACAACATGTTCATCAGGTTTCAGTTTTCATGGCAAGCACAATTTCACATAGTAGATAAAAAAATGTCTTCTGACAGGCAAATACGACAAAAGCAATGTAATCATCATCCGTAGCAGCAGCGTCAACATCTTCGCCATGTGTATCAGTCTGAATCATAATTCCCCACGGTGTCATCTTCTTTTTCGTCCTCAACGTCCTCGAACGTTGGCTTCTTCTTGATCAACTCTTGTATGTCCACAGCACGACAAGCAATCTTTTCGCCGGCGTCATTGACGTGATGGTTCTCAAAGATATTAGGAACATTTGTGTTATCTTGTACATCAGGAGCAGCGTAAGCATCATCTTATTGTGCAACTTCATTAAACTAATTCCTCTGCTCAAACCTTTGTAATACTCTCCAGTCATCGCTACGTGCAAATGTGTCTTCCAAGAAAAATATCTGTGTTGCTTGATTTGCCAAAATAAAAGGCTCGTTGGTCTGGTACACCGCCTTGACATTGATGGATTTGAAATAATCATCAGCTCTGGGTTTTGCGATCCTGGAAAATAGGTACACCAACGACAACACAATAGAACCACACACCGATGATCCTCGAAACTGGAGATATACTGCAACTAAACAATGTCTGTTATGTTAGCATACATTTCAGTTGTCTCTTTGTCATACGTATCCGTGCTCATGATGGCATTGTTTTGTGTCTTCCTACCTTCGTCTCGTGCAAGGGTGTTGTAGCACACATCTCCAACAATGCAAGATTCATAATGTCTTACCCGAGTATCAGGACCCATTGCTAGTGAGTAAAGGGCATCATCAACTGCCTATCCATCCTCCCGCATCTTCTTAACCTATGGTTAGAAAATAGACAAGCTGATCATCTTATGTACTCAATATATTAAAAAAATGACAGTGCACTTCAAAAGCTTACATGGTTCTTGAACCATTTCGCAAATCCTGCCATAACTAGTTTGTCAATGTTTCTTGGATTTTGCGGTAGTAACTCCTCTTTGTAGATGCTGCACAACATAGTGATCGCGTCAAACATCTAAATATATAAGAATGTGCTGCAAGTTTAGTAGATTACGATGTATAAGCTGCAGTACTGCACTTACTTGATATAAGGTAGTATCTCAGGACTATTATTCAACACATACCAAACCATTTTGTCCAAATCTTTAGGTTTGTCCTCTTGTCGACTCTTCCCTGTAACTCGAACAGAATAATAATAAACATTGAGCCCGGGATTGTCTTCACCCACCTCTTTGCTAAGCTGATCAGCTGTTTCAATGTATTTTGAGCAGAATGTCAACACTTCTGTAGCAATGTAGGCCTCTGCAATGGAACCCTCGGGTCTAGCTCTGTTCCTAACATAGCCCTTGAAAGTGCCTAGCCGCCTTTCAATAGGGTACATCCAGTCATACTGTACTGGACCTCTAAGTAGTGCCTCATCAGGTAGATGAACAGCCAAATGCACCATCACATCAAAGAAGGTTGGAGGATATATCTTCTCAAGGTCGCATAGGATAGTTGGTATCTTGTCTCTAAGACGCTCCAAAGCATCTATCCTGATATTTCTACTGCAGAGTTCCCTGAAGAATTGTCCGAACTCTGCAACTGCTCTGTATAAGTCAGGGCGGCCCAATCCTCTAAGGATAACAGGTAAAACCCTTTGAAGTAGGACGTGGCAGTCATGAGTTTTCAACCCTTGTACCTTGTTTCCATCTGCACTGACTCTCCTTTCAGGGTTGGAAGCAAATCCATGTGGGAATCTCACACATGACAGGACCTCGCAGAATTCTTTTCTTTTTACCTTGTCCAAGACATACACAGATGGTGCCATATCCCGTGGTTTACCTTCATCTTGCACCTGCAAATCCTTTCTGATACCCAGGTGTGTCAAATCAATCCTAGATTTTAAGGTATCTTTCGTCTTGCCTTCAATATTAAGAAGTGTGTCGATAATGCTCATATATTTTTCTCGATGTGCATCACATTAAGATTATGCCGCAGATCCAAATCTTTCCAATACTCCAAGTCCCACAAAGTGGACCTGCGGGTAAACAATAATCTCTCTTCTGCCCTGCCACGATTCCTTTTCCTGCTACCATTACCAGGATGGTTTCCTGGTGTAATATGCCTGACCTTCTCTAATTCCACTTGCAACTCATCGGTGGTGATCCTATTTGGTGCATCACAGTTTTCATGCTTTGCATTGAACACATGTCTTCGGTATTTTCTAGGATGCGGCTTGTCCTTGGAAAGGAAACGGCGGTGTCCAATGTAACAGATCTTGCTAAGTATTGTGTATGACAGCGGATTCCTGTCGCAGCGAACACATGCATTGTAACCATGTGTCGTTCGCCCTGACATAGTGCCCAAAGCCGGATAACCATGGATGCACCAAATTATAACAGCACGCAGAAAGAAATCAGCTGGTGGGCTGCTATATAGGTCTCAAGTGAGAACACCCTTCCATAGCTATTGAAGTTCCTCCACAAGAGGCTCCATGAACAAATCAAAATCCTTTCCAGGACGTTTTGGACCTGGGATGAGCAAGGCCATCATGTAGTTTGATTCTTTGGTGCAGACATTTGGAGGCATGTTGTAAGGGATAACAAGCAATGGCCACATGCTATATGTGGCGCTCTGGTGGCCAAATGGGTTAAATCCATCTGAAGCTAAGCCAAGTCTAATGTTTCTCGGGTCAGCAGCAAACTTTTTGTGTTTATCATTGAAGCTTTTCCACTCACTACCATGAGATGGATGGCTCATTACATTCTGATCTCTGTACTCCTGGTTCCTAGAATTCCACAGTACATTCTCTTTTGTTTCAACATCATGAAACAACCTCTGCAATCTTGGTGTAATTGGAAAATGTCTCAGAACATTATGAGGAATCCTCTTCACAGCATAGCCATCTTTCCATCTTGATGATTTGCATTTCGGGAATTCACTTAAGTTGGCATAATCCTTCCGGAACACAACACAATTATTCTTACAAACATGGATCATATCATATCCAATTCCAACTGCACGAAGGAAATTCTTCATTTTACTGTAGGTGTTTGGCAGCTCAGACGCATCTGGGAAATATTTACGGAAAGCAGCCAACATCGCATCGAATGATTTGTTGGTCATCCGCTCAGATGTCTTCACCTGAAGAAAGGTGACCATAGTTGAGAATACTGACAGCTTATTTCCTGGGGTGACAGCAACGTTGCGTTGTTCCAACATGCGGGCCCATCGGTTTTCTTCTGCAGGTGAAAGTTCACGGAATGCACGAGCATTTCGTAGCATTGTTTCATTGTTGGTCAAACTCACTGGCTCCGCCACCACCACCACCTCCTCCTCTTCCACCTGAGCATCAGGCAGATCAAGATGGTGATCTGCTGCTTCCACGTAGTCAATAACATTGATGTTCACAACTTCACCATGATGAACCCACCTAGTATATGTGACCGACATCCCATACAAGTGTAGATGATTTTGCATAGTTGACTGGGGTCTTGTAACTGAATTCATACAACTGCTACACGGGCAGAGCACATCTGATTTCGGACCACCGTACTCAGCTCTGATAAAGTTCATGAAGTTTTCAACCCCCTCGACATATGCAGCGGAGAATCTTCGAGCAGAAGTTATCCAAGTCCTGTCCATTTGTTAGACATACAAATTAGTTCTTCTACTAGATATTACAGGAAAAACATATATGCTTTTTTATAAAGTCCAGAAAAAAAATACCTAGGTCGATGTCTAAAGCTATGGAGGATATTTGGACGAGCAGATCTAAGTAACGAAATATATGTAAAGCTAATTCAGCAAACAGATTTGAGTGCTAAATTATGGCAGGCTGTTTCAACAGTCAATGAGGCTGAGCACACAGCCATCGAACTATCGAAGGCCACCGCAACAACAAAGATCGAGTATAAAACGGTGTAGAGCTCTTTCACCTAACAGATTGGCTACTAGACCATGGCAATCTACGTCACAAGAAATATATGGCAGGATATTTTAGCAACTAATCAGCCTTGGCATGCCATCTCAGCTAAGCAGATTGAGTGCAGAACAGGGCAAGGAAGCTTCTTAAGCAGAGCATATTGACAGTAAACTACTTCGGCAAACAGTGAGATTAACAGCGTCTACCAGCTAACATTCAACGCTACACCGACATGAACGGGGCCTCAGTCTAGAATGCGTGTACCGTGGGAGAAGCTGACCGCCGTGCGTCTCCACATGAACGTCGCCAGCGGTGGCGGCGCTAACTGCCGTGCGCCTCCACAAGAACGTAGCCAGAGGTGGCGGCATGGCTAGAGGACGACAGACTACAAGAGCGTATTGTGGGAGCGAGAGGATCGCCGTGCGTCCCCTCGATGAACCGCGGCGCCGACGTATCGGCGCGGCGGGGAGGGCGGCTTTGGCAGAGCGAATGGAGTGGAGGGGGACGGGGGGAGGGGGGTTTGGGGAATATTATTGGCTAGTTGGCCGAAGGGCGGATGAATCGGATTTGGGGGGAATTTTTGTGTGGGGGGGAGAGGATTTTCGCGCGGTGGGCGGGGGGAGTTTGGCGCATAGTCGGTTTCTCCAAGTGCAGTCCCACGTGTCAGTGAAGAGGCAAGCCGAAGCACGTTCCATTTGTGTGAGCCGTGTGCAGGACCGAACGTGTGTGGGGTGCAATGCGACCGCGACAGGAGTGTTGTGAGTGTACCACCTTTTTTCCTCAAAAAAAGCTAGGTGCTTCGCCCCCTCAAAAAAAATGTGTTGCTTCGCGCAATCCATCGATACTACTACTAGTAATCCGGTAATCCCGACTAAAACAGCGCAGCCGGGTCTTTTCCCGCGTGATATGCTGGGAGGTTGGCTTAGTTGGGTTTTTTAGGACGAGTAATGCTACACCTACGTAATCCCAGTTACGTAATTAACGTAATGTGAAACGTGTGATCTGTTGATTGTATATTGGGGGAGGGAGGGGCCCACTGCCATGAAAATCAGGGGCGGAGAGAGAGAGGCAATTTACGTTAACCCTTTCGTAGGTTCCCGTAGATGTAGAAAGATGTGAAATGCGTGAATGTGTAGTGAACGTACTATTGGAGTGCCTAAGATAATTTGTGTATGTATAGACCCTATGTGTTTATTTTACTTCGCATGTTAGATTTGTCTCGGTTCATTAAAAATCAGAGTTGGTGATGATGGTGTGCCTGTCATCCTGCAATATAGGCCGTCTGATCTATATCTAACGGATAGGAAGGAAACTATGACAATTTACCCGCACTCCTCTCCACATTTGAAGATAAGGCTTTCCCTCATTCATCCTTTTCTCCCACAAGATCTTGATCTTCCGTGCAACGCACATGCATCTTGCTAGTACTCCTACAATATGTATATTATTGTGAAAGTTCATATACACCGGCTGAGATTAATGCAAACACGGCAGATTTTCATTACATTTCGAACTTTTATATGACAAAAAATAAAAGAAACCCGACCCTAAACCTATTCTACGGCGGCGACCGACGTCCTCCATCTGCGATCTCTATGTACGGGGGTGGGGTTCAAGACCCGTGAAGTGAAGGTGCGGTCTCCGGCAAGGAAAAGTAGAACACGGGAGACGGACCGGCCAGTTGGCACACCATGCCCTGCCGCCTCCCATGCCCTACTCATCCTCGGAGGAGTCCCCCACCTCGGCGGTGCCGGACGTTGGACGGCGGCAAGAAGGACGCGTGGCTGACGGTGCTCCCGTCATCGGCCACCAGCGTGGCCACCCCTTGTGTGGTCGCGTACGCGTCCGGCTACGCCGCTATTGCGTCGCGAGAGGCGACTTGAGCGAGGGCGGCGACCTCGAGCTTCATCCTCAAAGACAAGCTCTCCCGCAGAGCGTTCGCACTTGCGGTCATGGCGGATGTGGTGCTAGGTAGGAGGACGATGCTCTATGGTGTGGAGGTTAGCTGGGCGTTGCCGCTTTAAGTAGCGCATTCCGGTGAGGCCAAGCATCCGGGTGCGTCATTAAGTTGCCGGAGTTGGTTCCTCGGGCACCGAGCCTCTTAACGACGACATACGAATGGATGGCATGAATGCGGGCAGCTGGCGCTGGCTGGGAACGCACCGTGCGATGGCGCGAGGGATGAGGGTTTTGGTGTGCCAGGGTAGTCAGCTGCGGTCGTGGCAACGTTGGAGATGTCCTTTGCTCACATGCGATCCCCGCATGTCATTGAAAAAGCAAGACGACCCGGCATGGTCTCAGGTCCAAAGGATGCAGTTGGCCGTGCTACACCACTCCGCGGACGCATCGTGGCGCCCCGTGCATCCTCGACGAGCCGGGTGTTGGGGTGTGTTTGGATTGTGGCCAAAGTGCACCTTACCAAAATATTGGTCATGACCCAAAGATTGGTCTTTGTTTGGATGGTTGCCATTTTTTTGGCATGCCAACTCTAGCCAACTCTAGTTCATTTTTCTTGCCAATGTCGGCCAAATCATGGGCAACCAATACCTCAACCAAAATTTTGGTCATGACCCAAAGATTGGTCTTTGTTTGGATGGTTGCCATTTTTTTGGCATGCAATGAACTCTAGCCAACTCTAGTTCATTTTTCTTGCCAATGTCGGCCAAATCATGGGCAACCAATACCTCAACCAAAATTTTGGCTACCCAATGCTTTGATGGGGCAACCTTGGGCACAAACCAAACATACTGTTGGTCGTGCCACAGCACTAACGCCACCCTCGGCACACTGAAACCGATCGTGTCTAGCGATGATATGAGCGTGTCGCTCACTGCGGTTGCCGTGTCCATAGGCGGTGCTGGAGGTGCGCCCCGTTGTTGGCCCCAATGACCCACATGAACGGTTGTCGGCGGCGAGGAGGTCGTGGGCCAGCTCCTCCATTGGACTAGTCTGCGCTATGTCGTCCCGACGGGTGTGCCCCACATGTCAGTTTCCCTGTTTTCCCGGCCATATTCGAGCGTCAGTGCTCCGCGTTGCGCATTAGGCCTTTCACTATGTAGGCCAAGCGAGACAACTTATTGTTTATTTGAGCAGTTCAAGTATAATCATGTGGCATTTGTTTATTTCTCATTCCTCTCCAACCCTCTTCTCCATCGATCGTGTCGCCCTCTAGTCGAGTCCATCCTCCTGCATGCCTCATTTGAACATTCCGTTGAGTATCATTCGCATGTACCCAGCCTAGTCCTATTTCAATAGATCTCCGGACCTCGAGATGAAATCGAGAGGGAACGAGTGGGGGCACATGATACCTAAGGCGGATTCAAAATTTTGAACCGGTGATCATAGCATCCGCAAATCATATATAAAGGGTATTCAATGTTCATTTTGTTTTTGAACGTACAATATACTCCCTCCTATCCTTTCTAGTATACATATAGGTTTTATGTGTAGTCAAAGTATCTCTACTTTGATCAAGAAGGTATCAACATTCAACAATGCCTAATCAATATTGTTAGATTCATACGTACTCCTTGATTTGTACTCGAGATGGTTTCCAATTTGACTATTGACAAGATTAATAGTACTCCCTCCGTTCCAAATACATGACTTCCATTTATTAAAATATAGATGTATCTAGACATGTTTTAGTATATAGGTACATCCATTTTTGAACAAATGAAAGTCAAGTAATTTTGAATGGAGGGAGTACATGAGATGTATAATGTGAAAATTATATCATTGGAAACTCCTTTCACATACGAATTTGACTGTATGCTTTGTGTAAGTTGCATGTCATATATTATTACTCTAACATTTGGTTAAAGTTAGCCTCGAAAAATGTATTAGGCCCTGTATAGTAAATGGAAGGAGGGAGTAGTAGTGGAAGTGGATCCTCTGACGTAGGTATCCCTACCTTGCCCTCCCTTTCAGTCACTTACTGGCGGACCCCATGCTTGCTAGGCCCCGCATGTCAGTTACTCAATGGGTTCGACCACGTTAGGGGATCCTCATCCGTAGTATACTCCCTCTGTTTTTATTTACTCCGCATAAAATGGAGGGAGTCGTAGTATAATAAATGACGCGGGCGGGGGAGGGGGACGGATGTCGGTTTGCTCTCAACTACGGTCCCACAAGCGAGCGAAAACGCAAGACGAAGCGCGTTCCATTCGGTGAGCAGTGTGGAGGGTCCAGCGTGCCGGGCTGCAACGCGAACGCGACAAGAGCGATGTACAGTCAAAACCGATTGACCGGTCGTCACCGGAACCACTATTCACACCAGAACCTTCGCTGCTCGGCCTACGCCAGCCACTGCCCTAAAACCACACCAAATCTCCAGCCCATTCCCCCACCTTTCGATCCCCTAGCCCGCATCAAGCGTTCCCTAGTTCGCCGGAAAGCCATGGTGCGCTGCAAGATCACTTACTACAAGATGCTGACGTCGGAGCGCCGCGCAGAAATCGCGGCGGCGGTCAGTGCCACAGACCTCCGTTCCTAAGCTTGCTTTGCGGCGGGCCAATCCCCGAGTTCTCTGGAGCCAAGCTACGAGGAGGAGGAAGCTGATCCAATGTTCATGGCGGAGGTCGCGGCGCAGAAGGCCCCCGATGGGTATGAGACGATGGACGTCGACTTCGTGCCGACGTTCGAGTCCCCCATGGTGCAGGTGGACCAGCGGTTCAACATGGCGATATTAAAGGAGGACCGGGAGGCAGAGGCTCAACTCGACGCGGAGCGCGCGCATGCCGCTGCCATCGAGGCTCTCCTGCAGGCGGAACCGGATGTCGTGGATGTGAACTGGGCGGCAAAGGCTCAACTTGAGGCGGAGCGCGCGGATGCCGCTGCCATCGAGGCCCTCCTGCAGGCGGAACCGGATGTCCTAGACTTAAACCGAGCGGCAGAGGCTCGACTCGATGCAAAGCGCGCGGATGCCGCTCTCATCGACGCCCTCCTGCAGGCGGAACCGGACGTCCTGGACTTGAACCGGGCGGCGGAGGATCGACTCGACGCAGAGCGCGCGGATGCCGCTGCCATCGAGGCCCTCCTGCAGGCAGAACCGAACGTCCTCGACTTGAACCGGGATGTGCTCTCGTCCGTGCAGAGCGCCCGCACGCTTCGCTTGAATGAGTAGCTAGAGGCCGAGGACAACCACGGTGCGGAGACACACGTCGGCAGCTACAACTGGTTCGTGTCGGCACCCAAAGACGACGAGGCCGTCTCTTTCCGCGAGCAGTGATAGTTTTTCTTTATGTTGTTGTTTTATGGATCTTTTGCTGTGTAAAAACTTATATTTGTTATGAAAGTCGCCTGACTTGGGTCAGTCTACCATTTCAGGCGGTTGGATGAATATCCTACGTCTCCTAACCCTTCTTTCCTTCTTCCTCACCTCTTCTTCTTCCCCAGCAGACCATCGCACGGGCCGTATGGATACTCCCCAACATGCGGTTGGATAAACATACTCTATGAACGAAAATTATGTGTTAGCGATAGGATGGCTGAGTTTGGTTTGTTCACATGCGACAGCATGTGTCAGTGAGGGTGCGTTCCCTTGGTTGGGTTTGCGGCATGCAGGAGCGATTGTGTGAGGGTGCAGTGCGACCGCGGCGTGCAGGAGCGACCGTGTGAGGGTGCGGTGCGACCGCGACAGCCGTGCGCAAGTGTACATCCTTCTCATTTTGAAAACTTTAGGCAAGCTTGGCAAAAATGTGTGGCGAAGTTTGGCAATGCAAGGCCTAGACCCAAACAGGATAAGTACGTACGTACTAGGAGTACTAGTGTTAAAAAGAAAGGCGGGGTTTTCCTTCACGGGATTTAATCGATACAAATCCTTGTTTCACGTGTCAATTAATGTGTATTCCAAAGACCAAAGAGCTAACCATCTCATTCCTCGTCGCTTGATCAATGCAGCACCATGCAAACCAACCTTCTCACTTCCGCATGCATGCAGGGGATATTAATGTCCTTGGTTACTAACCCCATCAATTTTGCCTCGATTAGTGTTAGTCGCCCTTTGCAAATTGTAATTTTGATATACTGGCCTTGTGTACAAAAAAATGGAGGTAGTAACTATATTTGACTTCCTTCCCCATTGCGGTGACGTCGACAAAATCTTTTTTTTGTGGTTTGGCGAAGTGCGTTCGATGGAGAACACCATTGAGGGAGACCACGGTAAGTCGTTCACAAGTGCTACCTACAAGCCGAGACAACCGCCTTATTTGCATCCAGGAAGTCCGTTGAACCAAAGGACTAGTACTACTAGGAGTACTAGTGCGGTGAGATGGTTTCTCGAAGAAGACGATGGAGAAGCGGAGTCAGCAAAGAGTGAAATGATGGTTGCTTCGTCCGTGCTTTTGTGATTTGATGCCTCACTGCTTTGTGATTTGTGATAGAAGAGACAGGGGAGTAGACTCTATGCTCTATACTGTACTACATGTGTCCAAGCATGGGAGAAAGAGGAGAGACGTTGCATTTTTCTATTCCTTCAATCAATCAATCCAGGAGCTTCGGTTCCATCTTTTTGGCTTTGGCAACACCGTCCACAATGGTTCATGTCGTGGAAATATCACGTCAGATGTCCTCATGAAAGGACTTAGTCGTGGAGCCATCGCGACGGGTTAGCTTTAAGGGGTTAAACCGGACAAAGGACACGGGAGTTTATACTAGTTCGGCCCCTTCGATGAAGGTAAAAGCCTACGTCTAGTTGTGATGGAACTGATTGGGTTTCGATGACCAGGGAGCGAAATACGCTTTGCCTGAGTCTCGAGTTGTTTCTTCTTGTCCCTGAACCGCCTCCGGGTCGTCCCTATATATACACAGGTTGATGCCCGGTCGATTTACGGACCCCCGAGGCCGGCTCATATAAGTGTCCGGCTCGGTCTCCCCTTTCCTAACTTACAATACAAGTTATACAATCACGGCGGTTTACATCTATGGGCCCTAATCCGCCTTTGGGCTCTGGGCCTTTAAGCTTCATCAGTAAAGTGCCATCTTCTGGGTCTTCATGGGCTTTAATATAGTTGAGGGTGAACCGGCCCCTCCTGGGCGGTTTATACTCAGTAGTAATATCCCCAACATTAGGCCCCAGATTGATTTGAACCCGATCATGTCAATCTTCAACACTTAGAAAAATTCCGTGAACATCTTCTTACACTCTTCGTAAACCGCCATGATGTCTTCTCCTGTAAATTTTGTTAAACCGCCATGACGTCATCCTATGGACACAGCAGTAGATTTTTATGACGTCATATCTGTATAAAAAGATTTAAAACATTCCCTTCATTAATGGTATCTCGAAGATTGAGGCGACAACCGCGCCCTCTTTTGCCGCTTCAGGCTCCTCGATTCTCGCGCCTGCCACTTATCCCCTTTCTTTATAAATAAGGCCAGGAGGTCTTTTCATTTTATCCCCTCGCCTCTTCGCCTTGTCTTCCTCCTCGCGACCCAATGAGCTCAAGCACCGCCGCCGCCGTTCGACCTTCAACTCTGCACCAACCAGGCCGCTGCATCAACCTGAATTGCTCCAGAGATCCTCACTCTCCTCCGCTGTTCCTAAGAACCCGGTGAGTTTTCTTCCCTTAACCCTAGATCTCCATTAGGGCGTCATGTTTATCTGTGTTCTTCTGTGTTCATCAGTGCTTCTCCGCCTTTCCCTTAGCCTCTTTACTGAATTTAGCTAGGCTTGATAGTTTTCTTTTGCGGCTAGATCCATAGTTTTAATCTGCCATATTATAGCATCTTGCTGTTTCTGAAAAAATCCCATCTGAACCTTCTTTGTTCTGCTTAGCGCCATTGTAGGTCTTCAGAAAAATTTCTTTACTGAGCCATGGTAGATCCAAAATTATATCATCATTTTGTGAAACTTGTTTCTGCAACACTTAGCAAATTTCAGCTCTGCTGCCTCCCCCACAGACGGTTTAACTTGTAAAAAATCATATCCGCCTGGCACCATTAGCCCTCAATTAAACCGCCATCTAACTTGAGTAGAAATAGCCGGTTTAACATGTATAATTACCCGGTTTAACTCTGGTTGGTATGCATCAACTTTGAATCGTAAACCGGTCTTCATGCTTTTTTTCAGTTTACCTTCCGATATGACCAAGCAATTCGCCGCATGCAACTAGGTTCCTTCCCGGATCACCGAAACGCAGCGCAATGGATATGTTTTGACTGGTGCTTTGTCCAAGAAAGATGTCCTCCATTGGCGAGTTCCTAGCCCTGAGTGCCCTCCAGTACCTCAAGCCGGGGAAGTGATTGTGTTCATTCAGCATCTAGACCGGGGTTTTAGCCCTCCCGGTTCAAAGTTTTTCCGGAATGTGCTGGCTAGTTTCCAACTCCATCCTCAAGACATTGGACCAAATTCTATGTCCAATATATGCAACTTTCAAGTGTTCTGCGAAGTTTATCTTCAAGAAGAACCAACCATTGAGCTCTTTAGAGATTTTTTCCACTTAAACCGCTGGACCGAATTCTCTGACGGCCCCAATACCAAACTTGGTGGCGTATCAATTCAGAAGAGGAAGGAAGTTGATTTCCCTCATGCCAAACACCACAACCATCCAAAAGACTGGAATCAGACCTGGCTTTACTGTCAAAACACTGCACCTGCTGATGAGAACCCTCTGCTGGGTTACCATGCTCACCGGCTTAGCAATGGCCATCCACTGCCACCACGACTCACAGCCAAAGAACGATAAGCCTATGCCCCTCATCTTGCTAAGCTCCAGGCCCTTCTAGCAAATGGATTAACCGGCATTGACCTTGTTCGATGCTGGGTTTCATGGGGTATCCTTCCCTTAAGCCGCCGCCTCGGTTTGATGCATGAGTATACCGGAAACATCAAAGACCCTCAACGGTCTCATGAGATAGAAAAGACCGATGAGGAAGTTACTGAGGCCGTGAACAAGATGTTGGATGAACCGATCGCTCAATGCAGCAACATCAGAGTGGCTCCTTTTTATACCTCCAACAAACCGCCAGCAGTAAGAAACTTACCGTTTTCCGCTTTTAGTGATCCGTCTCTGCTTTAACATTATTCTGATAAACCTTTGTTTGTTTTTACAGGCTAAAGATTCTTTCTGGAAGAGGAAAACTTTAGACAAACCGGTGAGGGCTCCTCATCCAAAAAGCAAAGTCATAAAGAAAGCATCCAAGAAGAAAACCGCCGAGTCTTCTGATCCGCCTGAAGATGTTGATGAGTCGGATCCAGAGGTAGAACTTGACTCCCTTGGTTCATTTTTCATACGCCTTATTGACAATGACTATTCCTAGGATGATGCGGAGGCCAGCTGTGCAGACCATGTAGAGGTAATCTCTCTTTCCTCCGATTCTGACCTTGTGCCGGTTCAAAGATTTTGCCGTGTCGTTCAGAAAGTAAAACGCTCTCACCCTCTTGCTCATTTGGATCCGCAATTTTCTTTGAAGACACAACAAACTGAAGGTCGTCGCACAACCCGGCACAGTGGACAGCAAGTCACTTCCTCCGGTTTACCGGATACACCAACCCGGAAGCGTCGTCCAGAGGTTTCTTGTTCTCCCGAAAAACTTTATCCTTTGAACGGTTGCTTCCGATACCCACTTAATCCGTCTAATCCGAATTACCAGGTGTCTTCCAATTCATCATCTGGCGGTTCATCAACCACTCAAATGCCTCCCCTCAAGACCGTCCCTGGGTAAGTATACTGTTTTTAACTTTGTCTTCTTGCACCGGTTTACCAACTGACCTCTTGTTTTCATATCACAGTGCCAAAGCTCGTCTGAGCAAGAAAGCCAAACCCAATGTCCCTACTGAAGAGGTTGAACCGAACAGAATTTCAGAAGGCGCTAATAGAGATGCTGACATAGCCGTTGAAGATCCTGTACCCCAAAGTCAAGATACATATGTTGAAGCGCCAGAAGTCAATCCAGCCAGTCTGCATGCTGATCCTCCAAGCCCAGCCAAGGGCGATGACGTGCCAAGCCCGGCCAGGGATACTGTCAATCCGCCAACCCCCTCAAAAGGTGGCGATGATGATGTTGTTATCACTGGTCATGGTTTCACTATCCCTGGCAACCCAGTTGCCTTGTCAAAGCATACTACCAAGGAGGAATTTGCCGCTATGGGCAAGGGGAAGGGGAAGGCAGATTTGTCCAGCTTCATTAACCTTAGCGCCGACGAGCTCCATTCCGGATTCTTAAACCGCCTCTACACAAGCCGGGATTATGAGGCCGGTTTAGTGAACTCAATGAAGGAACGCTATGAGGTAATCTTCAAAACACTTTAAATTTGCCTTGTTCTGCATATCACCTCCATTGTAGCCCCCAAGGGCCGGTTTGTCTCTTGAAGGCAAACCGGGTCTTCTAATATTAAGAATACTTCAACTGGATAGTCCCCAAGGGCCGGTTTATCTAGCAAGATGAACCGGGACTTTTTAAAGATCAAGAACATTTCAACTGAGTAGCCCCTAAGGTCCGGTTTATCTTAAATAAGATGAACCGGGACTTTTCTGTCCTTATTACATGCCTTCACTTTGTACTTGATAGATCAAATGTGCATTAGCCCCCAAGTGCCAAGCTTAATACTTTGTTTTGAGCCTTGGGACTTTAAGATCTCCTTGTGAAGAATCAATCTGCATTAGCCCCCAAGTGCCAAGTGTATAAGTTGTTATGTGCTTGGGACTTTTGAGAGAAATTGTAACAACTTCCTCTTCTGACTTTACAGACTGATATAAATACCAAAGAGTCTCAGATCGCCGACCTTCAAGAAAACATCAAGTCCCAGCAATAAGAGACCTCTAAAGCCAAAGAGGAGCTAAAGGGCGCTTTGACAGCCATGGAAGAACTGAAAGATGGTTTCAAAACTGAACGCATCAACTGGGAAACCGAAAAGGCTGCTTTGTTGAAGTGGGCTGAAGACGCCAAAGCAGCTCTTAAACCGATAGAGGAAGAGCTGACTGGGCTAAAACATCAAGTGAACACCATGACAGCTGCAGTTTTTGGTAAGTACTTTATAATATCCTTTTCTGAAGTATCTTCAACTCCGCTGGTTTAACATTTAAGTTGTTAAACTGTTGTAGGTAATCACATTGCTCATCTAGGTGCAGATATGCAGATGAAGTTGAAGGCAGCGTACACACTGATTGAGCAACTGTATACTGGTGCACAACGAGTTATCTCTGCAGCTTCGTACAACAAACCGGCCCCAACCTTGATCAAGGATACCTTGGCCAGGCTCTCAATGACTCCTGCTCGGATAGAGGAGTTCAAGCGATCTGCTGCCAGGGCGGGCGTTTTGTTAGCACTGACTCGTGCCAAATTGTGGATATCTGACCTGGATCCAGTTGATATCGCCAAGGGCTATCCAGATGAACAAGAAAACGGATCAGCATTTGATAATGATGCCCTCAAGGCCCTGACCAAGGAGATGCGTCCAGTAGCAAGTCAATTGGCTGAAGAGGTGAACTTGACTTCGCATCGGTCCTTCTACGATGCTAACAACCATCGAGTTGACACTGTTGAAAGGAAGTTCAGAATCTTATTCCGCCAATTCGTAAGCACACTTATGCCCCCGACGTTGAACCGTCGAATCTTATAAGTGAAGAGGTTGTATTTCAAGCTTTAGCCTGGATTGACTGGACCACTGTTGACTTCCAGCTAGTGGGTGGGGAGGAGGAGGTTGAACCGACGCTTGAGGATCCATCAACATCACGTCAACTTGGCGATGAGTCTTGATCTGGCAATCTGGTTATTGTCACAGACTTTGTTCTATGGAAAAACAATCATTATTTTGGGCCTCAAAGCGCCTTGTAATAGGCTAGTTAAAATACTTTGATCTATGATACTGATGCATGACTTTGTTGATCCGCCATGATATTTGCTGTGCTTGATTATACTTTGATAATTTCATGCGATCCTGATGTCTGCATAAAAAGAACTGTCCGGGCGGTTTACCGCCGGACGGGTCATAATGCCCAAGACAAAGCCTGGTTGATTACCAAGGCTGAATAAATAGTAAAATATGAAACAAATCATACTTGTGATATCAAATCACTTAGTTGGTTTACCAACTTTAATTGTAGTAAGGGTGAAAACCCAAAACTTGAGTATTGATAACTCTCACCATGCAGTGCTGGTGTGTAATAAGTCATGCCGGGTTACGATGAACACTAGATGATCAACCTGGCAACATATAGTCAAAGCCAGACCAGGTTTTGTAACGCTGGTTTGATAATTAGTACGGTCAGACAACTTGTAGCTGAAAGCCAAGCCAGGTTAACAAACACCGGGTTGTTATAGCAACTTAAGAGCCATACCGGGTCAATTGACACCGGTTTAACATAAATTTTAATAGAAGTAGAAAAACTCGGCAAAAGCGAATAAAACCATGTAGTCGAGGCTTTTCAAGGGCTGCCAGGCCCAAATTCGAGGCTTTTCATGGGCTGCCAGGCCACTGAGTTAAACCATTTTGCAAAGCCTTTTAAGATGAATAAAACCATGTAGTCGAGGCTTTTAAGATGAATAAAAGCGAATAAAACCATGTAGTCGAGGCTTTTAAGATGAATAAAACCGTGTAGTCGAGGCTTTTAAGATGAATAAAACCATTTTGCAAAGCCTTTTAAGCCTTTTAAGATGAATAAAAGCGAATAAAACCATGTAGTCGAGGCTTTTCAAGGGCTGCCAGCCCAAATTCGAGGCTTTTCATGGGCTGCCAGGCCCAAATTCCTCCAACTAACCAATCGTCATTTTAACTTTGACAAGTTCAGGGTCTGTATAAGATTGACTTGTCAAACGTTCGGCGGGTCGTGCCAGGATTACGTGGATAGGAGTGGCTTACTTGATCAAGGCAGGTTAACCCGGGGTTTTAGGTGAATACGCCAGGCTTCCAAGCCATGCTTGATAGCATATTACAAGGGTCCTTTCAAACTCTTTGTTGCAGTGCACAAAGAGCCCCCAAGTAACTTTGTGAGTTGTGCTCATTGGGTGCCTATGTTTGAGCTGTGCATAGCATCCAGACTCTCTTTGGCCCCTCGGGTGTGAAGCTCCCAAGCTGTAATGTGGCATGGTAGCCGGTTTAACAGGTAGTACTCCGCTTTGTCAGCTGAAGCCCCCATGTAACTCAAAAGATATTTGAGGAAAAACAGCAGAGGCCCTGCTTATAGCAAGGATGCCGCTTTATTATATTGATCATAATATATACATTGTCAAAATATGTACATAAGAGAGGCCTATGGCTCAAGTATAGTAAGGCCGAAGGAGAGCTATGTTCCATGGCCGCCGGGTCTCCTCCTCAGAACTGCGTGAATTGTCTCGAATGTCAATGAGGTAGTATGATCCGTTGTGCAGATTCTTGCTGACCACAAAGGGCCCTCCCCAAGGTGGGGATAACTTGTGCATATCGGTCTGATCCTGGATGAGCCGGAGCACCAAGTCGCCTTCTTGAAAGGTTCTTGTTTTAACCCGGCGGCTGTGATAACGCCTCAGGTCTTGCTGATAAACCGCCGAGCGAGCCAAAGCCATGTCCCGTTTTTCATCTAACAGGTCCAACGCCTCCTGGTGTACTTGCTCATTGTCCGCTTCAACATAATTGGCAACCCGGGGCGAATCATGACGGATATCACTTGGGAGGACCGCTTCTGCCCCGTAAACCATGAAGAAAGGTGTGTAACCTGTTGACCTATTGGGGGTGGTGTTGATGCTCCATAACACCGAAGGTAATTCTTCCACCCAACAACCCGGCGTCCGCTTTAAAGGAACCATGAGCCGGGGCTTGATACCCTTCAAGATTTCTTGATTAGCTCTCTCAACTTAACCATTGGACTAGGGGTGCGCCAGGGATGCTATATCAAGCCGGATGTGCTCTCTCTGACAGAAGTCCTCCATCTCACCTTTAGAAAGGTTTGTGCCATTATCCGTGATGATACTATGTGGAAAGCCAAAGCGGAAGATGATCTTTTTGATAAACTGAACCGCCGTAACTGCGTCGCACTTGCTTACGGGTTCCGCTTCAACCCATTTAGTAAACTTATCAACCGCCACCAACAGGTGGGTCTTCTTATCTTTGGATCACTTAAAAGGTCCCACCATATCAAGCCCCCAAGTAGCAAACGGCCAAGTGATAGGAATCATCCGTAGCTCTTGAGCCGGAACATGAGCTCGGCGTGAAAATTTCTGACAAGCATCACATCGCTTTACCAGATCCTCCGCATCAGCATGAGCTGTCAACCAGTAGAACCCATGACGAAAAGCTTTAGCCACCAGGGACTTTGAACCGGCATGGTGTCCACAATCCCCTTCATGGATCTCACGTAGGATCTCTTGGCCTTCCTCGGGAGATACACAACGCTGGAATACGCCTGAAACGCTGCAATGGTGTAACTCGCCATTGTGAATAACCATGGACTTAGATCGCCGGACTATCTATCTGGCTAGAACCTCATCATCTGGTAGCTCGCCCTGGTTCATATATGCCAGATATGGAACCGTCCAATGCGGAATTACATGTAAAGCGACTACCAATTGGGCCTCCGGGTCAGTAACAGCTAAATCCTCCTATGTAGGCAACTTAACAGGCGAGTTATGCAAGATATCTAAAAAGGTATTGGGTGGTACCAGTTTACACTAAGATCCCAGTCGGCTTAAAGCATCTGCTGCCTCGTTTTTGCACCGGTCAATGTGCTCAACCTGATAACCTTTGAAGTGACCCGCCACAATATCCACCTCACATTTGTAAGCCGCCATGAGTGGATCCTTAGAATCCCAAGTGCCAGAAACTTGCTGGGCCACCAGATCAGAATCTCCAAAGCATCGTACTCGGCTTAAATTCATTTCCTTGGCCACATGGAGACCATGGAGTAACACCTCATACTCAGCTGCATTGTTAGTACAAGGAAACATTAAGCGGAGAACATACCGAATTTTATCACCTCGAGGGGAAGTAAGGACCACTCCAGCCCCCGAGCCCTCCAATTGCTTGGATCCATCAAAGTGAATAGTCCAGTATGTGTTATCCGGTTTGTCCTCTGGTGCCTGTAACTCGGTCCAATCATTGATGAAGTTAACAAGTGCATGAGATTTGATGGTTGTTCGAGGCATATACTTCAACCCATGGGGACCGAGCTCAATTGCCCACTTTGCAACCCGGCCAGTTGCCTCCCTGTTTTGAATTATATCGCCTAAAGGAGCAGAACTGACCACTGTGATGGGATGGCCTAGAAAGTATTGCTTGAGCTTTTGACTTGCCATAAAAACCCCATATACCATCTTCTTCCAATGCGGATATCGTTGCTTTGACTCAATAAGCACTTCACTGATATAGTAAACCGGCCGTTGAACCGGATATTCCTTCCCAGCCTCCTTGCGTTCAACCACAATGGCCACACTGACAGCACGGGCATTAGCAGCCACGTACAATAACAAAGGCTCCTTGTCAACCGGAGCAGCAAGGACCGGCGGTTCAGCCAATTGCCGCTTCAAGTCTTCAAACGCCACATCAGCCGCATTACTCCAGACACAAGTATCTATTTTCTTCAACATCTGATATAGAGGGATCGCCTTCTCTCCCAAGCGGCTAACCGGCTTAGGGCCGCAAATCGACCTGCCAGACGCTGCACATCATTAATATACACCGTTTTAGCCAAAGACGTAATCGCTTTGATCTTTTCTCGATTAGCCTCAATGCCTCTGTTGGACACCAGAAAACCTAGAAGCTTGCCCGCCGGAACACCAAAAACACACTTGTCCGGATTGAGCATCATCTTATAAACGCGCAGATTGTCAAAGGTGTCCTTGAGATCATCTATCAATGTCTCCTTCTTCCTGGATTTTACTACAATGTCATCCACATACGCATTAACATTGCGCCCAATCTGAGTGTGAAGACAATTCTGCACACAGCGCTGATAAGTTGCCTGGGCACTCTTGAGCCCAAAAGGCATAGAAACATAACAGAAGGCTCCAAAGGGAGTGATGAAAGCTGTCTTCTCCTGGTCCTTAACTGCCATTTTGATTTGATGATAACCTGAATAGGCATCCAAGAAACTTAAGCGCTCACAACCCGCCGTCGCATCAATGATCTGATCAATGCGTGGGAGAGCAAAAGGATCTGCTGGACAAGCTTTATTCAGATCTATGTAGTCCACACACATGCGCCAAGTGCCATTTTTCTTAAGGACTAGCACCGGATTAGCCAACCACTCAGGGTGAAACACTTCGACGATAAACCCAGCAGCCAACAGTCGGGCTACCTCCTCACCAATAGCCTTGCGTCTTTCTTTGTTAAAGCGGCGAAGAAACTGCTTGACCGGTTTGAACTTGGGATCAATATTGAGAGTGTGCTCAGCGAGTTCCCTCGTTACACCTGGCATGTCAGAAGGCTTCCATGCAAAAATGTCCCGGTTCTCACGGATGAACTTGATGAGCGCGCTTTCCTATTTCGGATCCAGATTGGTGCTGATGCTAAACTGCTTGGACGAATCGCCAGGAACAAAATCAACAAGTTTAGTCTCATCTGCCGGTTTGAACTTCAGGGTCAGATCATGCTCAGTGGTGGGCTTCTTCAGAGGGGTCATGTCTGCCGGATCATCATTGTCCTTATAGAACTTTAACTCCTCTACAACACAAACCGATTCAGCATAAGCCGCATCACCTTCCTCGCAATCCAAAGTGACCTTACGGCTTCCGTGGACTGTGATGGTCCCCTTATGACTCGGCATCTTGAGCTGTAAATAAATGTAGCAGGGCCTTGCCATGAACTTCACGTAAGCTGGCCGTCCAAAAAGTGCATGATATGGGCTCTGGATTTTCACCACTTCAAAGGTCAAAGTTTAAGACCTGGAATCGTGATCATCTCCAAACACAACCTCCAAAGCGATCTTGCCAACAGGATATGCCGATTCACCTGGTACTACACCATGAAAAACAGTGTTTGACGGTTTAAGACTCTTATCTGTCCAACCATGCGACGGAAAGTCTCATAGTACAGGATGTTGATACTTCTCCCTTCATCCATCAGCACCTTGGTGAACTTATAACCTCCCACCTGAGGTGGCACCACCAAAGCTAGATGACCCGGATTTTCAACCTGAGGCGGATGATCCTCTCTGCTCCACACAATGGGCTGCTCGGACCACCGCAAATAATGTGGTACTGTCGGTTCAACAACATTAATTGCCCTCTTGTGAAGCTTCTGATAACACTTGCACAAACTACTAGTGAACACATGATACTGTCTGCCATTCAACTGCTTTGGGTGACTCTGATAACCTGATTGCTGCTGATTCCCTTGATTATTCTGTTGGTTACTACCGCCTTGGTTGTTCTGGTTCCCCTGATTATTCTGAAATCCAGAGTTTGAACCGCCGCCACCATGAAAACCTGGACCTGAACCGCCCGACGGACCCTGATCATATCGGAAGATATCAGAGTTTTTGAACTCCTTCATAATGTAACAATCTTTCCAAAGATGTGTTGCTGGAACCTCCTTGGTCCCGTGCTTTGGGCAGGGCTGGTTTAACAAACGCTCTAGATTCATCCCTCCACCGCGCTGGGGCGGTTTACCCTTACGATGCTGCATATTAGTGTTAGCAACAAAATCTGAACTATCTGCTTTGCGCTTACCATTATTCCCATGGCTTCCTTGGTTGTGATGTTGTCCCTTTGCACCACTGTTCTTCTTTCCCTTCTTCGGTTTCTCCTCATCAGAATCGGGATCCTTGGTATTATCAGAATCGGCATATTTGACCAAGGCTGTCATAAGTGTTCCCATGTCATTTCAGTGGCGCTTGAGCCATCCCAACTTCATCTTTAGTGACTTAAACCGGCAATTATGCTCCAAAGTTATGATTGCTTGGCCAGCATTAATCCGGTCTGACGAATGCAAAACTTCTAAAACCCGGCGCACCCAATGAGTTGTTGACTCGTTCTCTCCTTGAACACAGGCATCCAGATCCATAATGGACAAAGGCTGTTTGCATGTATCCTTAAAATTTGCTATAAACCGGGCCTTCAATTGGTCCCATGACTCGATGGAGTTAGCTGGCAGGTTCTTCAACCAGGTATGGGCTATCCCTTCCAACATCATCGTGAAGTATTTTGCATAGGCCGCTTCATCCACATCCAGCATCTCCATTGACATCTCATAACTTTCAACCCACACCTCAGGTGGCTGATCAGCAGTGTAATTAGGCACCTTACGTGGACCCTTGAAATCCTTGAGCAGTCGCACATTGCAGAGAGCCGGAATGAGGCACGGTACTCCCCAGGAACTAAAAGCAAGCCCGATGCCCCGGTCTACTGAAGCTGCTGGCTGAACTGGGGTGGGTTGATAACGACCCGCATATTGTGCTGCCAAAGCGGCCTCCCTTCGTGCTCTGCCATTATCCACCACATCCTGAGCATTCACCTCACCGCGCGCCGGATTAGGTCCTTGAGGGACGTTACGGCACCGCGCACTGCTGGACACCTCTGGTTCATCTATGTGCCTGCTATAGCTCTTGCTCGGACGGGGGGTTGTGTGAATCCTATCTCGGCTATATGAGTAAGCCTGCTGCTGCACCATAGCAGTCTGAAGAAGATCCCTGGCCCGCCGTGTCTCAACCGCCGCTGGCGATTCACCCTCCATTGGAATAGCTGCTAGCCGGGATGCCGCTGCGATCATGTTATCCAAAAGGGTAGATAAGTGACTCGGCGGGGGTGTTGTGTACCGTGGTGGGTTGTCGGATCATCGAGGTGGACCCATCACCTGAGGTTGATCCAGCGCTCCGGTCCTAGGTATGATAGTCCGGTTTACTGCTGCCGGATTGCTGGTTCCTGCCCCTGGCATACTGAAGAGATTCATCGCATTGTAATCCGCCGATAAACGAGACTCATGTCTTCTCCTCAATACTTCATTCGAGGCGTTCTGATCCAGCAAAAGGCGATAATTCTCGGCCTGGATCCTCTGCGCCTGGGCATCTAAAGCGGCCCGTTCCTCTGCCATCCTGGTCTCCTCAGCCGCCAGGTCCTCCTTGGCCTGCGTTATCTGATCCCATAGCTTAGTGACCTCTGCGTTATGCCGATCTTGCATCTCTGGGGTAACTGTTGTGGCTAATAACGTCATCTAGGTGTCCAACAAACCGGACAGAACTTGAGCCGGCCGGCGCGTGGGGCCTCCTGCCCCAGCTGCTGGTCCGGACCCTAATGCCGCCGCGGTAGAATTTTGCAAGGTTGGCTGTGTTCCGGCCATGAAGATTGCGACCCAGTTCGGCAGTTCAAGAAATTCCGGAATACTAGTGCCATCGGAATACCCTTCGAACACACTGTCATGAACTTGGTACAGGGACTCAGTTTCGCCGGTGGATGATTCACCGTCGAAATAAGCGACCGTCTCACCTTTGGACACCGGTTCAGATCCGATCCCATGGACACATCCTATGAATGCATGCTTCATGGTGGGCTGAATCCGAGCGGGGCTTGCACGCTGAGCCGTCTCAACGAGGTCGGTGCAGATGTCCGGCTCAGGGCCCGGTTCGCCGATCTTGCCGAAGAAAACGTGAATTCCTCCAAAGGGGATTCGGTACCCGTACTCAATTGAGCCGGCCTCGGGGCCCATCATGCGTCGTCGATGTAGAGCTTGCCACGACGACTCTTGGTCATCCGGCCAACTGTGTACCCTTTGAGTCCTTAAAGCTGCCCTTCAAGAACTCGAAACCATCATGCGATTGCCCCATGGTGGGCGCCAACTGTCGTGGAAATATCACGTCAGATGTCCTCATGAAAGGACTTAGTTGTGGAGCCATCGCGACGGATTAGCTTGAAGGGGTTAAACCAGACAAAGGACACGAGAGTTTATACTAGTTCGGCCCCTTCGATGAAGGTAAAAGCCTACGTCTAGTTGTGATGGAATTGATTGGGTTTCGATGACAAGGGAGCAAAATACAATTTGCCTGCGTCTCGAGTTGTTGTTTCTTATCCCTGAACCGCCGTCGGGTCGTCCCTATATATACACAGGTTGACGCCCGGTCGGTTTACGGAGTCCCGAGGCCGGCTCATACAAGTGTCCGGCTCGGTCTCCCCTTTCCTAACTTACAATACAAGTTATACAATCACAACGGTTTACATCTATGGGCCCTAATCCGCCTTTGGGATCTGGGCCTTTAAGCTTCATCAGTAAAGCGCCATCTTCTGGGTCTTCATGGGCTTTAATATAGTTGAGGGTGAACCGGCCCCTCCTGGGCGGTTTATACTCAGTAGTTATATCCCCAATAGTTCCCATGATGCCAAAAGCTATTTTCACATTTGGCTACACATTGTGGATGCCCTTAACCGTACCACCTTGTTTTTCTCCTGTGTGCTATCTATACAAATCTCAATTATATTGATCTAAAAAATTATAGAATCAAGATTAGTAAAAAGGAGGTGATTTTGCCGTGCGGATGGCGAGGGAGGTTTCTTATTTTCGGAGGACGTTGTCCTGGCGGTTTGCTAACATGCGGTCCCACGTGTCAGTGCTTTACCAAGCCGGTCCGCGTCCCACATGAGGCAGAACAACGACAGAAGCAACACGTGGTTAAGTTGAAGAAGATGAGGGAGAAGCGGATTAAGCAACGAGTGAAATGATGGTTGCTTCGTCCCTCCAACTTCTTCTTTTTAGCATTATTACTTCGTCCCTCCAACTTAACTATGGGAAAGTTGCAGCTTTGTGATTTGACGCCTCATTGCTCATTACTACGTCGGCGCCATGACTGGGGTGCTTCAACCCGGCTACTCTGCACTGTATTCCGGTATGGCACGTGGACCCGGTAGCTTGATGTCCCACATGTCAGCGAAAGGGACTAGAAGATTTATGAAAGCGAGCGCTCCACTCTTACGACGGAGGAGTAGACGACACGACGACCCAGTGAACTGTCACTTGTACTGTATAGTACTATCGTTTTGCTGTTTCGCACGATCCATCGATACAAACCCGATTAAACAGGAAAGGACGAGATTTTTCCCGCGCGGTAGATGATACTGGCCATACATTTCAAAGGCAATTTTAGTGTATGCAAACTGAATAATTATACTAGTAACAATATGATATCTAGTAAAACTAAAAACATATATGATTTATTGTGTTAGAGTGTAGTAGTAGTGCTGTAACATGCGAAAACGTGTAGAGATGTAGTTTTGGAGGGCCTACAGAGAGAAAAGCGTAATACAGTCACCGAACTTCAGAATAAGCTGATTACGGTCACTATATACGTTTTGCGGTGATTATACGGTCGCTTGCTCATGGTTC
The DNA here is from genome assembly GCF_018294505.1 of Triticum aestivum. Taxonomy (NCBI): domain Eukaryota; kingdom Viridiplantae; phylum Streptophyta; class Magnoliopsida; order Poales; family Poaceae; genus Triticum; species Triticum aestivum. The sequence goes on along the minus strand of NC_057804.1, from coordinate 487,891,767 downwards.
AGCATCGGATTGCACTCTGTTGACCGGCCAAATAGTCTGCGTGGCGCCATGTTGACTAGTTAAATTGACCATGTTCCTTGTGGGTCCCACTTGTCAGTTTGCATAGGGAAAAGGTCAGATAAACACAAATTTACGCAGGTGCCACAAGGCTCCAACCTGTGCGCGGGAATCACCTGGTTGTGTATGTGTCTGTCAGGGCCTGATGTGTGCACATACATGTGTAGGTTGAGCACTTGAGCGTGAGAGTGTGTGTTGGTCGTGTGGTGTACTGGTGTGTGCATGCATGCGTGTGTGTGTGCGTGTGAGTGTTGCGTGCGTGCATGGCTGCGTGTGTACGTGTGAGTGTTGCGTGCGTGCGTGGGTGCATGTGTTTGTGTGAGTGTTGCGTGGATGCAGTTCGTGTGCATGCGTGCGTGTGTGTATAATCACCACACCAGCTCATGTGTGTTAAAACAAACGGCTCATCATACTAATACAAGGCCACCTTCTCCGCTGTGCCCGCGGTCATGACTTCAAACCACCATCCAAATATATTTTTGTCGTTTGTTTTCATTCTTACTAGCAAGCTGCCCGTGCGTTGCATGTAACATCAAGATGCATTTGTATGACTTGTTTATCTTGTGAGAGAAAAGGATGAACGAGGGAAGGCCTTATTTGCAAATGTGGAGAGGTGTGTGGGTACCTTTTTGCAAAATTGCCATAGTTTCTTTCCAATCCGCCAGATATAAATCGGACGGCCTATATTGCAGGATGGCAGGCACACCATCATCACCAACTCTGTTTTTTATAAGAGTGTATTTTATGTATTTTATAAGAGTGTATATGTAGAGTAGATACAAGTTGATAGGTGGAATGATGGTAGTGAGATAATGTGATGCAACACTAGAGGTGCCACGTGGAGCGTTTAACTGGTCAACTAGTCATGTCATGAGCAAATACAGAGTTGTACGGTGAGCCCGTGACTGTATAATAACCACTAAATGTAAATGGTGACCGTAATGAGTGGATTCTAAAGTCCAATGTGCGTATCGTGCTTTCGCTTCAAATACAATGATCGTCATTGCATATATCACGAGAGAAAGATGAAACATGTGTGAATTTTCTGGGTGCTTACTTTTAGAGGACCTGGAGATAGTTTTGTGTGCATACGTGAAAGGGGCGTACAGGGGGGTATGCGATGGAGAGAGAGAGATGCTCTTCGTTTCTCTTTATTATGGCTAACTTTGTATATAGTATACAAATATACAAATTCACAGTGCAGAATAAATATCATTGTGGGAACCATGCAATGCAAATTAGCATTCGTACTCCTCCATATAACTTTGTAATGTTGTATATATGTAGAAACTCTAAAATAATTTTTTGGCCACACTTTATTCAAAAGGAATGTTGTATGCGAAATAAACGTGAAGAGAAGGCTTTTTAGATCAATGGGGAACGTGATGTAACATGTGTGAATGTGTAGTTGATGCATTTGGCGGGGCCTACGAGGAGCCAACGGGGGAGGGGCGTGGGAGAGATAGCACGAGAAATGAGAGTGGTCTAGAGAGAGAGATGAATATGACGTCACGACGAGAGATTTCATTCCCTTGAGTGTGTATATGCAAGGGGGGAGGGAATAGAGGCACAGGAGAAATTTTCTGTGTGTGTGGTGTTTGTGTTGGTATGTGTGGGTGTGAGAAGATAATGAGACGTGGGGGCAGAGGGTGTGTCACCGCGTGAGGTCCGGTGGGTCGAGGTGAGGCCCTTCATTAGGTTCCGTCTTGCGCCACGTTGGTCGGCCCGTGACGCATTTAGGAAGACCCATGGATGACTAGTCGTACAAGACAAAGATAGCAGAATTGTGAAGGACTCTATGTCCACTGACAAAGTCGACTAGGATTTGTAACCCTAGGTTCTCAGACTAACATAACCCCTTTATCTTTGATATTACTATTCATCCAACCTAAATTTTTAAGGGGCATCCTACAGAATGCTCTGCTAGAATCATACTCATTGATTAGGAAGAGAGGTGTGAGACAATGCGTGAGAGATAGGCCTAAAGATAATGTGCGTACATGAGAAACGTAGGCAGGTCCATGAATATAGAAAGGGTCGATGGGGATTGTGCGTGTGTATGTTTGCGAGAGGAAGAGTACTTGTGATAAAGGTTAGTGAAAACAGTTGTAAATGGTTACGAGAGGGAGGGAGGGTAATATCTAGAGCATGTGTGCGAGAAAGACACCTCAGGATAGAGTGTGTGAGCATGTGTGAGAGACCACCGATGGAGAGTGAAACTACACGTAAAAAACTGATGTACACATTGATTAAAGATATAAATTGTATCCAAATATTAGGATGGGATCATGATAATTGCAATTCGCATAAGAAGCGGTCATTGATCCATCAGACATCTAGATTCTATCGAATTTTAGCATGTCTATGTTATTATTCGACACAATTGATCCACATAGTTAGTATTTTGAACTCCAGACAATACATCGCTTTAGCAATCGAATATAAACGTGAGTATAGTTCATGTTGTGTGTGTAAAGCACATTATACATATGAAAGTTACACAATGAACATTATAAATAGCTACCTATGAACTAGCATACATTTGAATTCAACTTAAGGTGGTTTAAAAAAAATCGAATTCAACATGAAGTCCATTCAATTATTTGAATTTGATATCATGGCATTTGTAAACCATACCTAAATTATGGGGGCACCAATCTTTGCTCTGATTTTGTACATAATAGCATATGTAGTCGTGTACAAAATAGATTCAAATTTAGCTCCTCCATTCCAAAATAATCATAGTTATAGGATTTTCAAGTGTCAAAATTTCAAAAAGAAGCGGATAATTTAATGAGGTTTTCAAACATACAAGGTCAAATATAATGTTGTCTATTTAGGTCAATCCTCATAGTTCAAGAGTACTCTAAACGTGAATGCTTGTGTTTCAAAATTTTGAACGAAGCGCCAAAAGAGCCTCGACTCACTCGAAACCGCGTGAGACCAATGTTTGGTAGTGCAAGGAAATTACTTTTCTAATAACACCGACCCGTGAAACCTACCGGCCCGACGTCCAAAGGTCTAAACCGGGGTAGGTTTGTAGCATCATCTAGACGCCACACAACCGCCTCCGAAAAACATTCATACTCAATGGCCTCCTAAGCACACATGAGTGCGGCCGAAATCGCTCCGGCCCACTATTTGGGACACCCGGGATTACCATCCTACCCCCGACCCGCAGTAGGTCCGAAATTTAAGAGGGTGGCAAAGTTTGTACTTTTCCCAAATTTCAAACAAGCGCGTCCCATCTTCTGTTCAAAAAAGCCAAAAACAAGCGCGTCCCAGACCGAAACATGGTCCCCCCCACCCGTCAGATTCCCCATTCGTACTCCGTGGGCGCCAAAACTACCTCTCCACCAGCCGCGAAACCCCGGCGTCCTTCGTCCGCCACCCCATCCCACACATCAACCGCCGCCCTCCTCCATCACGCCGGAGCCGATACCCCAACGTCGGCGTCCACCGCAACCTCAACCGCAACGCCCTCGATGGCTAGTAGTTGAAGCCGAGGCCGAGCAGTCCGTACCCGAGCCAGTTCAACCACGCCGTCCTACGCCTCACCGCTGCCGCTCCAACTTCACCAGCGTCCACCGCACCGGAGTTGTTCCTGCTACGCCGTCCTTCGCCGCCTCGGATCTGCTTCCCCTCCGCCGATATACGGCCACGGCAACACAGTCAACAATTTGGCCATGGGTTTGTCCAAGGAACAACGGCTCTCCAAAACATCGGTTCCCTCGGGAAAAACAAGAAGATCGCTACGACATATCGACACCACACTGGCAACCGATACGGGTACTCCTCTTCTCTTATTCGTGCAAATCTTACGTGTCTGCTTGCACGGTATTCATCCCACAGAAGATACTACTTGACCGCTTCTTCTTCATACTAGATGTTCCAAGCAACTCATGATGCACAAGGTTTCTCCTCATATACTATTTCACCTTAGCTAGAGGTCCGTCGCCCCCCTGAATTTCAATTTCTGGCCAGTTGATTCCCAATTAACGGAAGCATTCCCCAGCGTAACAGGCGCTAGTACGCCTATTACACCGGGGAAGCAGCGCCTTGGTCTTTATCTTAGGGGCGTGTGCGGCCTAGATCTACTAGCGCCTGATCTGGAGACTAGAGGTCGGTCGAGATTAAAGGGATGGCATGGGGGCGCTGCCAAGCACGGCGATGGTGTGAGGTCGAGTGGAGGGCGGGGCGGCGGAGGTAGGGGTCTAGGCCGGTGGTCGCTGGCGGTTCGAGAAAGATCGTCAATAGTGACTGGCGGGAGGTAGACGAAGGCCATCTGCCCATTCCTTATAGATTGGACGGTTCATTAAAAAAATTGACTGACCTATTTATTTTCAGTCGACTGTTATCTTAGATATGACCACATGTGGTGGTGTGCTGGAGGAGTACCTGCATTTCCTGTGCTCATATATTACAAAATCATACAAAGTAGAATCTAATTTTGTTTGCCATGCAATGTTGTAGAGCTATCATATGTCTCCTGTCATTTATTTTTCATCCACCTGCTATCTGCTACTTTTACAGTGCACTAGTTCTGCACACACTTCACCCATACTCTCACTATTGTGTTTTTATGCAAGGGTATTTCAGATTCTGCCGAAAGATAAGTAGCAAAGAAAAGAGAGAAGTCGCGCCAGCTTTCTTCACGGGTATGCACGACACGTTACAACGCTATAAAGGGTGAAGTGCCAGCAGATGGAGACGGTAGACGTAGCTCTGGAGTTGATGACCTCGCTCGCAATGAACCACCATCCCAGGTGCTTGCTTTAACTTCGCAGTGTCATATGTGGTTGTATGTTCCATATGGTGTCTAGCTTGTATTCGAAAGGCCGAAGTCGGTCTGATAAGGAAAGATATTTTTTACATGAACCACCATCCCGTGAGACAAATAGCTAGTCAGGGCACTGGCCGAGCCAGTGACAAGCCCAGCAAAGATAGGCACCACCTGGAAGCCAACTAAAAAACTGCGATAGTGGCGAAGCAGCCCGCTTCCCACCAGACTCTCAGGTCCTAGATGATCATGCTCACCACTCCAGCCGGATGTCTAGCTTGTATTGCTTCCAATTTGGTTAAATTGCATCTGCTTAGCTTACACATTATACCTTTGAATATGACATGCCTTTCTGTTTTTGGTACATACTAGTACATCTGTGTATTAACCATGTTCTTACATCAAACTAATGTTCTTGTGTATCCCTCATTAATCACTTATGATGAGGCAGGCAGGCAAGGGGACTAGTCCTCATTTAAAGAATGCAGCGCCAGCCTCCCGACATGATTCTCAAGAAACACAAATGCTAGATGAAGATAGTGAACGTAGCTCTGTAGTTGATTACAGCATTTCCCCTACACTAGCATCGCAGGTGCTTGCTCTAACTTGGCAGCGTGATATGTGGTTGCATGTTGCATATGGTGTCTAGATTGTAATTCTCCCAACCTGGTTAAACTACATGTGCTAGTCTTCTTAGCTTATACATTATACCTGTTAATGTGACATGCCTTCCTGTATTTAGTACATAGTACATCTGTCTATTAAGCATGTCCTTACATAAAACTGTTGTTTTTTGTATCCCTCATTAATCAATATGACGAGACACCTTTAGTATATGCAGTGCGATATCAGTTGCATCTTTCATATGATTTATAGCATGTGCTGCTTCTAATTTGTTGAAATTCCATTTATGATGGGACACTTTAAACTTGGCAGAGTCATATTGGTTGTATCTTTCATGTGGTGTCTAGCTTGCATTGCTTCTTATTTGCTGGAATGGTTTCTACTTAGTTTACACAAACAGTTGTAAACATGCCATGTCATAATGTTTTTCGTACATATTCCATCCTCGTATCATGTGTTTGCCTTACATCAAAGTAGTGATTGTCAGTATCATGCATGAATGAGTTCTGAAGAGAGAATTTTATTGCTTTTTCTTGTCGGTTTTACTTCACAATTCAAAATCAATAAAGCGGAAGGAAGTTAGCAAGGCAGCGGATAAAGGTGCTCCTTCCGAACGGAGGGCCTCTACAGTTTCTACTCCTCCACACCCCCAAGATGATTTCCAAGACAACACATGCATAGACACTCAACAAAGTTGTGTTTATGATGAGCACATCTCCCCTAGTGCAGCATCACCAGTGCTCCCTCTAACTTGGCACTGTTATATGTGGTTGCATGTTATGTGTGATGTCTAGCTTGTATTGCTTCTAATTTTGTTGAATTCCATCTGCTTACTTTACACATTATACTTGAATAAGACACGTGTTCCTGTTTCTAGAACATAAAATATCTGTCTATCACACCATGTTCTTACATCAAATTACTACTATTGTGTAACCTGCAACAATCACTTATCATAAGACACGTTTGACTTCGGAGTGTGATATAGGTTACATCTCACATTCTTTTCTAGCTTGTACTACTAATTTGTTGAAATGGCACTTATGACGAGACAATTTTAACTTGGTAGAGTGATATTCTTTGCATCTTTCATATGGTGTCTAGCTTTCATTGCTTCTAATTTGTTGAAATGCCTTCTCCTTAGTTTACACATCATAAGCTGTGAATATGCAATGTTGTGAATATGCAATGGCACTAATGACGAGAGACCTCTAACATAGTAGTGTGATGTTGTTTTCATCTTGCATATGATTTATTTCTTGTACTGCTTCACATTTGTTTAAACGTCATTTATGATGAGACACTGTTAACTTGGCAGAGCGATATTTGTAGCATCTTTCATATGGTGTCTACCTTCCATTCCATTGCTTCTAATTTGGTGAAATGTCTTCTTCTTAGTTTACACATCATAGTTCTGGTTATCTCTTCCGTCCTGTTTTTCATACATATTACATCCTCCTATCATGTGGTTGTCTAACATCAAAGTTCAGTTCGTCTGCATCACGCATCAATTTGTTCTGAAGAACTAAATTGTTATTCATTTTTCTTGTCGGCTTGACCTAACATGGCATAGAGAAAGAGGAAGAAACACAGAATGACAGGGAATGAGAAGCGGATGAATCCTGCAGATTCTGCTGGTACTGATGGTGCAACAGAAGGTCAAAGTCCAGCGGAAAATTCTACAAACACGCCATCCCATGCTACACGAGCTGCAAAAAAGCCAAACAGAAACAAATAGATGCCACCAAACAAGCAGAGACAACCCTAATTCTTGCAACACCTACCACAGTACTACCAGTTGCATGACTTGCTCGTGCGTCAACTGAGCTAGCAGCACGTTCCCAATCTCCCTTGCCACCTGACACTACTTCCCAAGCACTCTTGACACAAGACGAGTTGGCAATATCAGATGAACCTTGTGAGCTTCAACAGCAAGAAGGTAGTTGTTGGAGTCAAGTTACACTTGCATGCTTCTTTATATGTAGTCTCACAGATTGATGTACACTAACACTTCCTATGTTCATTGTTGGACTAGCACCTAGGCGCAAGAGGAAACAAACATTAGGGATATTGCTCGATAGGTTAACTAAATCTAGAGGAGGAAGAATGGAGATCCATTTTGAGGCAGGTTTAAAAAGGCCACGTGATGCTAAAGAGTCAGCCAAGTTAGTATCAGAGGCAGCGATTGCCGTTAGGTGTCATGTACGTATCCTCCCAACATGGATTCAGTACAGGAATGAGAAAGACGAAACCCAGTTCAACACCTTCCTCAACCATTTATATGTAAGTATGGTTATGTATGGAAACTAGTAATATCATCTTGCTCTGTCCCATACTTTCTAGGTTGCTGATAATGAGACTCCCATAATTTTCAACAGATGAGGTTCAAGTTGGATAGCCAAGATGATGCAACCAGACAAGCTTGCACCCATGTTTTCAAGTCTGCTCTGCGACAGTATTGATATAACTTGAGGAAAACTCACTTTGAAGGCAAGTCTAACAATGAACTTTCCCAAACATCTCCAGTGGAAAATATATCGGATGAAGACTGGAGGGGCCTTGTTAAACACTGGTCTGATCTGAAGTATCAGGTACATTATATATATGTGATCAGATCACATGTTGAAGTCCTATTTATGCATATGCCACACAAATCTATCTTCTTGTAGGTGAACTGTTCAAAGAACAAGTCCAACCGTACGAAAGTGAAATTCCAACAAACGACGGGATCTCGTAGCTATATTGCACACTGCGAGGATCTTGTAATTAGTTGTTGTTTCACTCTTTTCGTTGTACCATATTATCAGATCTATATTGGCTTGTTCAAAATGGAGAGGAAAGCCCGCAAGGACCAAAAAGTACCTGAACCAAATGTTGTGGAAATCTTCAAGGACTGTCACACCAGCAAGAAGAAGGGCATGACTACAGCAGTCAAAGCCGCTGTTGTAAGTCCTTAATCCTCATGCCTTTTAACTACTACTTACTCTGACTTGTGCCTTGAACTGCATGGTTTGCAGCCAATGTCTATTACTCTTTTCAATTTTATACACAATTGTCTTAGCGTATCATTGCACCTTACAAGGTTTAAAAGAGAGGAGTGATGTTCCTTTGGTCTTGACCCGTAATCTGGTTCCGTGCTGGACTTGCCAACACAATGTTACAATTGCCTGTTTGTCTGTTCTTAGTTGTTTTGTGATATGAATGGTGTCATACTATGCTTGCCGTATTATAAACTTCGTCTCTTTATCCTTAGCCCTCAATACAATGTGAAGAAACAGACAATACATTAGCGATGGTACATGGTCATATGTTTGGAACCTGGTTTTATTATGTACTTTGCAATAAAATACAACTAATATTTTACATGGGTTCACCAGAATAAGTTCCGTATATAGACCAAAGCTATTTTGTTTGGTTTTGCTGCCTCCTTAATATCTTCTGTTCTGGTACTACTAATGTAAAACCTCAACTTTTCAGCGAGCTATGGAAAAAATGGTGGAACCGCCACCTTCTGAAGGTGGCGAGGCAACTATAACCGCAATGTCAGCTCTTGCTGTAGTGGGTCAGTACATGTCCACTAACAGTGCCAAAAGCACGTTCCTGCGTAATACTGGGTTGGTTGTTAAGGCAATATTGTCCAAACTGCCTCATGATCAAGATATGCAAGCTCAAAGCAATGTTGTATCTGCGCTCCAGACACAAGTCCATTCCCTAACAGAGACCCTTTGTGAAACAAGGAGAGACATTGTTCGATGTCGTTAATATATGCATGGTTTTGAAACCAGACTATCAGACATTTGCTATGTTGTTCAGGAGCCTAGAGGTAATGAGGGCGACGGTTATGGTGCTCCATCGGACAATACAACATGAAAACATAACAGTCAGGTCAAATGAACTGAGCTTCTGAACTTCTGGTGGTGCATTTATCTGCTAGACTGTTAAGTTTTATGCCAACCTTCCATTTTTTATATAGTTGTAATTTGTTTTGGTGCGATACAAAATTTATTCTTAACGTGCAGCCACCGGATGAAGAAAACAGCAAGCCATTTTTGTATAGTGTAGGGCGTTCCCTATATTTGCACTGGTGGCAATCTTTGATGCCGAGTGGATGTAATCTGTACAATCTCCTTAATAGCCTAGCGTTAGTTTCGGCCTTGTTTATTTCCTAGTCTTCTTTTTCCCTGGTTTGCTAGTGGCCGCAACTACCATGGGCCATATACGGGCCGTAGGATCCATGGGTCTCCTAAGGGCCGTCGATAAATGGGCCTCCAACATGGCCGTAGAATCGGTCGGCCTCGGGCCGTCGGATAAATGGGTCTACATGGGCCGTAAACAGGCGTAATTGGTATCGGCCCAGCATGGTAACGGGCCATTAACAGGCCGTAGGACAGCAAAGGCTTAATTCTATCACATGCATAATGGGTCGTTAATGGGCCACAGTATAGGACGGGCTGGAAACGGCGCAATGGGTTAACAGGCCAGAAACGGGCCGACTCTTACCATGGGCTGAATTTGGCCCATTAGGGTAACAGGCCAGTAACGGGCCGACTCTTGTCATGGGCCGAATTTGGCCCATTAGGGGAATAGGCCAGAAACGGGCCGACTCTTGCCATGGGTCGAATTTGTCCCATTAGGGTAATAGGCCAGTAACGGGACGACTCTTGCCATGGGCCGAATTTGGCCCATTAGGGGAATAGGCCAGTAACGGGCCGGAAGTAATCGAGGGCCGAAAAGGAGCCCAAGAACGTATGGGCCGTCAATAGGCCGAAAGCTAACACGGGCTGGAAATGGCCCATGTAAATCACGGGCCATTAACAGGTACAAAGAAAATTACTGTTCATTATGGGCTAGTGTCACCGTGGGCCTATAAAGGGCCGAAAGATACGAAGGCCTCATATGGGCCGAAATACGTCGTGGGCCATACATTGGCCGAAAGTGAAATGGGCTGGTGTTATATTCGACGGCCCACATGACATTGTTGGGCCGATTTCCTTCAGGGCCTAACGGGTCGTGAGTTAATGGGCCGTAAAATGGGCTATTTGCAAAGAGACCGTTAACAGGTCATGGGCCAGCTCGTTAACTTTTGACCAAGTCAAACGGGCAAGCTTTGTAAGCTAAATGGGCCAGTGGTGGGCCCTGGCACGTGTCGACATATCATAGGCGCCTATCTGGCCCACTGACGAGCTGACACGTGTTTTGTCCGGCCAATAAGAATGTTACACGTGGGAATTTCCCATTGGTAGGGGCTGTTAATGGGTTATCGGATCCAAAACCCGACCCGATAGCTTAACGGCGTTCCGTTATGGTGGATGCCACGTGCCAGTCACCCTTGACAAAAGCACTTCTGTGACGCGCGATTTATCATCATGGAAGTGGACACTTCCGTGATGATAATTTTGGTAATGTCATGGAACACTTCTACGACAGCACAGGTATGACTATCTTGATTCTATCATAAATTTGTCATGAATGTACATGCATGACAAAAAATGCGACCTACTGTGACAAACACGTATCATCATGGAAGTGTATATTTTTGTAGTGGAAGTAATAAATCATATCCTCGGGACTACACACACAACTAGGATCAAGAGAATTAAACCAAGTTTTAGCATCACCCTTTAGTGAGAACGGAAATATCTTAAGGATATTGTCGGCGTTCTGGGAACAGGGGTCCCCAGACTTGCCTGCCTGCGGCCTGCGGCGTGGCTCAAGTGGTGGTCCAGTACGGCCCATCTTCATCAGCTCAAGCTCAAGACCCTCACGAGGGGCCAAGCCTCGCAGGGCGGATGACACAAGGCTTCCTCAGGAGCGGCCTCGCCAAGCAGGATCGCGAGGAGGCGGAGAGATCAAGGCATGGGTACCTCACGAGGTTCCCGTGACGCAAGCCATGACGATCGAGACCAGGCGGGCGCCGGCCTGTGTAGTGTCCTTGTTTCCTCTTCGGTGCAAAGGGGGCAAGCGCAGGCACGGAGTTAGAGATGAGAAGGAAAAGAAAAGGATGTTAGAGGTGGAGCTTGAGCGGGAGGGTATTTTTCCCGGACTCGCAAAAATGCGCTTGTTCCAAGAAAAATGGTGTGGACAAGATTGCAGGAATTAAATTCAAACTCATTTGAAATTCAAATGGGTTTGAACTAGGACTAGGTTTTGAAGTGTCCAAAAATGTTGAGATTTTTGGTGGAGCTCCGGAAAATGATGAAAGAAATTATGGGCAAGGTTGGAGAGAAAGAATTAAGATGACAAAGGCATTGAGATAATTTGCAAGTGTGTTATGGTGATTTCCAAATTAAAGAAATATTTAATATAGCTCCCTAATATTGGAAGATATGTTATAAAGAGAAGTCACCCTTCCCTCAATTTAAATGGATCGAAGATCCATACAACTTATTTAGATGAGTTTTAAAATTAATGATATGATGGCATGATGCAATGCAAATGATGCAACAAACAAAACAAATCACACAACGAAACTCGAAGTAGCTGGAAGTCTTCTGGAGCGTCGGTCTCGGGGCGTCACAACACTCCACCACTATAAGAGGATCTTGTCCCGAGATCTAGGATGGCACCGGAGAGAAACAAAATAGGAAGAGAAGAGGTAAAACTAAGTTGCTTCTTTGACAAAAAGTGAAACCAAAGAACCTTGAGAGGTTGAACAAATTGAAAGAAAGAACACAACGGAGTTGAACACAATTGAGAGCACTGCGGTAGAAAATAGAAACAAGGAACATCATGTGAACCTTGGAGGTTGCAAAGCTATGAATGACGAGTACAATGGACAAGAAGTAATTGAACCCACTCTGGTTAAAACAAGATGAGAGAGGAAGAATTCGGGCAACACTCCGGTTGAAAATGGAAGGAATAGAACATGAACTTGAGAAGATGGGATGATACTTGATGAAATCAACAACACACTGCCTCTGGAACTATTGAAAGAATGGCACAATGGGTAAGAAGGATTTCAGACAGCACTTAGGTTGAAAAGAGAGGCAAAACTTGATAAGATGAAAGAACTTGAATGAGAACAACACTCTGGTTAAATGGATAAGCAAGAAAAGAACATGATCCTCACAATTCGAGATGATGAGTGAAAAGAGCAACATCACAATGCCTCCGGCAGAAAGAGTAGAAGATAGATCATTGGAATAACAGAATGAAGAAGAAAATGCCAACTTCTGCCACAAAAGAACATGGAAAGCACCCTTCCAAGAAGGTTATAACGGAGTTGTTGGAAACCAACAACGAAACGAATAAGCTTGTAGTGGGCTTATGAAAAACATCTCAAAATTATGAGGTGACAACCGGCCACTAACGGAAACAATTGCTTGCTTGAGATCGACGAAGAGATGAAAACTGCTCTCACCGAGAGGATAGGAGAAAACTTGGATCATTGATAAGCACCACAATAGCAACATTCCTTAGGGAAGGCTTTTAGGTGAAATATGACACAAGATAACTCCAACAAAGAGATTGATGGATTTAAAATACCTCATTCTTGACAACATGCGAATCATGAAACACGAAGTAGCTGGAAGTCTTCTGGAGCATCGGTCTCGAGGCGTCACAACATAGAGGCTATATCTCCCACGTGTCGAAGCACGACTTAGAGGCATAACCGCATTGTGGTTTTGTCGCAACAAGGGTCATCTTCACACAATCCCATGTAATGAACAAGAATGGGATAAAGAGTTGGCTTACAATCGCCACTTCACACAATGAACATAAATAAATCGTACATCATTCAGAGTACACACATAGTCCGACTACAGATGAAGCCAAAAGAAAAGAAGATAACCCAACTGCTAGATCCCCGATCGTCCCAACTGGGCTCCACTACTGATCAACAAGAAACAACACATAGCAACAACTAAGATCTTCGTTGAGCTCCCATCTGAGCTCGGTTGCATCATCTGCACTAGTATCATCGGCACCTGCAACTATTGTGATAGTATCTGGTGAGTCACGAGGACTCAGCAATCTCAAAACCCGCAAGATCAAGACTATTTAAGCTTATGGGTAGGAAGTGGTAATGAGGTGGAGTAGCAGCAAGCACTAAGCAAATATGGTGGCTAACATACGCAAATAAGAGCGAGAAGAGAGCAAACGGAACGGTCGTGAAGCTAGCAATGATCAAGAAGTGATCCTGAACTCCTACTTATGTCAAACATAACCCAAAACCGTGTTCACTTCCTGGACTCCGCCGAAAAGAGACCATCACGGTTACACACACGGTTGATGCGTTTTAATTCGGATCTGGTGTCAAGTTATCTACAACCGGACATTAACAAATTCCCATCTGCCTCATAACCACGGGCACGGCTTTCGAAAGTTTATACCCTGCAGGGGTGTCTCAACTTAGCCCATCACAAGCTCTCACGGTCAACGAAGGATATTCCTTCACCTAGGAAGACCCGATCAGACTCGGAATCCCGGTTTACAAGACATTTCGACAATGGTAAAACAAGACCAGCAAGACCACCCGTTGTGCCGACAAATCCCGATAGGAGCTGCACATATCTCATTCTCAGGGCACACCGGATAAGCTAAGCGTACAGGTACCGACGTAATCCAAGTTGCCAAGGACTGGTCCCGCACGGTGCTCTAGTTTGGACCAACACTCGGAGGAGCACTGGCCCGAGGGGGTAAAATAAAGATGACCCTTGAGTCTGCAGAACCCAAGGGAAAAAGGCTTAGGTGGCAAATGTTAAAACCAATGTTGGGCCTTGCTGGAGGAGTTTTATTCAAAGCGAACTATCAAGGGGGTCCCATAAATCACCCAATCGTGTAAGGAACGCAAAATCAAGGAACATGACACCGGTATGACGGAAACTAGGGCGGCAAGAGTGGAACAAAACACTAGGCATAAGGCGAGTCTTCCACCCTTTACCAAGTATATATATGCATTAATTAAATAAAAGATATTGTGATATCCCAACATAATCTTGTCACACATGGAGCAATCTTCAACTTCACCTGCAACTAACAATGCTATAAGAGGGGCTGAGCAAAGCGGTAACATAGCCAAGCAATGGTTTGCTAGGAAGGGTGAAAAACGGTTAGAGGCTGACATGGCAATATGGGAGGCATGGTAAACAAGTGATAGGTAGCGCAGCATAGCAAAAGAACGAAGCAACTAGCAAGCAAAGATAGAAGTGATATCGAGGGTAATGGTCATCTTGCCTGAAATCCCGCAAGGAAGAAGAACGAGTACATGAAGGAGACAAACGGACGTAGTCGAACGAATCCTCACAACTCCGGAACAAAACCGAAGCTAACGAGAGAAGCAAACCGGAAAGAAGCTAACAATATGGTAAACACACAAGCATAAACATGTCATGATGCACAAATAAGTATGATGCATGTCCGGTTTAATGAGGCATGGCATGGCAATATGCAACCAAACAATACTACAAATTAAGTGGAGCTCAATATGCAATGAGTTGCATATTGATGGAACACCACATCAATTATTTAGTTCTCTCTCGGTTATGTACCCAACAATATTAAATGTTGTTAACCATGGCAAGAGGTGAAACATAATTGAACTAACTATTTAGGCAAGTTTAAATGAGGCCGGAAACAAACAATAATTTTGGAAAATCCCCATATGTCATTTAACAATATAATGCAAACACAATTTTAAACATTTTAAATGTTTTTATCATGATGCGGATGACATATGCAAGTTTATGCAATTTTATGAAAACGTTAACATGAGCATATTATGAAACATTTGTCGCCATGGCGGAAGGAAAAAGGTGCCACGGCGGTGAAACGGAAATGGTGCCACGGCAACATTCCCGTCCCAGGAACTCATGGAGGTACCGGTGCAAAAGGAAGTGTGACGTGAGCAAGTCATGCAAGATGGTGGGGTGATCCCGGATTCCGGGTTCCCACGGGACGGTGGCATGGCAAAAGAGAGGCATCGCAAGGACAATTCGATCATGGTCCAAACATAGGGTGCATCTCATACAACACATGCATTCGGTCCACGGGTGATCATCTTGGGATTTGTCAGGACCCCGACTCAATGCCACATCGATCTAGCATGTAACACCTCATATCACTTTGCGGCCTCACGCACGGTATTCCCACGGGTGTCGCCTTACCTTTGCCCAGGACCGTTTGCGCCTTTTGGCACACGTATATGATAGTGTCGCTAGCATCCATATGATAAGGAGCCCGGGCTGACATGGCTAGTCGTAAACCCAAAGTGGCACAGACTTACAGGGACAGGCATCCATGACCCAGCATCGAACGTGTCGGTCATCAGCGAGTGAATCCAGGCTGTAGCACTGGGCTAGCAGGACTCCGGTGAACCGGGCTGTAGCGGGCTAACAGGACTCCGGTATTCATCGCGTGACATTTCCCCGAAGGGACAGACACAGGAACAAAGAAGGACACATGCCGGCCAGCCTAAGTGTTCCGGAGCAGTAGCAAGCTACCATGGCTCGGTGGAAACACTAGGAGACATTTCCCCGTAAGAGAGGCTACTAAAGATAAACAACTAGATGGTCAGATCCCACACATACCAAGCATTTCATTAACATACACACAATATGCTCGATATGTGCAAATACAACATGGCATCACAACATGACTCTACGACTCAAGTAATTTATTCAATAGGCTCCGAGGAGCGAGATATTACAAACATGGGTCTCATGACCCAACAATCAGAGCATACAAATCAAAGCACAAGCGGAAGCTATCATGTCTGAGTACAGATATCTATAAATGAAAAAGGCTGAGAAGCCTGACTATCTATCAGATCCTGCCGAGGGCACAAGATCGTAGCTGAGGTAACAAGCTAAACGTCGAAGTCCACGTGGAACTACTAGTGAGACTGAAGTCTCTCTGCAAAAACATAAATTAAGCAACGTGAGTACAAATGTACCCAGCAAGACTTACATCAGAACTAACTACATATGCATCATTATCAACAAAGGGATGGTGGGGTTTAACTGCAGCAAGCCAGCTTTGACTCAGTGGCTAACCTAAACTACGACTGCAAGTAACTCTTGAGGTGGCGCACACGAGTCCACATATTCACCATATCAATACACCACTATGGATCCGCTCCCGTCTCCCTACGAGAACGCCATCCATAGCACTCACGCTTATCTTGCGTATTTTAGAGTATCCACTTTCACTTGTCTATGAACTAATATAAGCAACCCAGAAGTCCTTTTCCGCGGACACGGCTATTCGAATAGATGATGTTAACCCTGCAGGGGTGTACTTCTTCATACATGTTTCCACCACTTAGCGTCTGCACACGACATGTGCTCGGCAGACTTCAAGCGAAAGCCGACGTGGGTGTAGACCACGACCTACCTAAACACTCAAGTCTCTAGTCCAGGTTTATCGCCTATTCGGGTTCCATCCATGAGGAGATCCGGCCGGAGTTTCGCTCACAGCCCCAAACGATGTGAACAGGGTTCCCGAGATACCAAACGGGCATCCGGTACACCGTGCCACGTACCTACCGCATCACAGCCCACCCCTACGGTCAGCGCTGTCCACGGCCTCCAGTAAGCTACAAACACCAGAAACTACTTGCAACTCCTGGACAGAGGACTAGGGTGAATAAGAAGTCGAGCGGGGTCATATTTCAGGGCCCAATGTATGGTAGTAGCTGAATCATGGATCACAAACACAGAACTCAGTTCCTGAGGACGGCTTCAATGAGACAACCCACCATGTACTCCTACATGGCCTCTCACCGTTACCTTTTACCAAATCGTGTTCACACACTTAGCTCACACACAGTAGGACATGTTCACACACCTCTGATTCATCCCCGATGAATCAGACCTGACTCAACTCTAAGCAATAGTAGGCATGACAAACAAACATGAATGAGTAGGCACAACAGGGCTCAAACAACTCCTACTCATGCTAGTGGGTTTCATCTATTTACTGTGGCAATGACAGGTCATGCAAAGGATAAAGGGGTTCGGCTACCGCAGCAAGTAACAGATGAATCGGTGTTGTCCTAATGCAGTAAAAGAGAGCAGGAGCGAGAGAGTGGGATTGTATCGGAATGAACAAGGGGGTTTTGCTTGCCTGGCACTTCTGAAGATAACATTGAGTCTTCATCAGTGTCAACGATCACATCATCGGTATCACATCTATCGAGAGGGGACAAATACCGGCAACACAGAAGGGAACACAATCAATGCAATGCACAATATGATGCATGATCATGACATGGCAAAATGAATGTGTTTTGAGCTAATGCAACTAGCAACAGATTAAATGAAGTTGGTTTGAATACAAGATTCAATTTCCAACTCCATATATGATTATTTAAATGCCCTTTATTTGTTTTGTCCAAAACAGAGGACAAACATTGTTCAAACATGCATGAAAATGGTACAGAGGGATTCCTTGAATTTTTCTGATAATTTTTCATATATAAATTATTTAATTTGGAGTTACGGTTAATTTTCTATGATTTATTGAAGTTTAGGGCATTTTCTGGAATTTCCTGAATAATATAAATCAGAAATGAATTATGGCATCAGCACCACGTCACGGTGACGTCAGCAGGGTCAACTGGGCTGGCTCGGGTCAAACCTGACGTGTGGGGGCCACACGTCAGTGACACAGGACCTAATCCCGGTCAAACCCAGCGCTGACTGGGGTTTGACCAGGAGTGGGGCCCACAGTCAGTGGCCTAGGGGGTTGGTTAGTGCGTCATTAGTGGCTAATGACAGCGCCACGTCACTGGCCACCGGAGTTCGGCCGGCGGCGACCCGAAACGCGGCGGAAGTTCACCGGGGTTGCGCTACGGGCGGCGGCTGGACGCGCGAAGGCCACCAGAAGGTAGCCCGTACACGGCCGCACCTAGCTGGCTGCACGAGGGGCCACGGGGTGGCCGGAGACGACGGCGGCGAGCACTTCCGCGGTGGCCGGAGTTCGGGCGCGAACGGTGGCAAAGCTACGGCGCACTAGAGGAGTAAACGAGGAGGGCTACGTGCTCCTGGGGGTTCACCGAGCACGGTGACGTGCTCAGGCGCGGGCTGCGGTGGCCCTGGCCACGGCGGCGCCATGGCCGGCGGCGATGGGGTTTCGGTCTTGGTGGATAACCTAGCTACGGCGCGCGAACGACGAAACAGAGAGGGGGAAACGGACGGAGAGCTCACGTAGACCCTGTAGAGGTGGACGGCGAGCTTGAGGGAGGCCGGACGGGGACGAATTTGACGGCGGCGATCCGCGGTGGCCGAGGAGGGGAACGGCGAAGCTGGCCCCATCCAGGGCTTCCGGCGCCTTCCGTCTTGGTGAGGAGGAAGAGGGAGGACCGGCGGAGCTTTGGGAGGCGTCGGGGAGGCGAGGCGGTGGTTGTGGCCGCGGCGAACGGCGTCGGTGGCGACGGGGCTCTGCTCGATGGAAGAGAGAGGGAGCCAGAGAAGGGGGGAGAAGGCACGGGGAGAGTGCGAGGCCTGGGAGGGTGCGTGGCGTCGCGGACGGGGTCCAGGGCGACGAGAGGAAGCAGGAGGTGGCCAGGGGAAGCAGGAGGTGGCCGAGGCCTCTCGGGCGCGCGCCACGCCTCGGTCCTTCTGGCGAGGAGGAAGACGACAGGGGGAGTGGAGATGGGCTGGGCCGTGCTGCTGGGCCAGGTGGGCTACCAGGTGAGCGCCAGGTAGTCCTTCTCTCTCTTTCTATTTCTGTTTTTATTTATCTATTTTGTTCTGTGTTGTTTTAGTTTAGTAAAATACTAAACCATTTTATAAAATCCTGAAAATAGTTATGTGGCTAGAGTTAAAATATACCAAACCACATAAAATGTTCCAGTAATTATTGGACATATATTATTTATATATCAAATATATATCCAATGCAAATAGCTATTTATTTAATTCAAAGGCCCAAAATAATTAACTCTGAGATACCAAAAATATTGTTTTGAGTTTTACCTCTTTGCAATATTTTCAGAGACTAAGAGGAACATTTTCTTGGACTTCTTTGAGGAGATTTTAATGTTGATCATTTTTAGAAGGTTTCTGAGGCTTTGAAAATTCCTCAATTCAAATTTCATTTGAATTAAAACATGATGCTCACATGAGGTCTAGCCTAGTGCATAACAGGACCAGGGATGTGACAGGATTATACCTTCGAAGCATGCATTTTCAGGGCGGATCGAGTTCGACGAAGGAAGTAGTCGTTCACAGGTCGTCGTGGGAAGTAGTTGTACACGTTTCGTAGTTGTTCGGGGTCACGACGAGGAAGTTGACGTCCACGAAATCTTCGAGGGTCGACGGTAGTGGTACACGGGCCGTAGTGGAAGTAGTCGTTCTCGCAGCGGTAGTGGAAGTAGACGTTCATGTTTGGAGAGGAACTTGACGGATTTGAATCCCTTCGGGGTTGTCGTGGTACTTGCGGTCTCGGCGACGGTAGTGGTACTTGGTATCTTGAGGAACTTCATGGTTCAACGTGGCACTTGCGAGACCGCGTAGTTGTACACGCACGTAGACGAACTTGACGAGCTTGAGGTGGTCTTGGCTTGCAGGGACAACATACAAGACTTGGGCGATGCTGGGCATCGGGATCAGGAGCGTGCTCGCTCGGGCATGGAGCTGGTCGCAGTCAACGCGGCTGGGACGAGCAGCAAGGTAGGAGAAGCGGGGTTTGGACGCCGGCTGCAGGGAAGCAACCACCATGGGGACGGGGAGAAGCTCGGCTCCCCTCGGGCGTTGCAGGCTGCTGGTGGAGGAGACGCGCGGGCGAGGGGATGGATGGCGCCGGTGGAGATGCAGGTGTGGAGCCACTAGAGTTGGACAAGGAGGAGGCGACGACGGAGATGATGGGGAACGAGTGTCGGAAGAGCAGCGGCGGCAAGGCACTGTCTCCATGGGAGGCGTCGGGAAGAGCTCGATGCGGCAGCCTGGACCATGGGGATGAGTTCTTCAGTTGCAGGGTTGGGAGGAGCGGCGGTCTCAGGTGACGAGGAGGAGGCATAGGGGTCGGGACGAGGGCAGCAGGAGGGAGAGATGGCGGCGTAGCGAGGAAGAAGATTGGGAGAGGGGATCGGGCGTGAGGCACGAGTGTGTGTGTGGATGTGCGGCGCACGATGGGGAATGAGGGGAGGAAGAGAGGCTGCGAGGGAGATGTGGATCAAGCAGGGGAGATGCTAGGGTTAGGGGTTGGGGCGAGCTGGGCCTTGGGCCATGGAGAAGTTGGGCTGCGGATGGGCCTAGATGGCCTGCTGGGCTCTCTCTCACACTCTAAAAATGAAAAACAAAACAGAGATGAGAAGGAAAAGAAAAGGATGTTAGAGGTGGAGCTTGAGCGGGAGGGTATTTTTCCCGGACTCGCAAAAATGCGCTTGTTCCAAGAAAAATGGTGTGGACAAGATTGCAGGAATTAAATTCAAACCCATTTGAAATTCAAATGGGTTTGAACTAGGACTAGGTTTTGAAGTGTCCAAAAATGTTGAGATTTTTGGTGGAGCTCCGGAAAATGATGAAAGAAATTATGGGCAAGGTTGGAGACCAAGAATTAAGATAACAAAGGCATTGAGATAATTTGCAAGTGTGTTATGGTGATTTCCAAATTAAAGAAATATTTAATATAGCTCCCTAATATTGGAAGATATGTTATACAGAGAAGTCACCCTTCCCTCGATTTAAATGGATCGAAGATCCATACAATTTATTTAGATGAGTTTTAAAATTAATGATATGATGGCATGATGCAATGCAAATGATGCAACAAACAAAACAAATCACACAACAAAACTCGAAGTAGCTGGAAGTCTTCTGGAGCATCGGTCTCGGGGCGTCACAGAGCATGTTGGATGCATATTTTACTCATTCGAGGACATCCACTTGTTGTTTTGATTGATTGGCTTCTTTTTCTTTGGCCAAGTGGATGGACAAGAATGCCTAAGAACCTTCTCTAGCTATCTATGCTTTTCTCATCTCAAACTCTATTCATGCTACATCACAAAATTTGATCAAGTCAGATTCGAACCACTCTGTGTGAGGAGCACTCGGAGTCCCCGATTCGTCATAGACTTAAACTTCCAAAACTTCTTTGTGATTTTTGGTCTGACCGATTCCTCCATTTCGGTCATACCGAGATAACTAAGTCGATCTAGGTTTTCAATCTCGGTGCAACCGATTTGAACTTTTCGGTCACACCGAGTTGCTGTAACTGTTAACAGTTATACATCTCGGTGCCACCGAGTTGTTCCACTCGGTCACACCGACAGTGTCGAGCTATATATACTCACGGGCAAATTTTGGAAAACTTTCTCTGAAACCCCTCGCCCGCGCATAGCTCGCTCTTCCTACTAGGTCTACGGATCATCGACTTTGTCGCCAGCCGCCTCCTGTCGCTGGTCTCCACTGCCGTCAACGGAATTCTTCTCTGCCGTTGCCGCTGTAGTGAGTTCACCACCGAACTAGGGTATGGACTCGATCACAGTGCTATCATTGTCTGATTCCTAGCACATTGTGTTCATTATGATTCTTGACACGATTGAAACACTCCTATCCAGTCAATACAATCCTTAGAATAGATGCGATTTGAAAATTTAGGGTTAGGTTTCCGCCGAAACCATCTCGGACCCACCGAGTTGAAAAACTCGGTCCCATCTATTTGGCTAACGCCATTGCACTGGTAAGTCTCGGTCTGACCGAGAATTACAAATCGGTGTGACCGATTTTAGAACTTTGTGAAACCCTAGCAGTCTTGGTGCCACCGAACTGTGACTCGGTCTGACGAGTTCACTAGTTTAGGTTCCAAAACTGCTTCGGTATCACCGAGTTCGAAAATTGGTAGATCCGAAATGCTTTCTGTGGAAAACTAAAACTAAGTTTTTTGAATCATTCTTTTGCAAAAATCTCTGCATTGTGTGATGCTCATCCACTCTACCTCATCTATAACTATTCACAGGGTCAGTAGTCAGTATGTGCAGCATGTCAGACCAAAGTGATAGTCAGAACAAGTCAGAAGAGTAGATTCACATGAGTGAGGGCACTAGTCCCTCCAGTTCCTCAGATGAAGGCAGCAGAAATACTCCTAGCAATTTGCCCAAAGCAGCCACAAGAGCAAGAAGGAAGAGAACCTCAGACTCAGAGAATGAGGACTATGTGGCAGCTGAAGATGAGGCTACTTCCAAGAAGGTAGTGCTAAAAAAAGAGTATGGCTCAGCAAAGACCACAAAGCCTGGACTTAATAGGAAGGTTCCTGCCAAGAGGACACCTATGCTGAAGGTCAGAGGATCAACACAAGAACCTGAAAAGCCTGATCCTAAAGAGCCAGCTGTAGAAGGAAAGAAAAGGAAGGAAAGGGTCAAAAAGACCATGGCCAGAGTTGTTGGTCAACCTTCCATGATGGAAGAGGAAGAATAGGTTGCTGCACCAGCACCCAAGACACAAAAGCTGATGGGTGATGCTATAAAGGCAGGGGCTGCAACATCAAAGCCCAAGGAAGCACCCAAAGCTGCCCCCAAGCCCAAGATTGCACCAAAGAGGAATACCAGGAGTATTCCAGCAGCTGAGAAGAACAAGGCCCCAATGCCTGAAGTTGCTGCTGAGGAAGATGAAGAAGGGCAGATCTTAAGGAAGCTCAAACCCAAGATTCCAGACCACAATGATGATCATCCTGTGGCTGAGAACATGAAGATCAGGAGAGACTCAGGGTTGAGGCTATGGAGAATGACAGATCCATATGCCACCAGGAGAAGGACTGCTGTTGATTACAGGTTCCATACAAAGGAACAACAGGACTTCTATGAGACAATCTTGTTGGACAAGAAGCCCATAGTGTGTGATATGAGGTGGGTCGACTGGACCTACATGAAAGAAAATGAAGAACACTATCCTAGAGTGCAAGACAGTTTCATTGCATGTGGAGTTGCAGATTTTGTTGGGCAGAAGCTCACCAACTGGAATGATGAACTCATTATGCAATTCTACTCCACAGCACATTTCTATCCAGATGGGAGGATAGTTTGGATGTCTGAAGGTACAAGGTACCAGTCAACCATTGAGGAATGGGCCAATCTGATCAATGCCCCAAACGATAATGAAGATGACTTGGATATCTATGCCAAGAAGAAAATGGATCATAACTCAATGTCACAGATGTACAAGGAGATCCCTGATGATGCACTTGAGACTTTCAAGTTTGGATCAGTTCATTTTCTTCTGTCAGGGCTGCCAGCGATCAACTGGATCTTAAGGCACACTCTGTTGCCCAAATCAGGTGACCACAACATGATTAGAGGGCATGCTATAAACTTGCTTCACATTTTTTATGTACCCCAGAAATTCAAGGTCATGAGCCTCATAGTTGAGAATATCAAGAGGACTGTAGCAGACCAGAAGAGGAGTTGTGGATATGCCCCATAGATTCAGGAGTTGATTAACTCAAAGATGGGCACAGGGAAGTATCTGTTGGATAAGGAACACTTTGCTCTCTATCCAGAATTTGAGGACAATCAAGTTGTAATGAATGAGAATGAACCATCTGTTGGGGAACGTTGCAGAAAATAAAAAATTTCCTATGGTTTCACCAAGATCAATCTATGAGTTCATCTAGCAACGAGAGAGAGGAGTTCATCTACATACCCTTGTAGATCGAGCGGAAGCGTTCAAGAGAACGGGATTGAGGGAGTCGTACTCGTCGTGATCCAAATCACCGGAGATCCTAGCGCCGAACGGACGGCACCTCCGCATTCAACACACGTACGGTCAGGGAGACGTCTCCTCCTTCTTGATCCAGCAAGGGGGAAGGAGAGGTTGATGAAGATCCAGCAGCACGACAGCGTGGTGGTGGATGCAGCAGCGATCTCGGCAGGGCTTCGCCAAGCTTCTGCGAGAGGGAGATGTGTAGCAAGGGGAGAGGGAGGCGCCAAGTGCATGGGTCCAGCTGCCCTCCCTCCCCCCCCCCTCTTTATATAGGGCCCCTAGGGGGGCGCCGGCCCTAGGAGATTGAATCTCCAAGGGGGGGTGGCGGCCAAGGGGTGCCTTGCCCCCAAGGCAAGTGGAGGCGCTCCCCACCCTAGGGTTTCCAACCCTAGGCGCAGGGGGGCCAAGGGGAGCGCACCAGCCCACCAGGGGTTGGTTCCCCTCCCACTTCAGCCCATGGGGCCCTCTGGGATAGGTGGCCCCATGTGGTGGACCCCCGGGACCCTTCTTGTGGTCCCGGTACAATACCGGTGACCCCTGAAACTTTCCCCATGGCCGAAACCTATGGGTTCGGGAGACATGCAGACATGATCGAGACGCCTCTCCGGTCAATAACCAACATCGGAATCTGGATACCCATGTTGGCTCCCACATGCTCCTCGATGATCTCATCGGATGAACCACGATGTCGAGGATTTAAGCAACCCCGTATACAATTCCCTTTGTCAATCGGTACGTTACTTGCCCGAGACTCGATCGTCGGTATCCCAATACCTCGTTTAATCTCGTTACCGGCAAGTCACTTTACTCGTACCGTAATGCATGATCCCATGACCAGACACTTGGTCACATTGAGCTCATTATGATGATGCATTACCGAGTGGGCCCAGAGGTACCTCTCCATCATACGGAGTGACAAATCCCAGTCTCGATTCGTGCCAACCCAACAGACACTTTCGGAGATACCCGTAGTGCACCTTTATAGTCACCCAGTTACGTTGTGACGTTTGGCACACCCAAAGCACTCCTACGGTATCCGGGAGTTGCACAATCTCATGGTCTAAGGAAATGATATTGACATTTGGAAAAGCTCTAGCTAAACGAACTACACAATCTTTGAGCTATGCTTAGGTTTGGATCTTGTCCATCACATCATTCTCCTAATGATGTGATCCCGTTATCAATGACATCCAATGTCCATAGTCAGGAAACCATGACTATCTGTTGATCAACGAGCTAGTCAACTAGAGGCTCACTAGGGACATGTTGTGGTCTATGTATTCACACGTGTATTATGATTTCCGAATAATACAATTATAGCATGAATAACATACAATTATCATGAACAAAGAAATATAATAATAACCATCTTATTATTGCCTCTAGGGCATATTTCCAACAGTCTCCCACTTGCACTAGAGTTAAATAATCTAGTTACATTGTGATGAATCGAACACCCATGGAATTCTGGTGTTGATCATGTTTTGCCCTAGGGAGAGGTTTAGTCAACGGATCTGCCACATTCAGGTCCGTATGTACTTTACAAATATCTATGTCTCCATCTTGAACATTTTCACGAATGGAGTTGAAGTGACGCTTGATGTGCCCGGTCTTCTTGTGAAACCTGGGCTCCTTGGCAAGTGCAATAGCTCTAGTGTTGTCACAGAAGAGTTTGATCGGCCCCGGCGCATTGGGTATGACTCCTAGGTCGGTGATGAACTCCTTCACCCAGATTGCTTCATGCGCTTCCTCCGAGGCTGCCATGTACTCCGCTTCACATGTAGATCCCGCCACGACGCTTTGCTTGCAACTGCACCAGCTTACTGCCCCACCATTCAGAATATACATGTATCCGGTTTGTGACTTTGAGTCATCCAGATCTGTGTTGAAGCTAGCGTCGACGTAACCCTTTACGACGAGCTCTTCGTCAGCTCCATAGACGAGAAACATCTCCTTTGTCCTTTTTAGGTACTTCAGGATATTCTTGACCGCTGTCCAGTGTTCCTTGTCGGGATTACTTTGGTACCTTCCTACCAAACTTACGGCAAGGTTTACATCAGGTGTGGTACACAGCATGGCATACATAATAGATCCTATGGCTGAGGCATAGGGGATGACACTCATCTCTTATTTATCTTCTGTCGTGGTCGGGCATTGAGCCGAGCTCAATCTCACACCTTGCAATACAGGCAAGAACCCTTTCTTGGACTGATCCATATTGAACTTCTTCAATATCTTATCAAGGTATGTGCTTTGTGAAAGACCTATGAGGCGTCTCGATCTATCCCTATAGATCTTGATGCCTAGTATGTAAGCAGCTTCTCCAAGGTCCTTCATTGAAAAACACGTATTCAAGCAGGCCTTAATGCTGTCCAAAAGTTCTATATCATTTCCCATCAAGAGTATGTCATCTACATATAATATGAGAAATGCTACAGAGCTCCCGGTCACTTTCTTGTAAATGCAGGCTTCTCCATAAGTCTGCATAAACCCAAACGCTTTGATCATCTCATCGAAGTGAATGTTCCAACTCCGAGATGCTTGCACCAGCCCATAAATGGATCACTGGAGCTTGCATACCTTGTTAGCATTCTCAGGGTCGACAAAACCTTCCGGCTGTATCATATACAGTTCTTCCTTAAGATAACCATTAAGGAATGCCATTTTGACGTCCATCTGCCATATCTCATAATCATAGTATGCGACAATTGCTAACATGATTCGTACGGACTTCAGCTTCGCTGCGGGAGAGAAAGTCTCATCGTAGTCAACCCCTTGAACTTGCCGATAACCCTTAGCGACAAGTCGAGATTTATAGACGGTGACATTACCATCCGCGTCCGTCTTCTTCTTAAAGATCCATTTGTTTTCTATCGCTCGCCGATCATCGGGCAAGTCTGTCAAAGTCCATACTTTGTTTTCATACATGGATTCTATCTCGGATTGCATGGCTTCAAGCCATTTGTTGGAATCTGGGCCCGCCATCACTTCCTCATAGTTCGAAGGTTCACCGTTGTCTAACAACATGATTTCCAGGACAGGGTTGCCATACCACTCTGGTGTGGAACGTGTCCTTGTGGACCTATGAAGTTCAGTAGCAACTTGATCCGAAGTACCTTGATCATTATCATTAATTTCCTCTCCAGTCGGTGTAGGCACCACAGGAACATCTTCCTGAGCTACGCTACTTACCGGTTCAAGAGGTAGTACTTCATCAAGTTCCACTTTCCTCCCACTTACTTCTCTCGAGAGAAACTCTTTCTCCAGAAAGGACCCGTTCTTGGCAACAAAGATCTTGCCTTCGGATCTAAGGTAGAAGGTATACCCAATGGTTTCCTTAGGGTATCCTATGAAGACGCATTTTTCCGACTTGGGTTCGAGCTTTTCAGGTTGAAGTTTCTTGACATAAGCATCGCATCCCCAAACTTTTAGAAACGACAGCTTAGGTTTCTTCCCAAACCATAATTCATACGGTGTCGTCTCAACGGATTTAGACGGTGCCCTATTTAAAGTGAATGTAGCTGTCTCTAGAGCGTATCCCCAAAAAGATAGCGGCAAATCGGTAAGAGACATCATAGATCGCACCATATCCAATAAAGTGTGATTACGATGTTCGGACACACCGTTACGCTGAGGTGTTCCAGGCGGCGTGAGTTGTGAAACGATTCCACATTTCCTTAAGTGCGTACCAAATTCGTGACTTAAATATTCTCCTCCACGATCTGATCGTAAGAACTTTATTTTTCGGTCACATTGATTCTCTACCTCATTTTGAAACTCCTTGAACTTTTCAAAGGTCTCAGACTTGTGTTTCATCAAGTAGACATACCCATATCTACTCAAGTCATAGTGAGAGTGAGAACATAACGATATCCTCCGCGAGCCTCAACGCTCATTGGACCGCACACATCAGTATGTATGATTTCCAATAAGTTGGTTGCTCGCTCCATTGTTCCGGAGAACGGAGTCTTGGTCATTTTGCCCATGAGGCATGGCTCGCATGTGTCAAATGATTCATAATCGAGAGACTCTAAAAGTCCATCAGCATGGAGCTTCTTCATGCGCTTGACACCAATGTGACCAAGGCGGCAGTGCCACAAGTATGTGGGACTATAGTTATCAACCTTACATCTTTTGGTATTCACACTATGAATATGTGTAACGTCACGTTCGAGATTCATTAAGAACAAAACCATTGACCATCGGGGCATGACCATAAAACATATCTCTCATATAAATAGAACAACCATTATTCTCGGATTTAAATGAGTAGCCATCTCGAATTAAACGAGATCCAGATACAATGTTCATGCTCAAAGCTGGCACTAAATAACAATTATTGAGGTTTAAAACTAATCCCGTAGGTAGATGTAGAGGTAGCGTGCCGACGGCGATCACATCGACTCTGGAACCATTCCGGACGCGCATCGTCACCTCGTCCTTCGCCAGTCTTCGCTTATTCCGCAGCTCCTGCTTTGAGTTACAAATATGAGCAACGGTACCGGTATCAAATACCCAGGAGCTACTACGAGCACTGTTAAGGTACACATCAATTACATGTATATCACATATACCTTTAGTGTTGCCGGCCTTCTTGTCCGCTAAGTATTTGGGGCAGTTCCGCTTCCAGTGACCCTTCCCTTTGCAATAAAAGCACTCAGTCTCAGGCTTGGGTCCATTCTTTGACTTCTTCCCGGCAGCTGGCTTACCGGGCGCGGCAACTTCCTTGCCGTCCTTCTTGAAGTTCTTCTTACCCTTGCCTTTCTTGAACTTAGTGGTTTTATTCACCATCAACACTTGATGTTCCTTTTTGATCTCAACCTCTGCTGATTTCAGCATTGAATATACTTCAGGAATGGTCTTTTCCATCCCCTGCATATTGAAGTTCATCACAAAGCTCTTGTAGCTCGGTGGAAGCGACTGAAGGATTCTGTCAATAACCGCGTCATCCGGGAGATTAACTCCCAGCTGAGTCAAGCGGTTGTGCAACCCAGACATTTTGAGTATGTGCTCACTGACAGAACTATTTTCCTCCATCTTACAGCTGAAGAACTTGTCGGAGACTTCATATCTCTCGACCCGGGCATGAGCTTGGAAAACCATTTTCAGCTCTTCGAACATCTCATATGCTCCGTGTTGCTCAAAACGCTTTTGGAGCCCCGGTTCTAAGCTGTAAAGCATGCCGCACTGAACGAGGGAGTAATCATCAGCACGAGACTGCCAAGCGTTCATGACGTCTTGGTTCTCTGGGATGGGAGCTTCACCTAGCGGTGCTTCTAAGACATAATCTTTCTTTGCAGCTATGAGGATGATCCTCAAGTTCCGGACCCAGTCCGTATAGTTGCTGCCATCATCTTTCAGCTTGGTTTTCTCTAGGAACGCGTTGAAGTTGAGGTGGACATGAGCGTTGGCCATTTGATCTACAAGACATATTTGCAAAGGTTTTTAGACTAAGTTCATGATAATTAAGTTCATCTAATCAAATTATTTAATGAACTCCCACTAAGATTAGACATCCCTCTAGTCATCTAAGTGATACATGATCCGAGTCGACTAGGCCGTGTCCGATCATCACGTGAGACGGACTAGTCATCATCGGTGAACATCTCCATGTTGATCGTATCTTCCATACGACTCATGTTTGACCTTTCGGTCTCTTGTGTTCCGAGGCCATGTCTGTACATGCTAGGCTCGTCAAGTTAACCTAAGTGTTTTGCATGTGTAAATCTGTCTTACACCCGTTGTATGTGAACGTTAGAATCTATCACACCCGATCATCACGTGGTGCTTCGAAACGATGAACTTTCGCAACGGTGCACAGTTAGGGTGAACACTTTCTTGAAATTATTATGAGGGATCATCTTATTTACTACCGTCGTTCTAAGTAAACAAGATGCAAAAACATAATAAACATCACATGCAATTAAACAGTGACATGATATGGCCAATATCATATAGCTCCTTTGATCTCCATCTTCGGGGCTCCATGATCATCTTCGTCACCGGCATGACACCATGATCTCCATCATCGTGTCTCCATGAAGTTGCTCGCCAACTATTACTTCTACTACTATGGCTAACGGTTTAGCAATAAAGTAAAGTAATTACATGGCGTTAAATCATTGACACGCAGGTCATACAATAATTAAGACAACTCCTATGGCTCCTGCCGGTTGTCATACTCATCGACATGCAAGTCGTGATTCCTATTACAAGAACATGATCTCATACATCACAATATATCATTCATCATTCATCACAACTTTTGGCCATATCACATCACAAATCATATGCTGCAAAAACAAGTTAGACGTCCTCTAATTGTTGTTGCATGTTTTACGTGGCTGCAATAGGGTTCTAGCAAGAACGTTTTCTTACCTACGTAAAAGCCACAACGTGATTTGTCAACTTCTATTTACCCTTCATAAGGACCCTTTTCATCGAATCCGCTCCAACTAAAGTGGGAGAGACAGACACCCGCTAGCCACCTTATGCAACTAGTGCATGTCAGTCGGTGGAACCTGTCTCACGTAAGCGTGCGTGTAAGGTCGGTCTGGGCCGCTTCATCCCACAATACCGCTGAAGCAAAATAAGACTAGTAGTGGCAAGAAAGTTGACAACATCTACGCCCACAACAAAATTGTGTTCTACTCGTGCAAAGAGAACTACGCATAGACCTAGCTCATGATGCCACTGTTGGGGAACATTGCAGAAAATAAAAAAATTCCTGCGGTTTCACCAAGATCAATCTATGAGTTCATCTAGCAACGAGAGAGAGGAGTTCATCTACATACTCTTGTAGATCGAGTAGAAGCATTCAAGAGAACGGGGTTGAGGGAGTCGTACTCATCGTGATCCAAATCACCGGAGATCCTAGCGCCGAACGAACGGCACCTCCGCGTTCAACACACGTACGGTCAGGGAGACGTCTCCTCCTTCTTGATCCAACAAGGGGGAAGGAGAGGTTAATGAAGATCCAGTAGCACGACGGCGTGGTGGTGGATGCAGCAGCGATCTCGGCAGGGCTTTGCCAAGCTTCTGCGAGAGGGACAGGTGTAGCAAGGGGAGAGGGAGGCGCCAAGTGCATGGGTCCGGCTGCCCTCCCTCCCCACTCTTTATATAGGGCCCCTAGGGGGGCACTGGCCCTAGGAGATTGAATCTCCAAGGGGGGGCGGCGGCCAAGGGGGTGCCTTGCCCCCCAAGGCAAGTGGAGGCGCCCCCCCACCCTAGGGTTTCCAACCCTAGGCGCAGGGGGGGCCAAGGGGGGCGCACCAGCCCACCAGGGGCTGGTTCCCCTCCCACTTCAGCCCATGGGGCCCTCCGGGATAGGTGGCCCCATCCGGTGGACCCCCGGGACCCTTCCAGTGGTCCCGGTACAATACCGGTGACCCCCGAAACTTTCCCGATGGCCGAAACCTGACTTCCTATATATAATTCTTTACCTCTGGACCATTCCGGAACTCCTCGTGATGTTCGGGATCTCATCTGGGACTCCAAACAACTTTCGGTTTACTGCATACTCATATCTCTACAACCCTAGCGTCACCGAACCTTAAGTGTGTAGACCCTACGGGTTCGGGAGACATGCAGACATGACCGAGACGCCTCTCCGGTCAATAACCAATAGCGGGATCTAGATACCCATGTTGGCTCCCACATGCTCCTCGATGATCTCATCGGATGAACCACGATGTCGAGGATTTAAGCAACCCCGTATACAATTCCCTTTGTCAATCGGTACGTTACTTGCCCGAGACTCGATCGTCGGTATCCCAATACCTCGTTTAATCTCGTTACCGGCAAGTCACTTTACTCGTACCGTAATGCATGATCCCGTGACCAGACACTTGGTCACATTGAGCTCATTATGATGATGCATTACCGAGTGGGCCCAGAGATACCTCTCCGTCATATGGAGTGACAAATCCCAGTCTCGATTCGTGCCAACCCAACAGACACTTTCGGAGATACCCGTAGTGCACCTTTATAGTCACCCAGTTACGTTGTGACGTTTGGCACACCCAAAGCACTCCTACGGTATCCGGGAGTTGCACAATCTCATGGTCTAAGGAAATGATACTTGACATTTGGAAAAGCTCTAGCTAAACGAACTACACGATCTTTGAGCTATGCTTAGGTTTGGGTCTTGTCCATCACATCATTCTCCTAATGATGTGATCCCCTTATCAATGAGATCCAATGTCCATAGTCAGGAAACCATGACTATCTGTTGATCAACGAGCTAGTCAACTAGAGGCTCGCTAGGGACATGTTGTGGTCTATGTATTCACACGTGTATTACGATTTCCGAATAATACAATTATAGCATGAATAACCGACAATTATCATGAACAAAGAAATATAATAATAACCATCTTATTATTGCCTCTAGGGCATATTTCCAACACCATCATCAGTGCAAGCCCAAGAGAAGAAGGAAAAGGCAAGGAAAGAGAATGCTGCCAAGATGCCAACTCAAGAGGAGGCATCTGAGTACTTTTTGAAGAAGAAGCAGGAGCAGCTTGGTTACTTGATAGCATCAACACTGAGGATTGAGAAGGGGTTGGCCACCCTAACACAAAATTAGGAGAGCCTGGAAAGAATCATGGAACAAAAATTCTATGATTTAGATGTCAAAGTAACTAAGATTCGGTCAGTTGTGGAGCAGCTTCTGGATGACATGCAGGAGAGGAAGGGCAAGACAACCACTGATGCATTTGCCAGAGTACCTAGAGCTCATAGGTCAGCTCCAGTGCCTGTGACAGACACTAGAGCCACATCATCTGCACCAGCTACAACTTCTACAGCTCCAGTGCAACCAGCTCCAGCACCAACTCCTCCAGCCCCATCCACATCTACTGAAGTCTTCGTCCAAGGAGCCATCTCTACACCACCACCTGAAGATCAAGCCTGAGAGACGATATTGTCCTATGCATTTTCTAGGAACTTTTTGGTAACTTGTTTCCAAAGGGGGAGAAAAATGTATAGATCATAGGCTTCGAGAGAGAGAGAGAGTGTTGCTTTTGTTCTCTCTTGCTTTGGTGGTTAAACTTTGTTTGCTTTTGATTGCTTGAGATACTATGCTATTACCTGTGAGATATTGATGATCATGTGTTTGATCATAAGCTACACTTATGCTTGTTATATGTTATTATCTTACTTATCCTTATATGATCATTCACTTTGCTTGGTGACGAGTGCATGTATTCAATCTTTATTATTTTGAGCGCTCCACCAAGATGTATGTGACATGGAAGAGTAACCCATGAGCCTAATTCCTTATGCATTTGCAGTCCAAAGCAAATCTTGAAATATGCACAAATTTAGGGGGAGCTCTTGCTTATCACATACTTCTCAAAGCGACGATGTTTTTCAATCTTATTATCATTTGTCGAAGCTTTGATCTATATGTTGTCATCAATTACCAAAAAGGGGGAGATTGAAAGTGCAACTATCCCTAGGTGGTTTTAGTAATTCATAACAACATATAGCTCATTGAGCTAATGCTATTCCAAGACTATTATTTCAAGAAAGCTTAATGAATGGCATGGCATGGATGATGAAAGTGGATCCCTCGAAATATCAAGGTCAAAGGATTGGCTCAAGCTCAAAAGCTCAAGACTCTACATTTTACATTTTAGATCCAAGATCACATTGAGTCTATAGGAAAAGCCAATACTATCAAGGAGGGATGAGGTGTTGCTTAATGAGCCTCTTGCTTCAAGTGCTTAGTGATATGCTCCAAAACCCTCCACTATTTTCTCACATCCACATATGACCTAAACCTAAAGTCAAACTCGGCCCTACCGATTCTTTCTATCCGGCGCCACCGAGTTCAAATGTCATAGCCACTGCCACAAATCCTGGGCAAATCGGTCTCACCGATAGGGATCTCGGTCTCACCGAGATGGGATTGTAATCTCTCTGTTTCCCTTCGTAGCGTTTTGGTCTAATCAAAGTGAGCGATCGGTCCCATCGAGATTGCAATGTAAACTCCTTGTTTCCCTTTCGTAACATTTCGGTCTCACCAAAATGAGTGAATCAGTCCCACCGAGTTTACCTGACCAACTCTCTGGTTAGCTTATTACCAAAATCGGTCTCACTGAGTTTGTGTAATCGGTCTCACCGAGATTATGTTATGCCCTAAACCTAATCATATCGGTCCTACCGAGTTGCATGTCGGTCCCACCGAAAACCCTAACGGTCACAAGGTTTACTAAATCGGTCTGACCGAGTCTGTTGAATCGGTCCCACCGAGTTTGATAAATTGTGTGTAATGGTTAGATTTTGTGTGGAGGCTATATATACCCCTCCACCTCCTCTTCATTCATGGAGAGAGCCATAAGAACAAGCCTACACTTCCAACTTACCAGTTCTGAGAGAGAACTACCTACTCATGTGTTGAGGCCAAGATATTCCATTCCTACCATATGAATCTTGATCTCTAGCCTTCCCCAAGTTGCTTTCCACTCAAATCTTCTTTCCACCAGATCCAAATCCTATGAGAGAAAGTTGAGTGTTGGGGAGACTATCATTTGAAGCACGAGAGCAAGGAGTTCATCATCAACACACCATTTATTACTTCTTGGAGAGTGGTGTCTCCTAGATTGGCTAGGTGTCACTTGGGAGCCTCCGACAAGATTGTGGAGTTGAACCAAGGAGTTTGTAAGGGCAAGGAGATCGCCTACTTCGTGAAGATCTACCTCTAGTGAGGCAAGTCCTTCGTGGGCGACGGCCATGGTGGGATAGACAAGGTTGCTTCTTCGTGGACCCTTCGTGGGTGGAGCCCTCCGTGGACTCACGCAACCGTTACCCTTCGTGGGTTGAAGTCTCCATCAACATGGATGTACGATAGCACCACCTATCGGAACCACGACAAAAACATCCGTGTCTCCAATTGCGTTTGAATCCTCCAAACCCTTCCCTTTACATTCTTGCAAGTTGCATGCTTTAATTTCCGCTGCCTATATACTCTTTGCATGCTTGCTTGAATTGCGTGAAGATTGCTTGACTTGTTCAAAGATAGCTAAAATCTGCCAAAGCCTAAAATTGGAAAAAGGTTAAGTTTTTAATTGGTCAAGTAGTCTAATCACACCCCCTCTAGATATACTTCAAGGTCCTACAGCTTTTGATCTCCATCTCCAGAGCATCGTCATGATCTCCATCGTCACCAGCTCGACACCTTGATCTCCATCGTTGCGTCGTGGTCGTATCGCCAACTATTGCTTCTACAACTATCGCTAACGCATAATGATAAAGTAAAGCAATTACATGGCGTTTGCATTTCATACAATAAAGAGACAACCATAAGGCTCCTGCCGGCTGCCGATAAATTTACAAAACATGATCATCTTATGCAATAACTTATATCACATCATGTCTTGACCATATCACATCACAACATGCCCTGCAAAAACAAGTTAGACATCCTCTACTTTGTTGTTGCAAGTTTTACGTGGCTGCTACGGGCTTCTAGCAAGAACCGTTCTTACCTATGCATCAAACCACAATGGTGTTTCGTCAAGTCTGTTGTTTTAACCTTCTTCAAGGACCAGCCGCAGTCAAATTCAATCCAAGTAAAGTAGGAGAAACAGACACCCGCCAACCACCTTTATGCAAAACTAGTTGCATGTCTATCAGTGGAACCGGTGTGACATGTAAGGTTGGTCCGGGCCGCTTCATCCGACAATACCGTCGAATCAAAATAAGACGTTGGTGGTAATCAGTATGACTATCACCGCCCACAACTCTTTGTGTTCTACTCGTGCATATCATCTACGCATAGACCTGGCTCATGATGCCACTGTTGGGAAACATTGCATCGAAAACAAAAAAATTCTACACACACGCAATGATCTATCCATGGAGATGCATAGCAAAAAGGGGGAGAGTGTGTCTACGTACCCTCGTAGACCGAAAACGGAAGCGTACCGATCAAGCATCGAACGAACGACACCTCCGAGTTCTGCACACATTCAGCTCGGTGACGTCCCTCGCCTTCTTGATCCGGCAAGGTGTCGAGGTAGTAGATGAGTTCCTCGGCACTACGACGTGGTGACGGTGATGGTGAAGTGATCTGTGCAGGGCTTCGCCTAAGCACCGCGAGAATATGACCAGGGTGTAAACTGTGGAGGGGGCGCCGCACACGGCTAACAATTGATGTTGTATGTTCTAGGCGCCCCGCTCCCCCCCCCCCCACACACACACACATATATATATAGGTGGGAGAGGAGGAATGGCAGCCAGGGGGCGCCCCAAGTAGGATCCGAATCCTACTTGGGGTTTCCCCAAGTGGCGCCCCCCTTTCCTTTTTCCACTGGAGAAGAAAGGAAGGGGGAAGAGAGAAAGGAAGGGGGGCCGAACCCCCCCCCCCCCTTTTTCTTCTCCAATTCGGCCACATGCAAGGGGGGGCACCCCTTGTGGGCTAGCGTGCTCCCCTCTTATGGCTCATATGGCCCATATACCTCCCCCGGGGGTTCCGGTAACCCCTCTGATACTCCGATATATACATGATACACTCTGGAACACTTTCAGTGTCCGAATGCTACCATCCTATATATCAACCTTTACCTCTCGATCATTTTGAGACTCCTTGTCATATTTGTGATCACATCCGGGACTTCTAACAACATTCAGTCACAAAATCACATAACTCGTATAATACAATATCGTCATCGAACGTTAAGCGTGCGGACCCTACAGGTTCGAGAACTATGTAGACATGAACGAGACACCTCTCCGGTCAAAAACCAATAGCGGAACCTGGATGCTCATATTGGCTCCTACATATTTTACGAAGATTTTTATCGGTCGAACCGTTATGACAACATACGTTATTCCATTTGTCCATGGGTATGTTACTTACCCGAGATTCGATCGTCGGTATCGACATACCTAGCTCAATCTTTTTACCGACAAGTCTCTTTACTCGTTCCGTAATACATCATTCTGCAACTAACTCATTCTTCACTTTGCTTGCAAGGCTTCTTATGATGTGCATTACCGAGAGGGCCTAGAGATACCTCTCCGATACTCAGAGTGACAAATCCTAATCTCGATCTATGCCAACCCAACAAACACCTTCGGAGATACCTGTAGAGCATCTTTATAATCACCCAGTTATGTTGTGATGTTTGATAGCACACAAGGTATTCCTCCGGTATCCGGGAGTTGCATAATCTCATAGTCGAAGGAATATGTATTTGACATGAAGAAAGCAATAGCAATAAAACTGAACGATCAATATGCTAAGCTAACGAATGGGTCGTGTCCATCACATCATTCTCCTAATGATGTGATCCCGTTATCAAGTGACAACACATGTCCACGGTTAGGAAACCTTGACCATCTTTGATCAACGAGCTAGTCTAGTAGAGGCTCACTAGGGACACAGTATTTGTTTATGTATCCACACATGTATTTCAGTTTCCAATCAATACAATTCTAGCATAAGTAATAAATCTTTATCATGAATAAGGAAATATAAAATAACAACTTTATTATTGCCTCTAGGGCATATTTCCTTCAGCTTAAAGAACCTGGTCAAAAGGCAAACATCATGTCTTGTCAATCATTGATGACCTCAAAAAAATTGTAGAGACGCACACATTATCTCAGTAAGAGATTAAACTGAAAAATCAATCTAATGAGATGGTTGCCCATCTACTGCGAGAAGAGGAGATCAAATACTAGCTGATTTCATTTTGATGGGTGATAGTAATACAAGATACTACCAATTGGTCGCCAATGGGCGACGTAGAAAGAAATATATTTATAGTCTCCAACAAGATGAGGGGAGGATCGAAGGTCAGGAGGAGCTAAAGAAGTATATCACCAAATGCTACAAATCTCCTTTCGGAGCACCGACTGAAGGGAATTTCACCCTTGATGAGACCCGAATAGATGATATTCCACATGTCATGACAGCAGAAAACGATATCCTCACGGCACCATTCTCAGAAGAGGAGGTGAGAGCTGCGGTGTTCCAAATGGAACATAACAAAGCTCCAGGCCCTGATGGTTTTCCGCGGAATTCTATTAGAATTTCTATGATATTATCAAGTCTAACCTTTTGGAGTTGTTCAATTGTCTTCATGTCGACCAACTTGACCTATCCAGG
Organism: Triticum aestivum; assembly: GCF_018294505.1. Taxonomy (NCBI): domain Eukaryota; kingdom Viridiplantae; phylum Streptophyta; class Magnoliopsida; order Poales; family Poaceae; genus Triticum; species Triticum aestivum. Next base: position 487,853,546 of record NC_057804.1, on the reverse strand, counting down.
CTTAATTTTGGCGAGATTGTCTTGTTGCCGAAGATTAAGGAGGTCGAACAGATTCAACGGTTCAGACCCATATGCCTCCTTAATGTCAACTTCAGGATTTTCACCAAAGTGGTGATGAATAGATTAAACTCGGTAGCTGACCATGTTGTCCGGACATCTCAAACAACTTTTATGCAAGGAAGGAATATACTCGATGGCGTAGTAATCCTGCATGAGACCGTCAATGAGATGCACCTGAAAAACATGAGTGAGTAGTATTCAAAATTGACTTTGAAAAAGCCTATGACAAGGTCAAATGGTCTTTCCTCCAACAGGCCCTAAGGATGAAAGGCCTCTTCGATAAATGGCGCAAGTGGATCCAAAATTTTGTAACTGGAGGTAGCGTGGCCATCAAAGTCAATGATGACGTCAGCCATTAGTTTCAGACAAAAAAAGGACTACGGCAAGGTGACCCCATGTCCCTAATGTTATTTAACATTGTGGTTGACATGTTGGCTATTCTGATTGAGCGTGCCAAGCAAGATGCCCAGATAGTAGGCCAAAAGGCGGTGTCTCATGTATATTAGGAACCTGAAGTCTCACACTTTTGGGCTGGCCTAATGGCGGCAAAGAAACATCTCTTTCGCATTGGGTCTTTCACGATAAAGGATGAGTTAGAGATTCGTTTTTGGAAAGACATCTGGCTAGGCAATGCTAGTCTTCGATAACAATACCCAGCCTTATACAACATTGCACGTGATAAGAATAATACTATTGCGCAAGTGTTCAGCTCATCCCCGCCAAATATTCCGCTCAGGCGTGATTTGATTGGCACCCGACTTATGTCATGGAATAATCTATTGTCCCGTCTGGATCGATTAACCTGACACAAGGCCGGGATGTGTTGCACTAAAACCTTACTACATCTGGGTCTTCCACAGTAGACTCTATGTATAATGCACTCACGCATTCTGAGGTACCAATGAGTAATAACAAAAAAATTGGAAAGCGCAGGTACCACTTAAAGTTAAAAATATTCATGTGGTATCTCCTCAGGGGAGTTTAAAATATTCAGTTTAAAATATTCATGTGGTATTTCCGCAGGGGAGTTATGCTAACAAAAGTCAACCTCGCATAATGCAACTGGTCAGGAAGTAAGAAGTGTTGTTTTTGTACTCATGGCGAGACAATTAAACACCTCTTTTTCAATGTAAGTTTGCCTGTTCTACGTGGCCAGCCATCCAAATAGCATCAAATTTGTATCCGCCCACAAGTGTTGCCAATATTTTTGGTCATTGGCTGGACAGTATTTCAAATAGGTACAAAACGCTAATAAGGGCGACATAACTAGACTAGTACTCCAACTGTATAAGTTTACACATAACAGCTGTATAGACTGGGCATGCCAGCTTCACATTTCAGGTTACAACTTACAACTCTGGGGAGGGAGACAATATGATGTGCACGTCAGCCAATAGGTTTTCATGTTGAATGGCAGATGCTCAAGACTTCAGAGAACTGAAAGACCATTGGAGATATGATCATCAATTTAATTTCTTTTGCTCAAGTCTCCAAAACTGTCAGTCCTAAACACAAGCGAAAAAATTTAACGGCTGAAACGCTCCGATATCGACTTTGGTATGAGGCTAGTTGTGCTTGATTGTTTCTCTAACCTGTGTCAAGTAGCAACCATCGCTGTTATAAAATTGCACATGCGCGTGAATAAATGATATGGCAGTTGAATGCAGAAGGGAGTAAAAACCTCGCAATCTCTTCTACAAATTTCATTATTTGCTCTGAACTTGTTTCAATCACTTGTCCTCCCAGTATCATTTCGTCCAAAACTGTGTGAAGCTGCATTTCATCATATTATAATGAACCAAGAGAAGAATGGTCGTTATTTTGAAGTAGTATTACCCATCACTATGACATGAGAAAGAAAAGGCAGTTGATGAACCATTGGAGTTCGATCTGAACTCTGAAAAGAAAGAACGTGCATCTCTACATATATGCATACTCTCAGCAGTTACATGGTGTAGACACTACAGGAAGCAGGGGATGGAGCCATGGAGGGCAATGGCATCATAGGCATCAGCAGGTTTAGAGTTTATTCAGGGCAAGAGGTGGCCCTACCCTTCCATTCCAAAAGTTCTCAAGTATCGATTGTCAGCATTGCTTACTAAAAAAATGTTATCGACCCTCTTTTAACAGGTCCATTGGCATGTTATATTGGATTGGCCCTTCCTACACTTTTCTTCAAGCTCTCTGCCAGACTGCCAATGGACTACAGGACACTAATGCTCATTTATAGTTATATGTTGTCTAACAGCTCCAGAAGATTTGGTATCTCATACCTATTTGTTTATCCTAATCTGTATAGAATTTTTAAGTTACCATTTCAATTATGATGTTGATCTTTGGTTGAGATGTAAACTAAATACTACTCCCTCCGCCCTGTATTAATTGACGAGAAACGGATGTATCTAGCTACATGCTTCTGTAAGTTTGAGGTGCCCACTGCCAAGGTACTACAGAACTTCAGTGAAACACCAGCATGATTTAACAACATATACTTTTAAGTCAGAAAATGCTTCTTCGAATTCCAACTGTAATAATTTGGTCAGTAGTGCAAAATGAAACAGATATGCAGTAATCCAGCATTGTAAGTCTTGTTAGATTCAAGTATTTGTTACATTGGGCAATTGCATATGATTTTATATGACCCGTGTATCAAAAAACTATTACATGCTACAGACGAGGATAAAAAACACCAATGCTATTGTGGACCTTATTTATTATAGCAGTGACTATCCAGAATAAAATACCAAACAAAGAGAATCACTGTACCTTGTTGAAGTTAAATACAATGTCAAGCTCACATACATTCTTGAAGCACCTATTCAATGTTTCAACAAAAACTGTGACAAGAAGATTAGTTGATCTCTTCAAAGAGGTAATAGAAGAATCTTAAAGTGACAAACAGAGGAAAAAGAAGATGAATAATTCACCAAGCATTAGGTGTAAAAAGGAACACATGTTTGTGGTAGCGCAGTGACATTTTTTTAGAACCGATAGTAGTGCAGTGGTATGCATAAGTGTTTAGCAACAATCTGAATTTGCACTAGAAATACGGAATACAAAAATGTAAACAAGTAGTGTAAGGATAGTGAACTGAAAGAACGACAGTAATGAGATAAACAGCCACCGGAGGAACTAGACTCTGTACCGAAACATTTCAAATAACGCAAAGCATGATAACACACTGAACGTAATTAGTTCCTCATGCAAATCTATGCAGCCTCATTTTTCTATTGCACACAGTTATTGATTATACTAATGGAAGAAGCAATTCCATGGGGAAGGAGTTAAGTTACCTTGTACGAGGTCGAGCATGGCAAGCTCATTCTCAGAGCTATCAAAGACAAAGACGAAGTATAGTGTCGCCAAATGCTTGTAGACCAGTCTCGTTCCCTGCAAAGTGTAAACAAGAAAATCAAACGGCTTTTCCCCCTTACAGTTCATTGTAGGTAAAATGGAAAAAGGCTACACTAATAATTCAGTTGTTTCCGACTTTCCGTCACATAGTTAACTTAGGGGAATATTTAGTTTTACAATTAGCAAATGTTTGCAGAAACACATGCTACATAGCTGTTCGACACTCTCCTTCAAAAAGATTTCTGAGCATTTGTATACCTAGTTAATACTTCCTCTTTAAAGAAATATAAGAGTGTTTAGATCACTACTTTAGTGACCTAAACGGTCTTATATTTCTTTACCGAGGGAGTAGTTTAGTCTGTTTACAACAAATTGACAGACATTTCAAATTTCCTTGTTCATTGCTGTCGTTGCCTACCATTCTGCCTTTTGCATCACATATAGTACTACCGGATTAGCATAGGATAGCTGGAGAAGGTTCACTACCGGTCCAAAGATTGCATCGGCCTCGACGAAATTGCTCACACCCTCCGGCCTCGCAGATAACACTGCAAGAACAGGCTCCGTAACTCAACCACATCATCTATATACAAAGGGCGAAAAGAAAAGGGAAAGCGAACTGTGTGCACACATACACTGGAAGACGCCGCGGACCAGCTCCTGGTGCTTCTCCGGGTCCTGCAGCCATCGAATAATCCGTGAGCCGGAGAACAGAGAAAATCAAAGTACAAAGCCTAGTCTCTAAGGCAATTCATCAAGCACATAATAAAGATCTAAAGATGAAGCGGTTCTGGATTTGGGTGGGGAAATTGGACGAGCAGTTGGTGGACAGGGGAAGACTAAAGAGGGCCTGAAGAAGAAGAGAGGGGGAGAAAGGGGCGGCGACTGGAGAAGGTTCAGGACCTGGAAACTGTAGAACTTGAGGAGGCGGGGCTTGCCCAGAGTGCTGATAACCATCACCGCCTGGATCATGGCCGCCGACGAGGAGGAGGACGCGAGCGAAACGACCAGATCGCGACAGCTTTGCAGGGGTACTGAAGAGAAGACCCGGTGTGATTGGGGATGATAGATGAATTTGCTTTTATTAAAGTACGGAGTGATTTTATTTCAACAAAGGCGCCTGTAGCTCAGTGGATTGAGCGTCCGTTTCCTAAGCGGAAAGTCGTAGGTTCGACCCCTACCTGGCGCGTCATAATGTTTTTATTTGATGAATTTATTGTATTTTTCTCCTGGTGTGGCAGAAAAATCAAAAATATAATCGTTTTGTAGGGTTTTTTGTCTACTTTTTTTTCCTTGAGACTTTTTTGGGTTTCTTCTGTAAGATTGTTCGTTCATACAAATTTTTGTGTGCTCAACCTATTTTTTTCTCCTAGTGTGGCACCAAATTTATTTAGTTCGGTCGGGATTTGGCCTCCAAGAAGTCATTGAGTTATTATGTAAGAATGATTGTATGGTTGATGCTTCAGTAATATAAGTTTTGACCTATGAAAAATAAACTTGAGACTTTTTTTGGTCTATTTTGTAAGGTTGTTCGATAATTTCAGAATGAAGAAAAATTGTTCAACGTCGTCTGAGATGAATTGTGCATATACAACGCAGACCACTAGAAGCGTCAGTACATAGCAGACGGTTAAAGCATTATTAAATATTTTTATTTAATCAATTTATATTTTTCTCCTAGTGTGGAAGAAAAATTTACTCGTTTTGTAGTTTTTTTGTCTACCTTTTTTCCTTGAGACTTTTTATGTCTATTCTGTAAGATTGATTGTTCATACAAATTTTTGTGGGCTCAACCTATAATTTTTTTCTCCTAGTGTGGCAGCAAATTTATGTTGTTCTTTGTTGTACTGTTTGTAGGGTTTTTTGGTGTCTACTTGTAGTTAACCTTGAGGCTTTTTTGGTCTGTTTTGTAAGATTGTTTGATGATTTTAGAATGAAGAAAAAAATTACCAACATCGTCTGAGACGATTTGTGCATAACGCCGACCACTAGAAGCTTTAGTGCATAGCAGACGGTTAAAGCATGTTAATAATGTCAAGAGAGGTCAGGTAGACTAAACTTGACATGTGAGGAGTCCATTAGGAGAGATCTGGAGAACTATAATATCATCAGTGAGCTAATTATGTACAAGGGTGCGTGAAAGTTAGTTATCCACGTGCCATAATCATGAGTTAGTTTCAAAGATCTTATGAGTTTCAACTCTGACCTACCTCAACTTGTTTGATCAAAAGGCTTTGTTGTTGTTCGATGAGGCGAAGATGACTTACTAGAACTCCGTTGACTTGATGAGGCGACAAGAATTGACAAACACAAGAATTACACCTTGTTTTGTAGTTTCTTTGTCTATTCTTAAGACATTCTTTTAGTCTATTTTCTAAGATCGTTCGATGAGGCAAATAGGTGATTCTATGACTTGATGACGGTGGCGAGAACCGACAAACGTGAGAACTGCACCTCGTTTTTCTCCTAGTTAATAACAACATGTATGTTCTTTTGTTCTACTCGTGTTGTAGAGTCTTTTGTCTAGTCGTAGTTAACCTTGAGACTTTTTTGGTCTTTTTTATAAGATTGTTCAATGAGGCAAATTGAGGACTCACTAGAACTCCACTAACATGATGAGGTGACAAGAATTGACAGATGCAAGAACTACACCTCATTTTGTAGGGTTTTTTTAGATAAAAGGCCATAGCCCGATTTTATAAATAAAGCCACACGACAGCGTCACAGACCCGAACATAAACACCGCCAACAGGCGAAACAAAGCGAATCCACCGAACAGAAAGTCAGGGACAGGCAAATGAACGGAAGTTTTTGGGGGATACATGGCAACCTGCCATACTCAACGCGCAGGCCGGAAGGGAGAAGACTAAACCCGACGAAGAGAACAGAACCATGATCAAACGGCAGGATCCAACCCGAAGATGTGGGATGCCGAAGCCCGAATTTTGGCGATGAGCAAGTCCAGGGCATCCCGCTCTTCCTCCTTAGTCAAGAATCTCCACTGCTGCAATAGAATACATGATTTGAAAAGAACGTCAGCAGGCTTAGATGGGAAAATATGCTCAATAGTAAATTTGTTCCTAATAGTCCATAAAGCCCAGCACAAGGCACCCAGGCCTACCCAGAACACCCTCTTGGTAACCCCAACCAAAACTTTGGCTAGGTTTCTAAGCTCAGAGAATGAAGAAGGGTTCCAAGAAACCTGAAGCCAAGATCTGACACAACTCCACACCAACTTGGCCAGCACGCAGTGGAAAAAGATGTGTTTCGAGTTTTCCAAGGCACCGCAAAGATGACAGAACTCCGAGCCTGGCCCATTGCGCTTGCGAATCTGGTCAGCCGCCGGGAGGCGGCCACGAAAAGCTTGCCAAAGGAAAATTTTAATCTTAGGAGGCACTTTAGATTGCCAGACGCAAGTGAATCTACTCGAAGGGTTACCACCGATAAGCCTAGTGTACAATGACTTAACCGAAAACCTGCTAGAGGCCGTAAGAGGCCAAACCACAGAATCGGACGACTCCGAGAGCACAGCGAAGAGGGCAGAGAGACTTTGCCAATCTTCCAACTCTTTAGGAGACAGGGAACGACGAAAAGCCAGATCCCAATTATTCGGCCGCTACCTCCGCGATGGAGATGTCTGGCTTAGGACAGTAAGAAAACACCTCGAGTCATAAATTTCTATGTGTTGTTCGCTTATTTTGATGAATCCATGGGTAGTATCGGGGGGTATGAACCATGGTGAAGTTGGAATACAGTAGATAAAGTGCTAATATGAAATTGGAATGAGTTTTGTTTACTTGTAGTTAACCTTAAGATATTTTCAGTCCATTTTGTAAGATCATTCGATGAGGCAAATCAGTGACTTACTAGAATTCAACGACTCTATGACGGTGATGATAACTGACAAACGTGAGAACTACACTCGTTTTGCGTGGTTTTCTATGACTGCTTCTAGTTAACCTTAAGAACTTTTTGGGTTCATTTTGTAAGATTGTTCTATGAGGCAAATCAATGACTTACTAGCACTCCACAACTTGATGACAATGGCGAGAATTGACACACGCAAGGAATGCACCATGTTTTGTAGTTTTTTTTTACTTGTAGTTAACCTTAAGAAATTTCCACTCTGTTTTGTATGATCGTTCGATCACGCAAATTTATGACTCACTAGGACTCCACATCTTGATGACAGTGGTGAGAATTGACAAACGCGAGAAGTGCACCTAATTTTGTAGAGCTTTTTGTCTACTTGTAGTTAACCCTAAGACTTGTTTCAATCTATTTTGTAAGATCGTTCAATGAGGCAAATCAATGACTTATTAGAACTCCAAGACTTGATGACGGTGACGAGAATTGACAAACGTAAGAGAACTGCACCTTGTTTTGTAAGATTATTTTGTCTGCTTGTAGTTAACCTTAAGTCTTTTTTCGGTCTACTTTGTAAGATCGTTTGATGAAGTAAATCAATGACTCACTAGGTCCACGACTTGACGACAGTGGCGAGAATTGACACACGCGCGCGCAGGCGCGCGCGCGAGGAATGCACCTTGTTTTGCAAGATTTTTCTGTCTACTTGTAGTCAACCTTAAGAGTTTTCTCGCTCTATTTTGTAAGATCATTTGATGCAAACTGAGGATTTACTAGACCTCCACCACTTGATGACAATGGTGAGAATTGATTAATGCAAGGATTGTGCCTCAACTTGAGTGCTATTCACACCATAAGCCAGTCAAACAAGTGGATTAACGTTGCTTCTATTAAAGAACAAACACCTTATTAAAATACTATTAGCAAAAAACTACTTTGATTTGACTTGTTTAAAAAGAAAAATTAATAGAAGAAACCAAGATTTTTTTTAATAGACATGAGGGCATTTTTGTTCGCTCGATTTGTAAAACACATGAACAGAAAAATATAGGATTAAAATGTCAAGAACTCTTGAACCTTTTAGGATCTTAAATAAATGCATGAATTAGTACAAGGTTGTTTGTTCAACACATACCATAGAAAACAAATGAAACTGTAGTAAGTGGTTTGCGTAGATGTGCATTTCCTCCAAACAATAGAGTGAAGGAGTCCTTAGGAAAAAATATTAAGGATTTGAATCCTACGAATCAACCAACTTCCATACGAAAACGTCCCTCAGTCAAGGAAGCTCTCAACTGGATGGAGAAAATTCTTTAAAATTTAGTGCAGTTAGAACTTCAGGAAAAAAATCCTTTGAGATCCAATCCTATGAATTGAACAACTCACATAAAAAATCATTTCAATCCTTCAAAACTTACTATTGAAATCCTCTAAACAATATATTAATAAAGATAAGTTTCTACAATCATTGTCTACAAAACTTGTCATGCGTGATGGAACACTGCCTACTAAAACACCAACAAAACACACACTAAAACAAAACTTTGCAATCTCACGTGCCACTGTGTAAGCCTCCCTCTTAATTTCCACCAAGCTAAAACTTTGTAAAATTGGGCAGCCCCAAGCGCCTCTTTCTTCAACTTGATCAAAGCGGACATGTCCACCAAGTGATGAGATAAAAAGGAATGTACATACTGACAATAAATATGAGTATTAATATGTTTGATTCGATTGATTATTAAGTTGGGTGTTTCTTGGTGAAACTGCAAAATACATGGTAGACCGGAATGGTCCACAAAAGCATAGTGGGTATTGATAAACCACATTTCAACATGAGCGATCGGTAGCAAATTGGGCAGCTGGTACGGTCCCAATATGAACGGACCATCACCAATGTGAATGAACCATCACCATTGGTTAGTTCCTTTACAAGTATGAAATATTATCAACCACAACCATTGGACACCTATAAAAAAAGACATTGCATGTGGTCTTTGCTAAATGCTAGCATCGACGGGCATTTCAGCTTGTGGCCAGAGCGAGTTCGCTATTTCAAACATCTTTGTCAGTTTCTCCGGTAGTGGTTCCGATGTGTCAATGCCTCAACTTGAGTGATTTTCACACAGATCAAACAGTCAAACAAGTGACTCAACATTACTGCTGGTAAAGAACAAACACCCTATTGGTGACTAAATACTACTACTAGCAAAGAACACTTTGATCCATCCTATCTAAAAAAACATGAATAGAAAAGATAAAAGATTTTTTTTTCAATAGGGTTGAGCACCTTTTTGTTTGCTTGATTTCTAAAACACATGAGCATGAATAATACATGATTAGGACGCCAAGTACTCTCGAACCTTATAGGATTTCAGAAATGGATGAATTAGTACAAAGTTGTTTGTTCAACACACGCCATGGAACTGTAGTAAGAGGTATGAGTGGACGTGCATGTCCCCCAAAATAAAGTGCATGGGAGTCCTTAGGGAGAAAAAAAATTAAGGATTCGAATCTTATCGGATCAACGAACCTCCATAGGAAAACATCCTTTAACCAAAGAAGCTCTCAAGCGGATAGAAACAACCCATTGGAAAAAAATGAGATGGAAATCCTTTGGAATTTAGTGGAATAAAATCTTTAGAAAAAAATCCCATTGGATGCAATCATACAAATCAAATAACTTGCACTGGAAAATTCCTATGGATTTTGATCTTCCAAAAATTACTATAAAAATCCATTGAATCAACTGATTATTGATTCGAGGTGTTGCTTGGTACATCCACAAAATACTTGGTAGATCGGAATTTTGCAAAACATATGGGTATTAAGCAACCGCATTTCAACATCATCGATTGGTAGCAACTTGGATGGTTGGTATGAAGCCAATGTGAACCGACCATCACCATCACTTAGTTTCTTTACTGGAGTGAAATGTTATCAACCATAACCATAGCATGTTGTCTTTGTTAAATGATAGCATCGACGAACATTCCAGTTTGTGGTCTGAGCGAGTCTACTTTACATCTTTGTAAGTTTCTCTGGTAGTGGTTTCGGTGTGCCAATAAACATAAATAGTCTATATTCGTTGTGGCTAGCCACAAGACTAAGTTTTATCTACATAGATCTTCTGTAGCCACAAGTCTCACGGTATGCACGTTGGTATGTTGTTCGCAACACACATGCACCCTGCTATGAACAATAAAATTTGTTCTTATGGCAATGAGTCATGACCGATTTGGAATTCCAAAATTTTGCCTTTATGTTGAACCCATGTTTTATCTAGGATCCATTTTTCTAGAGGCATATAAGAAAATTGTTAGTTGTTAGTAGCATCTACACCTCCATTCCAAAACATTGGGCACACAATTATGTGTGCAGTAGATGTTTTTGGACCTTTGACCACTAATATATACAAAAATATATCGATTGAGAATGTAAAATTAATACGGTTGTATATTTCTTGCAAATAAATATAGTTAATAGGTTGATGTCCATCAATCTAACTCGGACATCAGATACATTCCAATAAAGGTTGACTAGTACCGGTGTCTTCACTATGAAGTGTGTGTGTCTATATATATATATATATATATATATATATATATATATATATATATATATATATACAGACGATCTATTCAGCTAATATTAGCAGAATAACTATTCTGCACACCACTTCCACACTGCACGCTGAACGCAAGTGCACTGCATTTTCTTGACGACGAGCACTGCAATATAGACTAGTGAATTTCTCGTCGAAAAAAACTGCACGCGGTGTTTTTTGGTACTGTTTTCGCTCTAATTTTTTAACCGTTTATCAGAATGAGGCGTGTAATATACCGTTGAAAAGCTATGAATTAGGTGCAACTTCGACATATTGAACATTTTTCGCGATTCCACACGGTTTAAGAGCAGTTTTGAAAATGGTGCGGCGGATGACGAGTGGCAGCGAGCGTTTTTTCGCGTTTTTTTCTAAACCGCTTGTCGGAATGAAGCAAATGATACGCCGTTCGATAGATATCATCGAGGCGCATCTTTTTCATATATAAATCTTTCTCTAATTCGTTACGATTTAAGAGCAGTTTCAACTTTACTAAATCGCGGAATTCTGTTTTTTGAAGTTTTTTAAAATTTTCGGTACTGTTTTCGCTCCAGTTTTTGAACCGTTTGTCGAAATGAGGCATGTGATACGCCGTTGGAAAGCTACGAACGAGGCGCAATTTTCATATGTTGCAATGTTTTTGAGATTCCTTACGGTTTTAAGTTAATTTTGAAAATCGTGCGGCGGACGACGAGTGGCAGCGGCCGTTTTTCGCGAATTTTTTGCAAACCGCTGGTCGGAATGATTCAAACGATACGCCGTTGGAAATGATTCAAAAGCGCAACTTTTTCATGTAGAACACTCTCTCTAATTCTTTACGGTTTAAGAGAAATTTCGAATTACCAAAATGCGGACACTCTGTTTTTCACGACACCCAAATCGACGTGGGTACGTCATCCGACTGAAAACCGCACTGCAACGGACGAAAGACCGCACTGCATCACATGGGTAAGAGAACTGCATGGTTTTTCTTTTATTCAAACGTAATTTTTTCAAGAACGAGAAAGTAGAGTGCACTTCACATCGGGTGTAAATGAACCACAACACTATTAAGAAGTGAACCGCCTTACTTTTTTCGCTTCGGTAATAATTTTTTGCACTTACGGGATGAACAGAATGATAACTACACTGCATTGGATGGGCAAGCGAACTGCATAATTTCTTTTGTTGGACGTAATTTTTCTCAGACGAGTTTTTGTTGTCTTTTTTCAACATTTTTTACGAACGAGAGTAGACCGCTGAGATGGGGCAAGTGAACCACAACATATATCAAAGTGAACCCCATTACTTTTTTGTTGTTTTGCTATTTTTTCCGCACTTCCACGTGTGCGCAAGTGAACATCATCACTCTCAAAAGTGAGCCACATTCGAGGACCAAATGCACTGCAGGTGTTGATGTAGTCGACTGATTTTTGAAACACACTAAATAAATTGCACTTTATACATAGGGGTAACGAGCTACTACACACAATTGGAGTGAATTTCTTTTTCAAAAACAAAACAAATTGCATTAGAGAAAGAAGTGAACCTCCCGTGGAGATTTCTCTCTTTCTTTTACAAAGTGAACCACTCAGGGACTTCACTTTTTTCAAAGTTTCGAACAGGGTTTAGCGAGCTGCACAATTATGTACAGTGAGCTGCACATAAATTCATCTAAACTACATGGTTAATGTTAGTGAGATATATAGATGAGGCAACCGGACTGCATCTAAAATTACATTGCATCCAAAGAATATTAGCTCCCACCAATATTCTTTTGTATTTTTTAGCAAACAAGTGAACCACACATAACAAAAATAAAGTACTCCATGGCCGAGCTAACCAAGCTGCACGCACACTTTATGTTTTTGCCCCACTGTCTATGGCCGCTGACGATGCTCATGGACACAATACATCCATCTGTTGTTTTACACAGCCACACACATACATACACAGAAAATTAGCACTAGTCAGATAAAAATGTCAGCACCACCAGCCAACCAAATTACAATTTGAGGACGTGGACCACATTCGTTGTTTTGTTTTTCTTCTCACATAATGACCAGCAAGGCAACATGTCATCCGCTGAACTCCGAGAACGTTTTTTTACTGAAGTGATCCGCGAACCCTTCGGCATGGATTTGCATTAGGAAAAACAAAGAATGAACTGCAGTGCGAGCCACACAAAAACGTCCGACGAACTGCATAGAGAGTTTATTAAACTGCATTAGAGATTTTACTGCACTGATTTCACTAAAATCAACAACAAAAATCTGAAAACACACAAAAAGGTAATCAGGAACCCACGACACGCACGCACTGCAATGCCCCACGCGGAAAACTGCACAGCGGAGCAGGAGGGGAGACGCCACGATCGACAGCAGGCAGTGCAGGAGCTGAGAGGACCAGGGCGACGGGCAAACTACACAGGAACGTACCGCGAACTGCAAGGTGAGCAGAGGAACGTGGGAGCACGCGCGCAATCAATCCAGAGCGGATTCGGGTGTGCAGTTTGCTGATTCGATGCGGTCGGGGCGGTGAAGACCTTTGTTCTCGCGGATCCAGTGCGGGATGCGGCGGCAGAGGCAGCAAGTCGCAGTGGCCATGGCTGGTGTAGGCCACGGTGGTGGCGTAATGGCCTAGATAGGTTGCACCGGGGCACTGGGGCCTTGGGAGGAGCCCCTCGTTGAGGTTGAGCGAGGGGGAGAGGCATGCTCGACGCATCGAGGCAGCTCCATCTGGGTGAACAGCGCGGGATTAGGAGGAGGCTCGTGGGGGAGGATGCGGCCAGATGTCACCTGGGAGGCTCGGCGGCGCTTGGATCGGGGCGTCAGGGGAGTGGCTTGCGTTGGGGGTCCTGTCGACGGACGGATCCTGCGGCGGAGGTTGGTCGTGGCCACGCAGGGGGGTGGTTGCCGACCCGGATCCGTTGCCGGGGAGCACGCCAGGGCGGTTTCCGGATCGGACCCGTCGCCGGGAGTCCAGGTGGCTGCGGATGCCTCGGGCCTCGCCGGATCCAGGCGGCAGCGAGTTGGAGCGCTACCCCGACCAGCGCCAGAGGCATGGGTTGCGGCCGCGACCTGCACGATGGGAAGGAGAGACCTGCACGAGGGGCTGAGGCGGACGGCGATCTCCGGCCATCTTCAAAACCTGCGACCCTGGCGCCGCGACAGGCTCACCACCTCCCCCAACCTCCTCCTCCGACAGCGGTCACCCCTGGCCACCAAAGCCCGGTGGCTGACCGGGTGCGTGCTCCACCGGATCTGGGCGATGCCGACCAGGAATTGGTGAGGGATGCGGCGACTAGGAGAGGCGCGGTGGGCCGCCCGTGGGCGGCGAAGAAAGGTGGAAGAAGGGGAACCAGGGGGCGATGGCGATTCCGGGAGGAAGAGGGACCACAGCGGCCTCGGTCGTGAGGAAGAGGAGGGGCGACGGCCCCAACCAGGAGGAAGAGGATGCACGGCGGCGCCGGCCAGGAGAAAGAGGGGTGGGGTAGTTGTGGGGCGCCGGGGGTGGGGTGGTGCTGTGGCGCGGGGGTGGTGGTGATGGTGACTTGGTGAGGCGCCGCCGACAGTGGGAGGTGTCGAGAGAAGGAGAAGGTGGGGGTCGGGGGTAGTGGGCTGCCCTGATCGGGTTGGTGGGTGTGTTTTTTTAGCGAACGACAGGTGTTAGCAGAATAAGCGTTTCGATATGCAGAATAAGAGTCTTAAGGGTGTTATTAGAATAGACCTATATATATAGGTAAAATGTTTGGGACACTTAGGTGCATGGGTACCTAGGCCGTTTATGGTAAGCCATTTTTGTTAGTGCATGGCGTGCAAGCAATGAAACAATACTTTCAATTTTTCATTTGCATGCACTGCTATCAATAATTGCTTTTCAAAAAGATATTGTGTTGATTTCCTAGCAATAATCCCTTTTCAAATATTATGTTGACGTATTATACCTAATGAAAATATACCTATACACGTGTTATTATATCTAATAAAAATATACACGTACCATAAGTATTGTTTAATGAAATATATACATATACCCATGGTATTATACTGTATGTACTAAGAATATACATATACCTGTTGTATTATACCAAATAAAAATTATATGTGGATATACCTTGGGTATCTCAAATACCTACTAACAAGTCGTAATGAATATATCCAGAGATATCATGAGTATGTAGATACCTCGAAAATATTATGAGTATGGATGTAAATCTGGTATGTATATACTTAAATGAATTAGTCATGAGTATATCATGAGAAAAATTATGTCAGGTGACACTTTTTCACAACTAATTTGAAAATATCATGAGTATGTATATAATTAAAAAAATTAGGATCGTAGATTTTTTTTACTTTTATTAGGAATGTATGATGCAAGCTGATACCGACACATGATTTGTTACCTTTATTTGGGGTATACGACATACTCACAAATCTCCTTGTATATACCCAGCAAACTTAAAAATAAAATAGTATACCAATGTGTATGCGCGTGTATATACTTATGTGAAAAATGGTAGGAAAATATTGTAAGTATCCCGTTAACATGTAGAAAGTAAAAATCTGGTTGCTTATATACCTCGGTACGTGAAATATGGCATCATAGGTATCTAATACCCAAAAAATGATGAAATCGTAGGAAAGAAAATACTATCTTAAATTAATAAAAATGTTGTTTGTGTCCAGCCAACCATGCAACATACGTCAGATTATACAAATATGAAAAAATCTACGTATACCCAAGGACATTTTCTCTCTTCAATTTGTATTATTAACGTCTCTCACAAAGAAGGATGCCATGCATGGGTTTTTTTTTCTTTCTAAAAAAGTGTTAACATGCATGGCGTGTTGGACCATATTTAATGGTATCCATTTATGATTATCTTTATGACTATTTCCAAACTATGTAATTATTTCCAAATCAGTAATTTATGATGGATTGACCTCTAGTGCAATCGAATGGTGGAAAGGCAAGGAGTCTGGGCACCTAGGTGTCCCAAATGGCCATCATATTATATATATATGTATATATATTTGTGTGTGTGTGTGTGTGTATGTGTGTGTGTGTGCGGATTTCATGAATTATGGCCTATTTTCGAAGAAAACATATTTGAAAAACAAAAGTTCTTTGTAAAATCAAAGTTTTCATGTGGTTTTTGCAGAGGGAGGTAGTTCTTACCAAAGATAATTGTAAAACACAATTAGCAGGGTAGCGCAAAATGTTGTTTTTGTGATCAGTGGGAACAATTCATCATTTATTCCTGTCATGCCCGTTCACTAAATTGATTTGGCATACTGTTCATGTTACTTTCAATTTATCACCACCAACAAGCATACCAATTTTCTTTGGTATTTGGTTGGGAGGTATTAACCATAAAGTGAAGGGCCAAATCCGTGCGGGGTTTTGTGCCATTCTTTGGGCAATTTGGAATTGCCGAAATGATTGTGCTTTCTAAAAGATCATATATTCCAAAAAAAAATTGCATGTTATCTTCAGGGCTACGACCAATCCGTAGGTGGCAGCGTGTGGACACGAGGGGGCCTATGGCCTTTGGGTGCAGCCGTTTGGAAACGGTTGCGCGGGGTTTGTTCAACCAATTTGGCTGGCATGCCAGTTGGAGATTATGTAGAGGAGCTATGTAATCTTGTTTCCGATCGAGGTCGTCGTGTCTTGTTGTAAACATTTTGGTACGCGATGACTTGGATGTTCTTTGCGTTTAATAAAATTGTTGTGTGCATCATACTCCCTCCATTCCTAAATATTTGTTTTTTTAGAGATTTCAAATGGACTACCGTATACAAATGTATATATACATATTTTAGAGTGTAGATTCATTCATTTTGCTCCGTATGTAGTCACTTGTTAAAATATCTAGAAAAACAAATATTTAGGAACGGAGGGAGCATGAGGCCTTGGGTAATCCCCTTTTCGAAAAGAATATCTTACGAACTTTGTTTTGACTATGATCTTACACTCTTTGTTGGTATATTATAAAAATCATATTAGCAGACAGTAACATTATTTCTAAGGAATAAAATCCATGCTTTACCCGTAAAAAAAAGAATCCTATATTGGACAATGTGAAAAACCAAACACGCTGAGTAATTTGGAATGGATGGAGAGAAAGGAGTACAATTTATATATAAGTATCATTGTAAAATATATGTGGCTATAGGTAGTTGATTTTGACTCGTAAGGTCACCATTGCCTAGTTTGAGATCTTGAACACGATGTGGCCAACTGGGCGGCCATGCATGCTCTTGTTTCTGGCCACCCAAATTCATCTCTCTTTCTACATGCTGGAGATCCACATCTTTTTTTGTGCGCCACTTTAAACGACACCACCACCAAATTCACATGTACCAAGCCCACAATAAGGGGTAAACCATTCCTTTGCCATGTTATTAGCCAGAGTAGCTGGATCCATTATTTCAAACGAAATACAAATTTGAACATGACATGAGCCCACATTAAGATGGCAGGATCAGTTACAGGAGGGCATTTATCCACAGCCAGCGTTACCAAAGAGCAACGTATGCACAACGAAAGCAATAATAATGGGAAATAAAAGTCTATTTCCCCTCTTTTTTTTTCTTTTTTTTCCTACGTCGCCGAACGGAATTATGCAGTCATGCACGAGGAGGTGGCTTTTGGACGTTGGCGCCCATTGTGTGAGGTGTCAGTTGGAGGGATTTACGGGGGGCTCAGCTCCATCCGAAAATGAGTTCGTATAATAGAGAGAGAGGAAGCTTCTTCCTCCACGCTCATATATATCCTACTACCACAGTGCAGTTCGTGCCGGACGAGAAAGGAGGACGGAGGGAGAGGCAATTGGGTTGCTGAATCTGGTAAGTGGACCCTATTCTCTCCATGCAAGTCTACTCTGAGTTCTTCGATGGTGTTCTTGGAAATACAGAGGTTTCATCATTTTGTCATGGCCTCAAATTTTGCGAGAGTTGAGTTCGAACCTCAAATCAATTTCTTGTTCTTTGATTCTCCAAAAGCTGGTCCTCCTCCATGTTAGTGGAGCTTTGTGATTCTGTTTGTTCGTTTGAGTATGGGAGTAGGAAAATTTGACTGAACTCATCTTCTTCTTTTCTTTTTTGCGGGGGGACTGAACTCATCTTCTGCCTTGTTCTATGTTCTTGTCTTCCTTTTTTTTCAAAAGAAGTAATGTTTTATGTTATAAAAATCTTCACTAATGCTCAACAATAGTTTAGCCTTAGTTTGTTATTGAAAAAAGAAAAATGGAATTCAAAGAAACCAGTAGAGCGCACCCTTAAATTGAGGAACTAGCGAAGTTTTATGTGTTCCCTTTGAGAAGTTTTTTTGGGCATGCGTTTGAGAAGTTCTTGGATGTTTACCTCTCAGTGATATGATAGATGTTCATCCATCCATTATCCCCTTGCACGGAATTATCAGTCTTGACTCTTGAGATGCACCAACTATATTAAGAACTACCCAAATGCAAATTTTCCATGGTGCAGTTTCTTTACAAGTACTAACCACGTGAAACAAAACTGTGTTCTCGCAGAAAACAATCTGATACGCCCAAACCCTGACTGCTCAAATTCCTCCGTACAGTCCTCACCACGAATTTGAGCAACTTCGGTGCAAATTCTCCGAGACATGGGCGAAATTCCAGAACCAGAGGTTCCCAAGCCCACGCCGGAGCCATCGTCGTGGCTCAGCCTGAGAGTCTTCTACCTGCGGCTGAGCAGGTGCGAGCTGGACGAGACCATGCTGGACACCCTGAGCATCACCCACGCCCCGCTCACCTCCGACACCGTCCTGGAAGTGAACGGCGACAGGCCAAGAAGCACCGACAACAACGGCCACGTCTCGTGCCCCCTCCGCAGGGACCGCGTGGACGCGGCGTCGCGCGAGGCCTCCTTCGTCAGCACGGCGACCGTGAGGATGGCCGGGAGCGTGCGCTTCGAGGTCCGCGTCGGCAGCGGCGAGAGGCTCCTCGTGGGGATCATGGAGATGTGCGACGTGGCGGAGGAGAAAAAGAAGGGGTGGGTCATGAAGTGCCAGGTCGCGATGCAGCGGTGCTCGGGGTTCCTGAAAGGCGGCGGGGAGGACGCGAAGTCGCCGATGGTCGAGGTGTACGTAGCGAGCCTGTTCCGGGGCAGCCCGATCGTGTTCACCAAGGCGATGAAG
Source organism: Triticum aestivum (assembly GCF_018294505.1). Classification (NCBI taxonomy): domain Eukaryota; kingdom Viridiplantae; phylum Streptophyta; class Magnoliopsida; order Poales; family Poaceae; genus Triticum; species Triticum aestivum. The sequence goes on along the minus strand of NC_057804.1, from coordinate 487,834,516 downwards.
CTGCGGCTCAGGAGGACGCGCCAGGTCAAGGCGCCTTTCATGGAGCCCATCCCCGAGTGCGGCGAGCACGCCGACGACGACGCGAAAGAAACGCCGCCTGACCAGAAGCATGATCCACAGGTGCGTAACGCGTCACAAATTTATTTTTTTCGTTTCATCCTGGATTGATTGATTGCATCGGTGTTGCTGAAACGCATGAACTGCATCTTGCGCGCAGGAATCGGAGTACAGGTGCTACAAGCCGGAACCGGGCATGGACGACGTCGACTACGACAGCTTGTACGCGAGATCGGCTGGCCTGGACCATGGCCTGGACGGCGAGGACAGCGAGCTCTCGTGGTTCACCGCTGGCGTCAGAGTGGGCGTGGGCATCAGCCTGGGCATCTTCCTCGGGGTCGGCATCGGCGCTGGACTCCTGGCCCGTTCCTACCAGTCCACCTCCAGGACTATGAGGCGGCGGCTGATCTCTGGCCTGCTCTGACTCTGAACGGTAGCATTCCAACATGTCACAGAGCAAGGGCACAGCAACTCTGCTTCTCGCCAGACGTGACGCGCCTGGAGATTACTCTGCTGGATGTGTTTGTAGATCCTCTTGCCTGTTACTATATGTAAACCTGGGAATGGTTATTCAAAAACCGGGTGAAATGGTTCGGTTTTTACTTTGGGTTTGATTAGTTCAGGTTTTATTGGGCCGAGTCTTTTTTAGTTTGGTTTTGGTTTGGGTATGTGGAGAAACTAGTTTGGGTATAGTTGGTTATGGGTTTAAATAATTTGGTTATTAGCGGCTATAAACTATGGGTTCAAACCAGTTTCTGGGCATTGGTTATGTGCAATAACAAACGACGCACCAACAATGAGTAGTTTTGATCCGCGTGCACGCTGCGATGCACTTTGTAATTCTATGTTTTGGGGAAACACCACATGCAAATCAGACATGTCTGCTTATGCTTTGGCTAAGGAATTGGGTTTAATACACTTATTAGTGAGCTTTTCAGTCGTGGGCATTGTCTTTTGCCTCTTGCTGTCTGCCGACTGTATCTCAAGGATAACTTTGTTCCCAAACTGTTGTAGATGCACTTATGTCTGTTCTATCTCATTTACTTCTTAACATGTCAATTTGTGTAATCAGATGTACATTGAGTCAAACCCATAGTTATGTATTGGGTTTAAACCCATGGTTATGTATTGGGTTTAAATTGGTTTGGGTGGAAAAAATAGTGATGGTTATGTATTGGGTTTAAATTGGTTTGGGTGGAAAAAATAGTGGTTTTAGTTTTGGTTGGGCTGAAAATGATATTAAATGGTTATGGTTCAAGTATGATTTTGAGAATACGTATACGGGTATGGTTCAAGTATGGTTTAAGTATGATACCATTCTCAGATTTAACTATATGGAAGCACTTGCCTTGCCCTGCTGATGTTCATCGTTCTGCTAATTCAAATGTTCCCTCGCGTTGCAAACTTGCTACCAAGCATGCTGCAGTTAATATTGTGCTGTCACTTCCGGCAACTACGAGGCAGCTGCTTTGTTACATACATGCAGATAAAGGTGTCCTCAGTTGCCACGCCCGCGTATACTGCTATATACCGTATACGAGACCATCGATGGTGCTGTCAAGAACAGATGTAATATCATCCATTGTTTAGCCCAGTCCATCATGGCAACTAGATCGGGATCGCGCCTTGGCGCAAGGGTGCCGGTCCAACATTTCTATGCACACAATAAGAAGCCTCTTAACAATGCATGAACATTGAAAGCATGTTTCACGACAGGTTTAGCACAAAATATCTTATGCATAGAAGATACGACAACACGTAGTAGCTTACAGACAATTTGCAACTCTGCATAGAGAACTTAAGTCTTTGGCATAACATAGACCAGTAGAAATGATGACATGACACATCCAAAAGAAAATGCAGCGTACAGAAGTTGAAGTGCGATCACTCCCAACCCTGTAATAAAGCATCAGATCAAAGACGTAAGAACACCAACAAGCAACAATTCAATGTACATTCTTTATCATAGTTAAAAGTAGCTCACAACAAGTACATAAGATACGGAATCAACTTCTTACTGAAAAAAAAACATGAAAAACACATGCATTTATTTGTTTGGCCAGACCTTTTGCCCAAAGAAACTGAATCTCTCATCACAACAAAGTTCAAGTAAACTGCAAATTTGCAGTAGAGCAAACCCTGACATTTAACTATTTTGCTCACAGTTTTGGGATCACGAATTTAGTGAATTTAGTAATTGGATATTTATCACCCCACTTTTCACCATGTAGTTTCCTGTTTTGTTCTACTTCAGGGGCAAAACAATAAGTATCACAGGATTGAAAAGTATTCTAGAGACAACCACTCACCTCCTCCACGCTGCTCGGTAGAGGGAGCCAATATGGCACTGCAGATTTTCAAGTTACCAAGGCCATCAGGAACAGACAAATGTATGTGGTTGAATAATAAAAAAATAACAAAGAACATTGCCATAGGGACTGAGCCGACCTACTGGTGCTACTTCTCACCATGGTACACATGGCAGCCAGCCCTGGCATCTACGGAAATGAAAGGAAAGTGCAAAAAAGGTAAGAACATAGAAAAGCCGGAAAAGTAAGAACAAAGTGTGACTAATATCTACTTATCCCAGGTTAACAATTTGGGTTCGATGAGAGTGTGAGTGTATGCTCTCGGTTTCTTCTAGATTAATAGAATGGACATGACAAACAAGACACTGGCATATTTTTCAAATGACTACTAATATTGAGTACTGCATTAGATACTTTCAGATTATGCTAAGAGACCAGACCATGTACAACTACCTGGCTAATGACGATTGCCTACCTTCAGAATTGCCTATTGCCTTGAGCTCACACCAAGATTAGTACCTGCAAATAACACATACACAATTTAGCGTCAAGGCAAAGACAAAGAAAAAAATTGAAATAAGGGAATATAAATACTCATTATGTAACAAAACCTAATAACCAGTCGTAGATGCTAAAAAACTGTTTGTCTAAGTGTTCAAACTGAGGACTTTTGAAGGTCACCTGCTCTGATAGGTAAAGGCGCTGACGATTCTTATAGGTAGTCTGCTCAAACAGAAGACCCCACCAGTTCCCAATAAAACCAATAGATCAACAAATAATTAGTTGCAGAACCACTATTGAAGGCAAAACTGAACCACTATTTAAGTCAAAACTGCTGCAAAACCGAACCAGCATGCTTTCAAACAGAATGCCACCAATCTGGAACATTATTAGCTTCAAAGTACCCGGTGGTGAGTAAGAATGCACCAGAGCCGATGCTCAAAAAGGAATATCATCAAATCATGCGGAGCGGTCTTAAACTCTACTCCATGGTAGACAAACATCAAGTGATTGAAATGCAGCAGAGTCCCTGCAGTACTTACCTAGCTAGCTGAGAGCGAGTGATGCCCAGGCTGCATCATCGGTGAGACAAGAGGTGCACCTTGACCGGGAGGTGTACCCCAGGGTTGAGAGCTCAAGAAGGAACAGATGCTGGTTGATACTGAAATGTAGGATTAATTAACCTGTCAAACAAGGGGGGGGGGGGGGGGATCTAGTTATTGACAGGGAGAAGCATTCCATGTACATATATACGTAGTGTAAAGGAAAACGGCGAGAAACAACAAAGGCGTGTGTTTATAAGAAGACACACAAGCATAATGTTGTGTTTGATAGCCATTAAAAACTCAACAGCATATAATAACAAAGCTTATTTTGCCCTTTTGTTTATAATTACCTATAAATGATGCTACCATAGGCCTATTTACCCAAAAAACATATCAATGTGCAACACTTTTTTTACCTAGTTTCCTCCACAATTTCTACTTAGGCTCATAGCTGTACTGAAATCTCTTGCTCAGAGTTTGGTTTTGTGTTCTGCTCAATTATATTCAGGGTGTCTTGAATAATGAATTCAATTTAAAAGACAGTTTACTTTAAGTGATTACACATGGGAAGGGCAGGTGGCGCGCGGCAATCTGAAGAGAATATTTCACAATAATAAAATAAAAATCACAGCAGGTATAATTCATCTTATAGTTATTTCAGTATAATATGGTAGATCCAGTCAAGAAGTAGATGCATTGCAATCTGAAACGTTTGATATGGTGTGACCATAATATAGAGATCTTAAGGTACCTGGTGAGTCCTTTTAACAGAAAACAAATTTAGATAGACATGTACAAAAATGCAAGAGTAACATTTATACAAGCATCTATGGGAGGGACAAGTCCTACGGTTTTGTTGACATTGTACGTTTAGAACAGGGCACATACCTGTATTACATAGATTGTTTGTATATTTTGGTCATTAGATTGTTTGTCTCTTTTGACTGAAGGCATAGAAAAAGATACAAGGATGTACATGCCCATTTAGAATAGGGCAGTATGGCACAAACCAGTATTCCATAGATGTTGTTGACATTGTACATGTGCGCCAAGCCATACACCAGCTCCCTGATAACAGTGTTGAGCCCAAGGCAAAGGCCTCCACAACTTATAATGCATGCTTTCACTTCATCTGACTCAAAATTGACCTAACAAGATTGAAGTACAATTTCCGTCAGAAAAGACGCAAGTGATGCAGTCAATAACCAAAAGAGGTGCAAGTGATACCCTCTGACGGGGTCCAGCACGACCGAAGTGAACCCCCCGGCGGCTATTCTTTCGAACAACAACCTGCAATAGCAAATATAGCTACTTGTAAATCCACCATCGACCACAACATCAGATTGAAAACATTGAGTGACACTCTACATATACCTTTTGTGGTACGGTGTCATCTTCATTGACAAAATATTGCCTGATACCGATTAGAACAGAAGTTCCAGTGTCACATATACAGCATCCATGCTCAGAGACTTACCAAAGAGCGGAAAATCAAATAAACAATATAATGCAGGAGAAGCCTACAAAGCATACATATATTGATAGTAGTCGTTAATGATCATTGTCACAAGGCATGGACGGCCGAGTCAACGAAGCAGCAGATTACAAATATGGTAAGTTGTGGCAACAAACAATTCGTTCTGAAACCACATGAATGCCAACAGAGAATGGTAGAGGAGAATCACCTGCAACAATGCAGGTCCAAGGAAGCAACAGGCTTTAACAATGGCACCATAATGTGATGATCCTTGCTCCTTCCATAATGTGGATATTATTGGTGGTACATGAAAATCAACAGAGAAACATGTTCTAATTAGCATAGACTTACAGGGAACACCATAAAAAAAGAACAACATATATTGTTTTATAAGCATATGGACGATTGTTTCTTATCATCATAATATTCATAGATGTGCATCATCAAGCCACCTGTGTTAGAGGTCACAATGTCCTTTCATTGGTGGCAGCAAATCAGGCAATTCTACAGCATCTAATGGAAAATAGAACAACATATTGTTTTATAAATGCAAAAGAACATTCAGTTACAACACATGCATTTATTCAGACACGGATCATGATAATAACAATACAAAAGAAGCATCCACCTTGAATAAATGAAGTCAGAAAGTGACATTCAGCTATGTAATAATGCAGTAAGCATCACTAAAAAATCGTTAGAAAGGAAATACATCAATATACATGCATATGAACCTACTATAAACAAAGTTGATGCTGGCATGGCCATCAGTTAACTTTACATCATCCAAGAAAATAGAACAATATTACCAGTTTGAGAGAACAGTAGCTTTATCATTGATGCACTGTGTAATGCTTCTATCATACCAATGACCATAGCCAATGACTAAATCACAACTAAATAAGCCTCTAACTGAACCAATCGCAAAGACCGACTAAAACAACATGTAAGGGATACAACACAGCTATGGAAATCAGGGAAATATGAGAGATAACTGGTGTCAAGTGTATGCCAGGAAATTTCTGAGCTTACTGGGAACATGGCTAGCTTAGTGTAACTATTCAGGAATGTTCTGTAATTAAGTAAACTCCTAGCAGAGAAAATGAATCTGCACCACTATAAGACCTATGGCTAGAGATAGTTAACTACCTTATCTAACAGTTCCATTACAGAATACAGCAGCAACAACATCAAGGTTCAGCTTGCACCACTACCAAAATATGATCTTATGGAACAAAGAGTAAATCATATGCACAACAAAGCCTGTAAATACAAATAAATGAGCACTGTAGGCTTTTATTTATCACATTTTCAGGCTGGTGGGGCAACATAATTCTGACACATATCAAAAGCAAACATTTTAGCCATATCAAAATGGCATATGACAGAACAAAACATTGTGCAAACTATATCTCCAGGCCTGGTTGTTAGTATGCTTTGAGTTTGAGTGGCCTGGATCCTGCACCATATAACCAGATCCTGCACCATGATGCAATATAAGCTTCGCCACGGGCATGCACTGACCCGGTGGAGGAAACGACAGAGATGTACCTTGCTACTGCCGGTGGACAGCGTACGCTGGCGAGCACGCTAGGAAAGGACGTCAAAGATGCAGCCACTAATGGCTCGGCTCGTCTGCTTCAGCGGCCGACACTTCTCCTGCCTACTCCCGATGAGAGAGTGCGGCGACCATGAGGGCCCGTCCACCTGCAGAAGCAGCTTGTCCTCATCAGAGCAACCTGCACATAAAATAAAATCAGGAATAAGAATAATAGGAGATGAAGAAACAAATAGTCGGAGATCCACCCAGAACCAAGACCATATTAACCTAAGAGCCGCCTAAACAGGTAGTCATAGTTAAGAACATGCATAGCAGAACAATTAATGATTGATGCCGCTAAATTAACAATCCAAAACTGTAGCTTTTTTGATAGATGGCTGTTGGAAACACGCAAATACAAGCAGTGGTACTTCTAATGAAAGAAATATACATGATTCTCCTCAAATCAAATAGATAAGGTTTCTTCTTCTTCTTCCCCTAGTTAACAACAAGCAGCCAGCAAGCATTAAACATCACAATAGCAATCTGATTGGTTGCACACACATTCAAACTGAAACAAGACGTGTATTGATTAAAACTGAATGAAATTGCACAATAGCAATCACCACCAGGTTGTGTCCAGAACCACAATTGCAATCAAAATAAGATAGATGTGCAAGGGGTAGGAAGAGGGGGTGGAGTTCACCACGTCAGGGGGTAGGAGGAGGGAGCAGCCATGAGAGCTCGTGTCTCGTCCACCTGCAGCAGCAGCAGCTCCACCCCCTCTTCCAGATCGGAGCAGCTGCACACAAAAGAAACCAAGGAATCACAAGGAGGGGGGATTAAGAAACCGACAAGAGAGGGGATTTAGGGATCATGCGCACACACCATAGTCGGAGACCCGTGGATGAGCTCGCCGGAGATGCCCTCGCCGGAGATGGCCTGCAGCCGGCGCACGTCCTTGGAGGGCTAGGGTTCCGGGCGTCTCCATCCATGGCTGCTGCCGGGCCGGACCGGACCTCCATGGCCTACCTCTCGAGGACGGTCGGGGATGAAGTCGACGACGAAGCGCTGATGCCGATGTGGATTTAGGCCTCACCTTGTCGCTCGATCCTTCCCTTCACTTCCCTTGGGAGGAGGCACCGGAGGAGAAGGGAGGAAAAGGCGAGGCCGGAGGAGAAGGGAAGGTGGCGGCGCGATGAAGAGAGGAAAGGTCGGGGCGCCAGTGCGGGCGGCGGCGAGCGACCACGGGAGGAGCGGGACGGGGCGATGCGACGGCTAGGTTTGGGATAGGAGAAGGAGACGAGGGGGACGAATGAGAGCAAGAAAGGGTGGGTCGCTGCCCTCCCCCACCCCATAGCCGGACGAGCAAACCACCGCACGCCACGCACGACCCCCGGGAGCGAAAAGACCGAAACACCCTCGGCGGGGGCAGGATTTTACGTGCGGTGGCACGAGATCTTTCCCCCGCCGACGCGCGCGCGACCGGGCCGGAACCAAGCCACGGTCGCTGACAACGGAGGCCCGCCCGCGAACGGACCCACACGCCAGCGACCTCAGAACGGTAAAAACGCAGTAAAAACGAGCGGGGGAGGCGGTATAGGGAGTTACTGTTCATTTCAGCAGTAGATTTTTTCGATCCGACGGCGCAGGTTCCTCCAGATCTTGATCCAACGGACGAGAACGCATCCAGAAATCGCATCCAACGGTCCAGAATCACTGAGCTCTGAGGAGGCTTGTGGTCACATTCTTCTCTTATCTCTTGATGCACGCCGAGGAGGAGAGCGCGCCCCTTCGCCGGGCCATCGCAACGGGGTCGCCACCGAGGCCCGCGGAAGGAGAGATGGAGATGGGGATGCTCCCTGGGTACCAGCGCCTGTCGACCACATGTGACGCGACTTTCCCTGACGACGACAGCTGCGACTATAGGGTGTGTGTTAGGATCAAGCGATGGTGGTAATCGATAGGATGTTCTCACTAGCAATATGATTTGGTACAAGCTTCGGTTACAAGAATAGAGCGATCTAGGAGGAACTAGGGTTCTTGCCGCCGCCGGGTTCTTGATCCACTAGATGGGGAGAGCTGGGGAGGGGGATCGCCTTAAGTAGCACCCGTGGTTGGGCCGGGCTGCGAGTGCCACTCTGGGCCGAAGAAGCGAGAGTTGACGCATCGGTTGCGGCTGGGTCGCGCCCGTGCCTGGCTGGCAGGTGGGGCAGGGGTGTCAGGGGTGTTAACATCCCCTCCTCCTTGGGAAGAGGCTTGCCCCCAAGCCTCAGCCTGTGGAAAGCGAGCTTGTAGTGCTTCCTTGTCCTCCCAGGTGATGTCAATAGCTGAGTCGGCGGACCACTGGACTTGCACTTGTTCGATCATGGAGTCGTTCTTCTTGCGCCATCTTGACCGCAACACCTTGAGGGGAATTGTCGTGTCGCCCGCACCCGAGGGAAGCGATGGAGCAGCTGTGACGCCTGGAAGCAACGCATGTCGAAGTTGGGAGACGTGGAAGACTGGGTGCACTGTCGCTTGGGGGGGTAGTTGAAGCTTGTAGGCGACCTCGTTGACCTTGGCGACAATCTTGAACGGTCCATAGAACTTGTAGCTGAGCTTGTGGTTGGCGCGTGGGGCCACCGAAGTTTGGATATAAGGCTGGAGCTTGAGGAAGACCTGGTCACCGACTTGAAACTGGCGGAACAAACGCTTCTTGTTCGCCTGGTCTTGCATGATCTGGCGCGCGCGATGGAGCTGCTGTTGTATCAGGTCTTGCATGACGGCCCTTTCTTCGAGCCACGTTTGCAGTGCAGGGACCGATGACGATGTTGTTGCGGTAATCCCCCAGTGCCTTGGCTCCCTTCCGAACATGGCCTTGAACGGTGTCATCCCAATCGCCGAGTGGTGCGACGAATTGTACCAGAATTGGGCCAAGGGCACCCAGAAGCTCCATCACTTGGGGCATGCTTGCACAAAGCAACGAAGGTAGGTTTCGATGCACTGGTTTACCCTTTCGATCTGCCCGTCCGTCTGGGGGTGATTCGCCGTGCTCATCCGGAGTTCTGTGCCCGCGTACTTGAACAACTCCTGCCAGAAGTGACTGGTAAAGACTGGGTCGCGGTCGGAAACAATTGCCCCTGGGAAACCATGCAGCTTGTACAACTGTTGCATATAGAGCAGAGCCACTTTAGATGTTGTGTATGGGTGAGCTAGAGGGAGGAAATGGGCAAACCGCGTTCTCTTGTCGACGACAACCAGCAAACAGTTGTACTGGCCTGATTGAGGCAATCCATCCACGAAATCCATGGTGATTAGATCCCATGATTCCTTAGGTATAGGGAGGGGTAGCAACAGGCCTGGTGAAGCAGCGCGATCCGGTTTGGCCTGTTGGCAGACTTGGCAGCATCGCACGTACTGTTGGACGTGTGCTTTCATCTTAGGCCACGCAAAGAGCCTGCGCACGCGGCGATATGTCATTGGGAACCCCGAGTGCCCCCCCCCCCATCGGACTATCATGGAAGGCCGCAATGATGTGCTGTTGCATTGTTGTGGTCCCCCCTAGCCAGATGCGGCCGCGAAAGCGGAGGAGCCCGTTCTGCAACTGAAATCGCCCTTTGGGGTCCTCCCGTACAGCTAGTTGCTCCAGGAGGCGTTGCGCTTGCGGGTTGGTATTGTAGCTGTTGACAATGTCCTCTATCCAAGCTGGTTGACACACGTTGAGGGTGTGCAGTACTTCTTCAGTGTTGGACCTTGACATGGCATCGGCTGCTGTGTTCTCTGCCCCTTTCTTGTATTTGATGGTATACTGGAGCCCCAACAGCTTCGTGAAGTCTCGTTGCTGCCGCGGTGTTGTGAGCCGTTGTTCTGTCAAATGTATGAAGCTCCGTTGGTCAGTGAGGATAGTGAACTCTGCATGCTGAAGGTAAGGGCGCCATTGGTCAACAGCTACGATGACTGCCAGGTACTCCTTCTCATACGTCGAGAGGCCTTGGTAGCGCGGGCTCAACGCTTTGCTCATATAAGCGATCGGATGGCCACCCTGCTGGAGAATTGCGCCTATTCCCTTGTCGCAGGCATCGGTCTCGATCACAAACGGGTGGGTGAAGTTGGGCAGAGCGAGTACAGGATCTTCGATCAGGTGTCGCTTCAGTAGTTGGAAAGCAGTATCCGTTGCAGGAGTCCACACGAAAGGTGCTCCTTTCTTCAGCAGATTGAACAGGGGTCGTGCTATGATGCCAAAATTCTTGACGAATCGCCGATAGTACCCTGCAAGCCCCAAGAAACTGCATACTGCCTTGACATCCGTTGGTGTTTCCCAGTTTGCTACCGCGCGTATCTTGGTTGGATCAGTTGACACTCCCTCGCGACTGATGACATGACCCAAGTATGACAGACTGTGTTGAGCGAACTCACACTTGGACCTCTTCATGTGCCATTGATCACGACGCAGCAGCTGCAGAACCTGACGGAGGTGGGTGATGTGATCTCTAAGAGTCTTGCTGAAGACCAGTATGTCATCGAAGAACAGGAGTACACACTTGCGGTCGACTGGCTTGAGCGTGGTGGTCAGGGCGCCGTTGAATGTGGCTGGTCTGCCTGCTAGTCCAAAGGAGACCACGAGGAACTCGTAATGCCCTGAATGCATTTGAAACGCAGTCTTGTACCCCTCGCCCTCCGCCAGGCGAATCTGATGGTACCCGGAGCGGAGGTCTAGTTTGGAGAACCAGGCTGCACCATGCAGTTCATCCAGTAGTTCTTCGATGATCGGCACCGGGTACTTGGCGATGTAGGTGATAGGGGCAAAGGTGTCCCGTCTTTCGATGAGATGATGGATATCGCTTTGGTGGAAGTCGACTTTGACGATCCGACTACAAACGTGCGAGGACGTCGCGCCTTAGCAATCGCTAAACCAACTCCGAGAGGTTATTGACCATGCCGGAGCACGATCAACCTGACCACGAGGGTCTGTTTCCTGCGAGCAAATGAAGAACAAGCAAGAAACTGAGATTGCAATCTGGATATTGCGAATATAAGATGAAAGCTTTATTGATCAAGGTGGGGTTCTGTGACGCCTTTGTTTGGTCGTTGAACACAAACGAAGTACGCGAAGTTGCAGCTATGGCGAACTTTTAATCTAAACAAAACTTAAAGTCTAAACGGTGCCCTAAGGGCTGTATATATGGAGGAAGAGAGGGGGAATTTCGTGGCCCTTGGTGGAGGGGTCCGAATTCATCCCTATCTCTTGTTTCCCCACACATACAGACTCTAAAAATAGCCTATACTAATGTATTTCGAAATTACATGGGCCTGACCCAATAAAAAGGTGACGCAACACCTATAATAGCCTCTGGACGAAATTTATGAAGTGGCATCTTGTATATTTCATCCAAGGCTTCATGCACTCGTTATGGTGGCTTCAAAGACCTGAAATCATCACTCGTAACTCCGTTCTTGTTCCCCTTGCGCATGCCATCATCTCCATGCTTTCTCTTGCTCCAATGTTCATCCTTCTCCAAGCTAGGCCCTTCATTTGTAAGCAAAACAAATGTATCCAATTTAGGCAGCATCATATTCTCATGAACATTAGAATCATTACCAAGAAACGAAAGTACCTGGTAATTTAGTTGGCGTGCGCGAGCTCTAGTAATTGGTCCAGTATGTATAGCAGCAGGGGTTGTGGGTGTAACAATGGTATTGATGTCCTCATCATCCTCCCCTTCTTGAAATAAAGTCATCCTCGACGGAAGTTCATCTTCCTCACCCAAATAAGGCTTCAAATCTGCAATGTTAAAAGTGGGACTAACCCCAAAATCTGCAGGCAGCTCAAGTTTGTATGCATTATCATTTATTTTCTCTAACACCTTAAAGGGACCATCAGCACGTGGCATTAGCTTTGATTTGCGCAAATCAGGAAATCTATCTTTACGCAAATGTAACCAAACAAGATCTCCAAGTGCAAACACAACATGTTTTCTACCCTTATCTCCAGCAAGTTTATATTTAGCATTCATACGCTCAATGTTTTCCTTAGTTAACTCATGCATTTTTAAAACCAATTCAGCACGTTGTTTAGCATCAAAATTAACCTTCTCCGGAGATGGAAGAGGCAACAAATCAATAGGTGCACGAGGTAGGAAATCATACACAACTTCAAAAGGGCACATCTTAGTAGTAGAATGCAATGAACGATTATAAGCAAATTCAATATGAGGCAAGCATTCCTCCCACATTTTCTTATTATTCTTCAAAACAGCCCTAAGCATAGTAGACAATGTTCTATTGACTACTTCAGTTTGTCCATCAGTTTGGGGGTGACAAGTAGTACTAAAAAGCAGTTTAGTCCCCAACTTAGCCCATAAACATCTCCAAAAGTGGCTAAGAAATTTAGTATCACGATCTGAAACAATAGTATTTGGCACACCATGCAAGCGAATAATTTCACGAAAGAACAAATCAGCAACATTAACAGCATCATCACTTTTATGACATGGTATAAAGTGTGCCATTTTCGAGAATCTATCCACGACAACAAATATGCTATCCCTCCCCTTCTTTGTTCGAGGTAAACCTAAAACAAAGTCCATAGATATATCCTCCCAAGGAACACTAGGTACAGGCAAAGGCATATATAAACCATGAGGATTGAGTCGTGACTTAGCTTTTTGACATGTAGTGCAGCAAGCAATAAAACGCTCAACATCCCGTCTCATCTTTGGCCAAAAGAAATGTGTAGCAAGTACGTCATCTGTCTTCTTCACGCCAAAGTGTCCCATTAATCCTCCTCCATGCGCCTCCTGCAACAACAAAAGACGAACAGAGCTAGCTGGAATGCATAGCTTGTTAGCACGAAACACAAATCCATCGTTAACGACGAACTTGTTCCACATTCTTCCTTCGTTACAATTCTGCATTACATCTTTAAAATCAGCATCATGCACATATTGATCTTTGATGGTCTCCAAACCAAATATTTTGAAGTCAAGTTGTGAAAGCATAGTATAGCGACGAGACAATGCATCAGCAATAACATTTTCTTTTCCCTTCTTGTGTTTAATGACATAAGGGAAAGTCTCAATGAATTCAACCCATTTAGCATGTGTACGATTCAGTTTAGCTTGACTTTTAATATGTTTCAAAGATTCATGATTAGAATGTATAACAAATTCTTTGGGCCATAAATAATGTTGCCATGTTTCTAAAGTCCGAGCAAGAGCATATAATTCTTTATCATAAGTAGAACAATTCAGACTAGGCCCACTCAATTTCTCAGAAAAATATGCAACAGGTTTGCCATCTTGTAATAACACACCTCCTAATCCAATTCCACTAGCATCACATTCAAGCTCAAAAAATCTTATTAAAATCAGGAAGTTGGAGTAAAGGAGCATGTGTCAACTTATCTTTCAATACCGTGAAGGCTTCTTCCTGTGCGGTACCCCAAAGAAAAGGCACATCTTTCTTTGTAAGCTCATTGAGAGGTGCAGCAATGGTGCTGAAATCTCTCACAAAACGCCTATAGAATCCAGCGAGGCCAAGAAAACTCCTCACTTGTGTGACCGTTTTGGGCTGCGGCCAACTCTCAATAGCGTCAATCTTGGCTTTATCAACTTCAATTCCCTGTGGAGTAACAACATAGCCAAGAAAAGATACTCGGTCGGTGCAAAAGGTGCACTTCCCAAGGTTACCAAACAAACGTGCATCACATAGAGCAATAAAAACAACACGTAAATGTTCCAAATGTTCTTCCAAAGATCTGCTATAAATCAATATGTCATCAAAGTAAACTACCACAAATTGTCCAATGAAAGCACGTAAAACTTCGTTCATTAATCTCATGAAAGTACTAGGTGCATTAGTTAAACCAAAAGGCATGACTAACCACTCATATAATCCAAACTTAGTTTTAAATGCTGTTTTCCATCCATCTCCTAATTTCATACGAATTTGATGGTATCCACTACGCAAATCAACTTTGGAGAATATTGTAGAGCCACTCAATTCATCAAGCATATCATCTAGCCTAGGAATAGGATGACAATAACGAATAGTAATATTATTAATGCCTCTACAATCAACACACATACGTGATGTACCATCCTTTTTCAGCACTAGAATAATAGGAACAGCACAAGGACTAAGGGATTCACGTATATAACCTTTGTCGAGAAGCTCTTGTACTTGACGCATAATCTCCTTCGTCTCCTCCGGATTGGTACGGTATGGCGCATAGTTTGGCAGTGAAGCACCGGGAATTAAGTCAATCTGATGCTCAATCCCTCGAATAGGCGGTAATCCCGGTGGCACGTCTTGTGGAAAGACATCAGCGAACTCCTGCAAAATGTTAGTGACAGCAGGAGGCAAAGAGGAAGGCACGTCCTCGAATGAAAATAATGCCTCTTTGCACACAAAAGCATAGCAAACAGATTTGATGAAATCTAGCTCATCAATATCAGATTTGGTGGCAAATAAACATGCACTTTTCAATTTAATTTCAGAAGTAACACTAGATGGTTTATTATTAGGCTTGATTTGTTGCTCAAATTCTTTTGCCACAATCTGATTTTCACTCTTATTCTTCTCCTGTTTTGCTTTATTAGCTCTATTAATATCATCTTTCAAAATAGAATCAGGAGTCATAGGAAGCAAAGTAATATTTTTATCCTTATGAACAAGAGTATACTGATTGTTTCTACCATGGTGTACAGAATTTTTATCAAATTGCCATGGTCTACCAAGTAATAAGGAACATGCTTGCATAGGTACCACATCGCAATCAACATAATCAGCATATGTAGAGATACTAAAATGCACATGAACAGTACGTGTTACCTTAACCTTGCCGCTGTTGTTAAACCATTGGATGTAGTAAGGATGTGGATGTGGTCTTGTGGTGAGAGAAAGCTTCTCCACCATCTCCATGCTAGCCAAGTTGTTGCAGCTACCTCCATCTATGATGACGCGCACAAAACGTTCCTTCACAACTCCCTTGGTATGGAACAAATTGTGCCTCTGATTTTGCTCAGCTTGTGTGACCTGCACACTCAAAACACGTTGAGCAACTAAACATTCATACCTGTCAGCGTCTTCAGGAGCCATGTATTGCGTCTCATGATCAGAATCATCTCCACCATGTTCTTCACGTGTAATAAGAGCCAAAGTCTCCTCATCATAGTCACTGGCGGACTCATATCCACCATCCTCGGTAGCAATCATCACACGCTGAGATTTGCATTCTCTCGCATAATGACCTCCTTCCTTACAACAATGACAAATAATATCACTTGTGTGCCTTGTTGATGCCATGGAAGAAGAAGATCTCTATGCAGGCCCGGCAGGTGCGCTCTTGGCAGATAACGGTGGTTGTGCCTGTTTTCTTGTATCACGGCTGGAGGAGGCACCTGTTTGAGGTGCTGGTGCAGTTGAAGTAGAAGATGCACGCGGTGTCCATGATGAAGGTCGGCCTGCAGAAAAGTTAGTTCGCGCCAATGCTTGTCGATCCTGCACTTCACGTTCAGCTTTACAAGCAAGATGGAATAAACGAGTGATATTAGTATACTCTATTTAATCCACCCAGAAAACTGTTGGGGAACGTTGCAGAAAACAAAAAATTTCCTACTCGTTTCACCAAGATCATCTAGGAGTTCATCTAGCAACGAGTGATTAGATGCATCTACATACCTTTGTAGATCGCGCACGGAAGCGTTCAAAAGAACGGTGATGATGTAGTCGTATTCGACGTGATCCAAATCACCGATGACCAGCGCCGAACGGACGGCGCCTCCGCGTTCAACACACGTACGGGACGGGAGACATCTCCTCCTTCTTGATCCAGCAAGGGGGAAGGAGAGGTTGATGAAGATCCAGCAGCACGACGGCGTGGTGGTGGATGCAGGGCGTCACAGCAGCAGGGCTTCGCCGAGACTACGAGGGAGAGACGTAACGGGGGGAGATGGAGGCGCCAGGGGCTGGTCTGAAATCCCTCCTCTCCCCCCACTATATATAGGGGTGCCAGGGGGGGCGCCGGCCCTAGTAGATGGCATCTACTAGGGGGGGCGGCGGCCAAGGGGAGGTTTCCCTCCCCCCCAAGGCACCTAGGGGTGCCTTCCACCACATGGACTCTTCCATGGTGGAAACCCTAGGCGCATGGGCCTATAGGGGCTGGTGCCCTTGGCCCATCTAGGCCAAGGCGCACCCCCTACAGCCCATGTGGCCCCCCGGGACAGGTGGCCCCACCCGGTGGACCCCCGGAACCCTTCCGGTGGTCCCGGTACAATATCGATAACCCCGAAACTTGTCCCGATGCCCGAAATAGCACTTCCTATATATAATTCTTCACCTCCGGACCATTCCGGAACTCCTCGTGACGTCCGGAATCTCATCCGGGACTCCGAACAACATTCGGGTTTCTGCATATACATATCTTCATAACCCTAGCGTCACCGAACCTTAAGTGTGTAGACCCTACGGGTTCGGGAGACAAGCAGACATGACCGAGACGACTCTCCGGTCAATAACCAACAGCGGGATCTGGATACCCATGTTGGCTCCCACATGCTCCACGATGATCTCATCGGATGAACCACGATGTCGAGGATTTAATCAATCCCGTACGCTATTCCCTTTGTCTATCGATATGTTACTTGCCCGAGATTCGATCGTCGGTATCCCAATACCTCGTTCAATCTCGTTACCGGCAAGTCACTTTACTCGTACCGTAATGCATGATCCCGTGACCAGACACTTGGTCACTTTGAGCTCATTATGATGATGCATTACCGAGTGGGCCCAGTGATACCTCTCCGTCATACGGAGTGACAAATCCCAGTCTTGATCCATGTCACCCAACAGACACTTTCGGAGATACCCGTAGTCTACCTTTATAGTCACCCAGTTACGTTGTGACGTTTGGCATACCCAAAGCACTCCTACGGTATCCGGGAGTTACACGATCTCATGGTCTAAGGAAAAGATACTTTGACATTAGAAAACTCTAGCAAACGAACTATACGATCTTGTGCTATGTTTAGGATTGGGTCTTGTCCATCACATCATTCTCCCAATGATGTGATCTCGTCATCAATGACATCCAGTGTCCATAGTCAGGAAACCATGACTATCTGTTGATCAACGAGCTAGTTAACTAGAGGCTCACTAGGGACATGTTGGTGTCTGTTATTCACACATGTATTATGATTTCCGGATAACACAATTATAGCATGAATAAAGACAATTATCATGAACAAGGAAATATAATAATAATGCTTTTATTATTGCCTCTAGGGCATATTTCCAACAGTCTCCCACTTGCACTAGAGTCAATAATCTAGTTACATTGTGATGAATCGAACACCCATGGAATTCTGGTGTTGATCATGTTTTGCTCTAGGGAGAGGTTTAGTCAACGGATCTGCTATATTCAGGTCCGTATGTACTTTACAAATCTCTATGTCTCCATCTTGAACATTTTCACGAATGGAGTTGAAGCGACGCTTGATGTGCCTTGTCTTCTTGTGAAACCTGGGCTCCTTGGCAAGTGCAATAGCTCCAGTGTTGTCACAGAAGAGCTTGATCGGCCCCAACGCATTGGGTATGACTCCTAGGTCGGTGATGAACTCCTTCACCCATATTGCTTCATGTGCTGCCTCCGAGGCTGCCATGTACTCCGCTTCACATGTAGATCCCGCCACGACGCTTTGCTTGCAACTGCACCAGCTTACTGCCCCACCATTCAAAATATACACGTATCCGGTTTGTGACTTAGAGTCATCCAGATCTGTGTCGAAGCTAGCGTCGACGTAACCCTTTACGACGAGCTCTTCGTCACCTCCATAAACGAGAAACATTTCCTTAGTCCTTTTCAGGTACTTCAGGATATTCTTGACCGCTGTCCAGTGTTCCTTGCCGGGATTACTTTGGTACCTTCCTACCAAACTGACGGCAAGGTTAACATTGGGTCTGGTACACAGCATGGCATACATAATAGAACCTATGGCTGAGGCATAGGGGATGACGCTCATCTCTTCCATATCTTCTGCCGTGATCGGACATTGAGCCGAGCTCAATTTCATACCTTGTAACACAGGCAAGAACCCCTTCTTGGATTGATCCATATTGAACTTCTTCAATATCTTATCAAGGTATGTGCTTTGTGAAAGACCTATGAGGCGTCTCGATCTATCTCTATAGATTTTGATGCCTAATATATAAGCAGCTTCTCCAAGGTCCTTCATTGAAAAACTTTTATTCAAGTAGGCCTTGATGCCGTCCAAGAGTTCTATATCATTTCCCATCAAAAGTATGTCATCTACATATAATATGAGAAATGCTACAGAGCTCCCACTCACTTTCTTGTAAACGTAGGCTTCTCCATAAGTCTGTGTAAACCCAAACGCTTTGATCATCTCATCAAAGCGAATGTTCCAACTCCGAGATGCTTGCACCAGCCCATAAATCGAGCGTTGGAGCTTGCACACTTTGTCAGCATTCTTAGGATCGACAAAACCTTCCGGCTGCATCATATACAATTCTTCCTTAAGGAAACCATTAAGGAATGCCGTTTTGACGTCCATTTGCCATATTTCGTAATCACAGAATGCGGCAATTGCTAACATGATTCAGACGGACTTCAGCTTCGCTACCGGTGAGAAAGTCTCATCGTAGTCAACCCCTTGAACTTGTCGATAACCCTTAGTGACAAGCCGAGCTTTATAGATGGTCACATTACCATCCGCGTCTGTCTTCCTCTTAAAGATCCATTTATTTTCTATGGCTCGCCGCTCAACGGGCAAGTCAGTCAAAGTCCATACTTTGTTTTCATACATGGATCCTATCTCGGATTTCATGGCTTCTAGCCATTTGTCGGAATCCGGGCCCGCCATCGCTTCTTCATAGTTCGAAGGTTCACCGTTGTCTAACAGCATGATTTCCAAGACAGGGTTGCCATACCACTCTGGTGCGGAACGTGTCCTTGTGGACCTTCGAATTTCAGTAGGGGCTTGATCAGAAGTATCTTGATCATTAACTTCCTCTCTAGTCGGTGCAGGCACCTCAGAAACATTTTCTTGAGTTGCGCCATTTTCCGGTTCAAGAGGTAATACTTCATCAAGCTCTACTTTCCTCCCACTTACTTCTTTCGAGAGAAACTCTTTCTCCAGAAAGGACCCATTCTTGGCAACAAAGATCTTGCCTTCGGATCTGAGGTAGAAGGTGTACCCAATAGTTTCTTTTGGGTATCCTATGAAGACGCATTTTTCCGACTTGGGTTCGAGCTTTTCAGGTTGAAGTTTCTTGACATAAGCATCGCATCCCCAAACTTTTAGAAACGACAGCTTAGGTTTCTTCCCAAACCATAATTCATACGGTGTCGTCTCAACGGATTTCGACGGAGCCCTATTTAAAGTGAATGCGGCAGTCTCTAAAGCATAGCCCCAAAAAGAAAGCGGTAAATCTGTAAGAGACATCATAGATCGCACCATATCTAACAGAGTGCGATTACGACGTTCGGACACACCATTACGCTGTGGTGTTCCAGGCGGCGTGAGTTGTGAAACAATTCCACATTTTCTTAAGTGTGTGCCAAACTCGTGACTCAAGTATTCTCCTCCATGATCTGATCGTAGAAACTTGATTTTCCTGTCACGTTGATTTTCAACCTCACTCTGAAATTCCTTGAACTTTTCAAAGGTTTCAGACTTGTGTTTCATTAAGTAGATATACCCATACCTACTTAAATCATCAGTGAGGGTGAGAACATAACGATAGCCACCGCGAGCCTCAACACTCATTGGACCGCACACATCAGTATGTATGATTTCCAATAAGTCGGTTGCTCGCTCCATTGTTCCTGAGAACGGAGTCTTGGTCATTTTACCCATAAGGCATGGTTCGCACGTGTCAAATAATTCATAATCAAGAGACTCTAAAAGTCCATCAGCATGGAGCTTCTTCATGCGTTTGACACCTATGTGACCAAGGCGGCAGTGCCACAAGTATGTGGGACTATCATTATCAACCTTACTTCTTTTGGTACTCACATTATGAACATGTGTAGCATCACGTTCGAGATTCATAAAGAATAAACCATTCACCATAGGAGCATGACCATAAAACATATCTCTCATAAAAATGGAACAACCATTATTCTCAGATTTAAAAGAGTAGCCATCTCGAATTAAACGAGATCCCGATACAATGTTCATGCTCAAAGCTGGCACTAAATAACAATTATTAAGGTTTAAAACTAATCCCGAAGGGAGATGCAGAGGTAGCGTGCCGACGGCGATCACATTGACCTTGGAACCATTCCCGACGCGCATCGTCACCTCGTCCTTTGCCAGTTTCCGCTTATTCCGCAGCCCCTGCTTTGAGTTACAAATGTGAGCAACTGCACCGGTATCAAATACCCAGGAGCTACTACGGGCACTAGTAAGGTACACATCAATTACATGTATATCACATATCCCTTTTGTTTTGCCGGCCTTCTTATCCGCTAAGTACTTAGGGCAGTTCCGCTTCCAGTGACCGCTTCCCTTGCAATAAAAGCACTCAGTCTCGGGCTTGGGTCCATTCTTTGGCTTCTTCCCGGCAGCTTGCTTGCCGGGCGCGGCAACCTCCTTGCCGTCCTTCTTGAAGTTCTTTTTACCCTTGCCTTTCTTGAACTTAGTGGTTTTATTGACCATCAACACTTGATGTTCCTTCCTGACTTCTACCTCTGCTGATTTCAGCATAGCAAATACTTCAGGAATGTTCTTTTCCATCCCCTGCATATTGAAGTTCATCACAAAGCTCTTGTAGCTTGGTGGAAGCGACTGGAGGATTCTGTCAATGACCGCATCATCCGGGAGATTAACTCCCAGCTGAGTCAAGCGGTTATGCAACCCAGACATAGTGAGTATGTGCTCACTGACAGAACTGTTTTCCTCCATCTTACAGCTGAAGAATTTGTCGGAGACTTCATATCTCTCGACCCGGGCATGAGCTTGGAAAACCATTTTCAGCTCTTCGAACATCTCATATGCTCCATGTCTCTCAAAACGCTTTTGGAGCCCCGGCTCTAGGCTGTAAAGCATGCCGCACTGAACGAGGGAGTAGTCATCGGAACGTGCCTGCCAAGCGTTCATAACATCTTGTTCTGCAGGAAGAACGGGTGCGTCACCAAGCGGTGCTTGTAGGACATAATCTTTCTTGGCAGCTATGAGGATGATCCTCAGGTTCCGGACCCAGTCCGTATAGTTGCTGCCATTGTCTTTCAGCTTGGTTTTCTCTAGGAACGCGTTGAAGTTGAGGACTACGTTGGCCATTTAATCTACAAGACATATTGTAAAATATTTAGACTAAGTTCATGATAATTAAGTTCAACTAATCAAATTATTAGTGAACTCCCACTTAGATTAGACATCCCTCCAGTCATCTAAGTATTACATGATCCGAGTTAACTAGACCGTGTCCGATCATCACGTGAGACGGACTAGTCAACATCGGTGAACATCTTCATGTTGATCGTATCTTCTATACGACTCATGCTCGACCTTTCGGTCTTCTGTGTTCCGAGGCCATGTCTGTACATGCTAGGCTCGTCAAGTCAACCTAAGTGTTTGCATGTGTAAATCTGTCTTACACCCGTTGTATGTGAACGTCTGAATAAAACACCCGATCATCACGTGGTGTTTTGAAACAGCGAACTGTCGCAACGGTGCACAGTTAGGGGGAACACTTCTTGAATTTATTGTGAGGGATCATCTTATTTACTACCGTCGTTCTAAGTAAACAAGATGCAAAACATGATAAACATCACATGCAATCAAATAATAAACGTGACATGATATGGCCAATATCACATAGCTCCTTTGATCTCCATCTTGGGGCTCCATGATCATCTTGTCATCGGCTTGACACCATGATCTCCATCATCATGATCTCCATCATCGTGTCTCCATGAAGTTGCTCGCCAACTATTACTTCTACTACTATGGCTAACGCGTTTAGCAATAAAGTAAAGTAATTTACAAGGCGTTTCTTGATGACACGCAGGTCATATAAAAGAATAAAGACAACTCCTATGGCTCCTGCCGGTTGTCATACTCATCGACATGCAAGTCGTGATTCCTATTACAATAGCATGAACATCTCATACATCACATATAGATCATTCATCATTCATCACAACTTTGGCCATATCATATCACAAACCACTTGCTGCAAAAACAAGTTAGACGTCCTCTAATTGTTGTTGCAAGTTTTACGTGGCTGAATTAGGGTTCTAGCAAGAACGTTTTCTTACCTACGTTAAAGCCACAACGTGATTTGTCAACTTCTATTTACCCTTCATAAGGACCCTGTTCATCGATTCCGCTCCAACTAAAGTAGGAGAGACAGACACCCGCCAGCCACCTTATGCAACTAGTGCATGTTAGTCGGTGGAACCGGTCTCACGTAAGCGTACGTGTAAGGTTGGTCCGGGCCGCTTCATCCCACAATACCGCTGAAGCAAGGAAGGACTAGTAACGGCAAGAAAGTTGACAAATCTACGCCCACAACAAATTGTGTTCTACTCACGCAAGAAGAACTACGCATAGACCTAGCTCATGATGCCACTGTTGGGGAACGTTGCAGAAAACAAAAATTTTCCTACTCGTTTCACCAAGATCATCTAGGAGTTCATCTAGCAACGAGTGATTAGATGCATCTACATACCTTTGTAGATCGCGAGCGGAAGCGTTCAAAAGAACGGTGATGATGTAGTCGTACTCGACGTGATCCAAATCACCGATGACCAGCGCCGAACGGACGGCACCTCCGCGTTCAACACACGTACGGAACAGCCACGTCTCCTCCTTCTTGATCCAGCAAGGGAGGGAGGAGAGGTTGAGGGAGATGGCACCAGCAGCAGCACGACGGCGTGGTGTTGATGGAGCTGCAGTACTCCGGCAGAGCTTCGCTAAGCACTATGGAGGTTGAGGAGGTGTTGGGGAGGGAGAAGGAGGCAACCAAAGGCCGAGGCGTTCAGGTATGAAGTCCCTCCTCTCCCCCACTATATATAGGGGTGCCAAGGGGGGGTGGCCGGCCCTAGGAGATCCAATCTCCTAGGGGGTGCGGCGGCCTAGGGGGGTTTCCCTCCCCCCCAAGGCACCTAGGAGGTGCCTTACCCTCCTAGGACTCTTCCCCTTCTAAACCCTAGGCGCATGGGCCTATGTGGGGCTGGTGCCCTTGGCCCTTGGCCCCCTTACAGCCCATGTGGCCCCCCGGGACAGGTGGACCCACCCGGTGGACCCCCGGGACCCTTCCGGTGGTCCCGGTACAATACCGATAACCCCGAAACTTGTCCCGATGCCCGAAACAGGACTTCCCATATATAAATCTTTACCTCCGGACCATTCCGGAACTCCTCGTGACGTCCGGGATCTCATCCGGGACTCCGAACAACATTCGGGTTACTGCATATACATATCCCTACAACCCTAGCGTAACTGAACCTTAAGTGTGTAGACCCTACGGGTTCGAGAGACAAGCAGACATGACCGAGACGACTCTCCGGTCAATAACCAACAGCGGGATCTGGATACCCATGTTGGCTCCCACATGCTCCACGATGATCTCATCGGATGAACCACGATGTCGAGGATTCAATCAACCCCGTACGCTATTCCCTTTGTCTATCGATATGTTACTTGCTCGAGATTCGATCGTCGGTATCCCAATACCTCGTTCAATCTCGTTACCGGCAAGTCACTTTACTCGTACCATAATGCATGATCCCGTGACCAGACACTTGGTCACTCTGAGCTCATTATGATGATGCATTACCGAGTGGGCCCAGTGATACCTCTCCGTCATATGGAGTGACAAATCCCAGTCTTGATCCATGTCACCCAACAGACACTTTCGGAGATACCCGTAGTCTACCTTTATAGTCACCCAGTTACGTTGTGACGTTTGGCATACCCAAAGCACTCCTACGGTATCCGGGAGTTACACGATCTCATGGTCTAAGGAAAAGATACTTTGACATTGCAAAACTCTAGCAAACGAACTATACGATCTTGTGCTATGTTTAGGATTGGGTCTCGTCCATCACATCATTCTCCCAATGATGTGATCTCGTTATCAATGACATCCAGTGTCCATAGTCAGGAAACCATGACTATCTGTTGATCAACGAGCTAGTCAACTAGAGGCTCACTAGGGACATGTTGGTGTCTGTTATTCACACATGCATTACGATTTCCGGATAACACAATTATAGCATGAATAAAGACAATTATCATGAACAAGGAAATATAATAATAATGCTTTTATTATTGCCTCTAGGGCATATTTCCAACAGTCTCCCACTTGCACTAGAGTCAATAATCTAGTTACATTGTGATGAATCGAACACCCATGGAATTCTGGTGTTGATCATGTTTTGCTCTAGGGAGAGGTTTAGTCAACGGATCTGCTATATTCAGGTCCGTATGTACTTTACAAATCTCTATGTCTCTATCTTGAACATTTTCACGAATGGAGTTGAAGCGACGCTTGATGTGCCTTGTCTTCTTGTGAAACCTGGGCTCCTTGGCAAGTGCAATAGCTCCAGTGTTGTCACAGAAGAGCTTGATCGGCCCCGACGCTTGATGTGCCTTGTCTTCTTGTGAAACCTGGGCTTCTTTTTTTCCTTTTTTTTGCTTCGCAACAATTTTTTTTCAAAAAAGTCTACAAATGGTCTAAAAACTGCCTAGCCAGAATTTTCTAGACTTAGTTTTTTTTTGAAACTGGAACTATTTTTCTTCTGCGGATGGTTCGGAAGTTGGGGAGTCCTACTCTGTCACGACTCGGAGTATTGCGTGATCTGGAAATCGAGAACAAAGCAACAATTACTGGACTCGGACTAGGACTGGTGGCGGAGATGAATCTGATGGAAACTCGGACTAGCGGCGGATATTTGCAGGGCGATGGAACCCGGACTGGTGGCGAATCTTTGATGGAGGTGGACTCGGATTAGTGTGATGGCGGGGATATGTGGTATATGGTTACACCGATGATGATGGTGGTATATGGCAGTGGTGATGACGATGGTGCGGCGGCGGCGTGACAACTTGTGAACAGAACTCGAAACTCTAAAGTACTAGATGCTAGGACCAGCAACTTGACACGACGATGCAACCGCAAATTCAACAAAGCAAATACAGAAAAGATTATGCAAAGGCTCAGATTGGTTCGGATAAGATGAACTAACCCTAAATTTTTTTTGGCTTTTTCGTGGACTATAGGTATGAAGAAAAGACTCGATCTAAACTACGAAAACTGTAAAATCTCACCGAGCAACCTGGAACTCTGATACCACTTGATAGGGGCAAAGGTGTCCCGTCTTTCGATGAGATGATGGATATCGCTTTGGTGGAAGTCGACTTTGACGATCCGACTACGAACGTGCGAGGACGTCGCGCCTTAGCAATCGCTAAACCAACTCCGAGAGGTTATTGACCACGCCGGAGCACGATCAACCTGACCACGAGGGTCTGTTTCCTGCGAGAAAACAAAGAACAAGCAAGAAACTGAGATTGCAATCTGGATATTGCGAATATAAGATGAAAGCTTTGTTGATCAAGGTGGGGTTCTGTGACGCCTTTGTCTGGTCGTTGAACACAAACGAAGTACGCGAAGTTGCAGCTATGGCGAACTTTTAATCTAAACAAAACCCAAAGTCTAAACGGTGCCCTAAGGGCTGTATATATGGAGGAAGAGAGGGGAAATTTCGTGGCCCTTGGTGGAGGGGTCCGAAATCAACCCTATCTCTTGTTTCCCCACACATACGGACTCTAAAAATAGCCTATACTAATGTATTTCGAAATTACATGGGCCTGACCCAATAAAAAGGTGACGCAGCACCTATAATAGCCTCTGGACGAAATTTATGAAGTGGCATCTTGTATATTTCGTCCAAGGCTTCATGCACTCGTTATGGTGGCTTCAAAGACCTGAAATCATCACTCGTAACTCCGTTCTTGTTCCCCTTGCGCATGCCATCATCTCCATGCTTTCTCTTGCTCCAATGTTCATCCTTCTCCAAGCTAGGCCCTTCATTTGTAAGCAAAACAAATGTATCCAATTTAGGCAGCATCATATTCTCATGAACATTAGAATCATTACCAAGAAACGAAAGTACTTGGTAATTTAGTTGGCGTGCGCGAGCTCTAGTAATTGGTCCAGTATGTATAGCAGCAGGGGTTGTGGGTGTAACAATGGTATTGATATCCTCATCAGTAGGTGAGGGCGTTGAGGTGTCTGTAGTCAATGCAGAGTCGCCATGTTCCGTGCTTCTTTTTGACCAGGATCACAGGGGAGCAGAATGGACTGCTGCTTTTCTGAATGACACCCTTGCGGAGCAGCTCCTCAACTTGAGCATCTATCTCCTTCTTATGCTCGAGCTTGTGTCTGTAAGGCCTGATGTTCACAGGTTGCGCCCCTGGAATAAGCGGGATCTTGTGATCACAGTCACGGCAAGGCGGCAACCCCTCTGGCTCCTTGAACACATCATCGAATTCTTCCAGAACTACTTGGATATCTGGCGGAATGGCCGGGTTGTCGCTGTCCTCGCTAGTGGTTGCGTAGATCAGCGCCATATGGGTGATGGCTCCTGTGTTGCACAACTGCTGAAGTTGAAGAGCGTTGATGACAGTGCAAGTTGAAGAAGTTGCCTCATGCCCGCGGAGACGGATCGGGCCCTCGGACGATGGAATCTCGATGAGCTTCGCGCGCCAGTCGACGGTCATGGGACTGTGCTCCTCAAGCCAGTCCATGCCCAGTATCGCGTCGTAAGTGCCGAGAGCCAGTACCTTCATGTACATTGTGAATTGATGGCCTTGGGAGCACCATTGACACTAGGGTACGCTGGCAGAGCAGGTGAGGGCTCCGCCGTCCGCCACCCGCACTTGGTACGCGCGTGGAAGAGGCTGGACGCCTTGGATCGTTGCTGCGAGCCGCTCGTTGACGAATGACGTGGTGCTGCCGGAGTCCATCAGCATCAACACCTCGCGCCCTTGGATCCACGCTCGCAGCTCGAACACCTTGCTTGAGACGCCCCCGTCAGGGCTGGTTTGGAAATGGCCATGACCACTTCATCTTGGACTGCCTCCTGTTGCGGTGGTGTTGTAGTTGCATCGATGCCGAATAGCTCTAGGATCTCCTCGACGACGTGGAGTTGGACGGCCGTGGGACAGACATGGTCGGGTCCCCAGCGTTCGCCGCACTTGAAGCACAGGCCGCACGCTCGTTGGTAGTCACGCAGGGCCTTGAGTTTGGAGACGTCCGCCCGTGCGGCTTCTGTGCCGCGGCGATCCGCAACTGGAGCAGGCGGTGCCGCGCGCGCCGGTGGAGGAGGCAGGGGAAGCGGCACGCTGGGCCGCGGCGACACATCTGGTGGGCGTGTGGGCGCGGGGCGCTGCACCTCCGCATGCGCGTTTTCGGCCACCTCCTCCTGGAGTAGCGCCAGTGCACAAGCTGTGTCCAAATCGGGTGGCCGTTGGACCATGACCACCGCTCGGATATCCTCTCGCAATCCTTCCACAAAACGCGTGAGGAAATAAAATGGGTGAATGGAGTCTGAATAAGAACTTAAATGGTTAATAATCAATTCAAAGCGCTCAATGTAATCCGCCACAGTAGATGTTTGTTTGATAGTGTAGAATTGGCGGATGAGTAACTGGTGGCGATCACGGCCGAATCGCGTAGTCAACAGGGCCGAAAAGGATTCCCAATCGAAGCTACTGAGCCTCTTTTGGACAGATTGTAACCAAATGGCTGCAGCCCCTGAGAAGTTGAGGGCGGGCCATGGGAACCCAGCATGTTTTGTGGATGCCAAACATGGAAAAATACTGCTCGCACATCGTCTTCCACATGTTCGGGTTCTCGCCCGAAAATTGAGGAAACGAAATGGATGGATGGGCTTGTCCCAACCCAGCAAGCATCTGACTAGCGTGTGCAAAAGGAGAAGATAGGAGTTCGATCTGACCATTGGCCGGCAGGGGCGGCGGCGTCTGGAATTACGCCGCCGGCCTCCCCCGTTGTAGGTTGAAGTCGCCATGGTCCTTAGACCCTTGAGGGGTGTCCTCATCGCCTTCCGCCAGGCCCAAGTTGTCGAAGGGCAGCTCGGGCGATGGCGCCGTGGTGCGGGGTGGCGGCGCACCCCCGCTGGTGTCGGTGGAGGGGGTTGGGCACGCCTGCTGCAGGGCGGCAACCGCGTCGCCCAGATCGGAGACGCGACACTCCAGATCCGGCCGCCATGCGACGAGATTGTCGAGACGGATGGTGACCGCGGTGAGGGCCGCGGTGTTGGCCTCCATCGTTGCCGTGAGCTTGTCGAGGTAGGATTTGGCGGATGGATCCATGGTTTCGATGAGCTGGCGACCGTGGCGAATCCCTCGAGTTTCGATGAGATGAGCGAGATCGAGAAGGGCGGAAAGATTTCTGGCGACTGATAACAGATGTTAGGATCAAGCGATGGTGGTAATCGATAGGATGTTCTCACTGGCAATATGATTTGGTACAAGCTTCGGTTACAAGAATAGAGCGATCTAGGAGGAACTAGGGTTCTTGCCGCCGCCGGGTTCTTGATCCACTGGATGGGAAGAGCTGGGGAGGGGGATCGCCTTAAGTAGCACCCGTGGTTGGGCTGGGCTGCGAGTGCCACTCTGGGCCGAAGAAGCGAGCGTTGACTCGTCGGTTGCGGCTGGGCCGCGCCCGTGCCTGGCTGGCAGGTGGAGCAGGGGTGTCAGGGGTGTTAACAGTGTGGTCGTCGGCGTGCCTGCCGTAAGCGGCCAGGATGCTCTGGGGGATACTCACCCGTGTCGTCTGGAGGTGGAGGGGCGAAGACGAAGAATCGGTGCCGGCGCCGGTACCGACGGCGAGGAATGAGAGGAGGCGGTCGTCGTGGAGGCCGGACCCTGACGACTGGTGGCCGGTGCAGGGTTGGTGCTAGCTGATGTCGTTTTCTTATTCTTTGTAGCTGATGAAGGTATTGGAGACACATGGGATTCAGGGTATGTGTGTGAGTGGATTTTGAAGTTCATTCAAATAGGGAAAACAACTTTGGATTTGTATAGTACTCCCTACGTTCGAACACTTCTTCTTCGGTACAACCCCCCTGGACACATCAACGGTCGAGATTAGAAGATACCCCTTCGTGAGAATAAGTGAGTAGGGTAGGATGGGAAATTAAGTTTGGGGTGGCGTACCGCGGCGTAGTGAGGCGCATGACCGTACGTGGCCGTATGGCCCGCTGTACGCCTGTACGTGGGCGGTGTACGCCGCGTGAGGAGGAGGGCGGGCCCACAGGTACTAAACCCTAATTAGGCTAATACATTAATCCGGCGCGGTACGGCGTGGGAATCCATTAACGCCGGTGCAGTGAGACGTCCCGGCGGTGGCGGCGGTCCGCGGGCGGCGCCGATTCACACGCCATCGCCCGACACCCGCCTGCGCACGCCACCGCTTGACCGCCTGCGCACGCTGACGCTTGGCCTCATGCGCCTTTGACAGCTCGGCATTAATCGCCGGCGCCGATTCACACGCCGCCGCCTGGCCTTCTACGCCCTTGACCGCTCGGCTGGCCCCGACATTGATCGCCGGCACCCACCCCGCCCACCACGCCTATAAAACACGCCTCGCCCCGCCGTGACTATCACACCGCCCCTCGCCTCCCCTCGCCTTCTCCCCCTGCCGTCGGCGCCGCCCCTCTTGCGCCCTACCTCTCCCTCTTGCCGGCGATGGCCCGCTCCACCTTGACCCTCGAGGAGGCGGAGGAGCTCGCCCACTTCGTCATCCCTGCCGCTCCCGACGTGCGCCTCCCGGCAAGGTGGCGCCTAAGCATCGACGGTGTGCCGGTGGCGCCGGTGCCCGAGGTCGGCACCCACCTCTTTGCCCGCGCCGTCGGCCTGTACCGGGCGCGCCTCTCGCCAGAGGAGCTCGCCGACCCCCAGTACGCCCCCAACAACCCTGGCTGGGCAGACCGCCTCGCCGACGACCACCTGCGCCGCCTCCACGCGTACGCCGGCCCGCACCCACCGACGAAACACAACCGCGCGTGGCGGCATCAGCTCTGGGACGGGCGCACGTTCGAGGAGGTCGTCGCGCCGTACCGCGCGCAGGCGACCGTCGGCGCCGTGCCCGCTCCGCCGGGGCACGACTACACGCTGTTCCGTCGCGGCGAGGCTCGGTCCACCCACGAAATCGTGGGCGCGCACATGAACGTCGGCCCACGCCCAGCGCCGCGCGGGACCCTCGCCGGTGACCGCGGCGGCGATCGTCGCACGCGCGCGCGGGACGTCGCCGGGTCTAGCCGCGCCCCTCCGCAAGAGCCGGCGCCGGAACTTGAGCCGACATTGCTGGCCGAGTACAGGCGGCTGGCGGCGGAGGCCGGCGACCCGGAGGACATGCCGGGCTACCTGAAGGCGATCCGTGAGTCGGAGAACGCGCCGGTGCCGCCACCACTCGTGGAGGAGTACATGCAGCTCGCCCCGGTCGCCGTCCACCCGGAGGACCCGTCGGACTTTCCCAGCTACCACGCCGCTGTGGCCGACTCGATGGCTGCGCCGGCTGCGCCAGCCGCGCCGGTGGTAGACCTGGACGACAGCATCAGCAACGACGGCGGCGACGGTGACGGGCTTTACGACGAGATGGACTTTGGCGGCATCGAGGACGAGTAGGTTATTTTTGAAATAACGTTTAGTAATGTATAATTATTTTCTTAATGTTGTTTAGTTGAGTCAAGTTTAATTTCTAGTATTATGTAAAATATTTATGAAAACTATGCTGAAATATCGAGTGTGTTTACATGGTTTTAAATTATTGTTTGCAAATTGAATGTTCGAATTAATACTATTATGTTTGCAAAAAAGTTTGAAAATTAGGATAGAAAAAAAAAAGAAAAAGAAGAGGACAGCTAAATATTATTAGCAAATAAGAATGAAAATAAATTTTAAAAACAGAAATGAGTTAAAGTTAGAACTAAAAAAATCTAAAAATTAGAAAAGGAAATAAAAAACGAAACAAAGGTGGACAATAAATAAAAGTATGAAAAACAATGAAATTGTTCTCTTAAAAAAATTAGAAAAGAAGTAATGTTGAATTGAAAAAATTATAAAAATGAAACAAAAAAATATAAGTAAAGCAAAAAAATGAGTTAAACTTTGAATGCAAAAAAATATAAACATTAGGAAAGGAAATAAAAAATGAAACAAAGGTGGAAAATAAATAATAGTACCAAAAATTATGAAAATGTTCTGTTAAAAAAATTAAAATTAAAACAGAAGTAATGTTGAACTGAAAAAATTATAAAAATGAAAGAAAGTACATAAAAATGAAGCAATAAAAATATGAAATAATATTAGCAAAATAGATAGAATGAAAATAATTTTTCAAAATAAAAAATGAGTTAAGCATTAGGAAAGAAAAGAAAAAATTTAACAAAGGGCGTAGAGGAATGTTGTGGGCCGGTTTGAGAGGCGCGCACGGGTGGTAGAGGGCGTAGAGGCGCAGGAGGCGGTGTGCGCCGTAGTTTTTAGTCCCACCTTGCCCGTCGAAGGGCGCCCTGACCGGCTTAAATAGGCGGTTCCATGCATCCTAGCAGATAAGATAGTTACTAAAAATATGAATTGACTTTGCACTACCCGGGCAGCACTACCACCGCTGCCCGGACAGTGTTACACTGTCCGGACAGCTGTGGTAGTGTTACCTGAGCATTGTAATCTCAAATCATATATTTATTATCTATCTTATTTTTAATAGTTTTGCACTTTACGCAAGTTTGTTGCATTAATACCTACATTTTTATAAAATTTGTCACATCTGATTTAAATTGTCATGTATCCTAGTCATGATGATAGAACATTAGAGAAAAAAATTGGGCTCATTTCAAGGATGTCAAAAAAAACTCATTTCCGAACGGGGCCTTTGCTCCTACCCGAACGGTGTGCGGAGAAGGAGGTCGATTTTTTGACATCTTCAGAATGGCCTGGATTTTTGCATGTGAGTCATAATGCCCACTCCCACACGGAATCCAATAAGTGAGCGTATTTCGAAACGAAGAGCACGTTGCTTCACATCCGGTCATTGTTTTACGTTTTCTGACCGAAAAAATTATAGGAAATTCTAAAAGTGGCAAAAAGCCACGAAACTTGTCATGCATCCTAGTCATGATGATAGAACATTAGAGAAAAAAATTGGGCTCATTTGAAGGATGTCGAAAAAACTCATTTTCGAACGAGGCCTTTGCTCCTACCCGAACGATGTCCGAAGAAGGAGGTCGATTTTTTGACATCTTCAGAATGGCCTGGATTTTTGCATGTGAGTCAGTATGCCCACTCCCACACGGAATCCAATAAGTGAGCGTATTTCGAAACGAAGAGCACGTTGCTTCACGTCCGGTCAGTGTTTTATGTTTTCTGACCGAAAAAATTATAAGAAATTCTAAATGTGGCAAAAAGCCACGAAACTTGTCATGCATCCTAGTCATGATGATAGAACATTAGAGAAAACAATTGGGCTCATTTGAAGGATGTCGGAAAAAAACTCATTTTCGAACGGGCCTTTGCTCACCTGAACGGTGTGCAGAGAAGGAGGTCGATTTTTTGACATCTTCAGAATGGTCTGGATTTTTGCATGTGAGTCAATATGCCCACTCCCACACGGAATCCAATAAGTGAGCGTATTTCGAAACGAAGAGCATGTTGCTTCATGTCCGGTCAGTGTTTTACATTTTTTGACCGAAAAAATTATAGGAAATTCTAAAAGTGGCAAAAGCCACAAAACTTGTCATGCATCGTAGTCATGATGATAGAACATTAGAGAAAAAATTGGGCTCATTTGAAGGATGTCGAAAAAAAACTCATTTTCAAACGGGGCCTTTGCTCCTACCCGAACGGTGTGCGGAGAAGGAGGTCGATTTTTTGACATCTTCAGAATGGCCTGGATTTTTGCATGTGAGTCAGTATGCCCACTCCCACACGGAATCCAATAAGTGAGCGTATTTCGAAACGAAAAGCACGTTGCTTAACGTCCGGTCAGTATTTTACGTTTTTTAAGTAATTATATTAAAAAGATTACTTAATACAGAATTTTTTTCATATTAACATTATACGTAACAAAACTTTAGTATTGTTATTTCTACGCGAGTTGACGACCTGATATTAAAAAATAAGATAGTAATAATGTCGGTTGACTTTAGCAAAAAAAAATTGATTAAAAAAAATAAGCCCGCCTGTGTGGGCCGCAACTGCACCTAATCGGTCCAGCCCGATCGAGCCGGGTGGCGAAAGGGCCGGCCTTTCGGCCCAGGTACAGCTGGCAGCACAGGCCAATGGGGCAGCGGCGGGGCGGGGCGGGGATCAGAGGAGTTCGGTAAGGGCGGTAGGAGGTGGGCATATAAGGCGGTCGCGGCGTCGTTCGGCGGGCGAGGTGGGACTAAACTTTAGTCCTCACAACCGCCGACCCTGCGCCCGCACCGCGCGCACACTCAATGGGCCAGTCCACGCGCGCCGTCGTGCATAGTCACTGGGCCGGCCATCGCACGGCGTCGTTCCGCGGGCGAGGTGGGATTATTTTTTATATATATTTATTGTTTAAAAAATAATATTAAGTTGTTTAATAAATGTTCTATAATTAATGAAAAGCCCTACGTACTGTATAAATGTTCTATAATTTATGTAATGTTCATTATTTATTTGTATTAATGGATACAATTATTTTCATAATAGTAAAATGTTTTTTGTTATAATTTATAATTAAAAATAATTAGGAAAATACAATTCTTAAAAAGCACTTTTTGATATGGAATTTATTAAGTAGTTATGTTAAAAACAATACTAAATGTAGAATTTATTATGTAATTATATTAGAAAACTACTTAATATAGAACTAGTTAATATAAAAACGTCAACCCAATGTTATTATTTACTTTATAAGTAAGAATAATAAGTTGTTTATTAAAAATTATAAGTACTAATAATCAATTACTTGAAAATAATTGATTATGACTTTTTCGTTACTGCCTAACATTTTTGAGTTTATTAAAAAATATAAAGAGATAGTTGCTATATTAAAAGCAGTACTTAAGGTAAAACGTATTGTAACCCTAGACCGACACCTTTTTGATGGTCAACAGGGACAAAACGCACCCAACTTTTGCGTGAGTGTGTGAGTGACCCCCACCGGCTCGCTCGCCTATTTTGGACGGAATCGGAGTACGAACGCAAGTTGCGTCACGTCGGGAGACCTTTTTGGGTATTTCCACGGAGAAAAACTTAGAAAATGCACCGACTGTCAAAACGCAACCCAATTTTGCAGGCGTGCTTGCGTGGCATCATGTTGCGTGTCAAAAAAACATGACGGCATTTCATGGCTTTGCGAGAGGGAACACCTACTTAAGGCATGTTACCCACACATAGACACCTCAGGTTTGTACTGTGACTATGTGCCAACATGGACGAAACACAACCAACTTTTGCGTGCGTGCGTGAGTGACCCCCACCGGCTCGCACGCCTATTTTGGACGGAATCGGAGTACGAACGCAAGTTGCGTCACGTCGGGAAACCTTTTTTGGGTATTTCCACGGAGAAAAACGTAGAAAATGCACCGACTGTCGGAACGCACCCCAATTTTGCAGGCGTGCTTGCGTGGCATCATGTTGCGTGTTAAAAAAACATGACGGCGTTTCATGGATTTGCGAGAGGGAACACCTACTTGAGGCATGTAACCCACACATAGACACCTCAGGTTTGTACTGTGACTATGTGCCAACATGGATGAAACGCATCCAACTTTTGCGTGCGCGTGTGAGTGACCCTTACCGGCTCGCACGCTTATTTTGGACGGAATCGGAGTACGAACGCAAGTTGCGTCACGTCGGGAAACCTTTTTTGGGTATTTCCACGGAGAAAAACGTAGAAAATGCACCGACTGTCGAAACGCACCCCAATTTTGCAGGCGTGCTTGCGTGGCATCATGTTGCTGTCAAAAAAACATGACGGCGTTTCATGGCTTTGCGAGAGGGAACACCTATTTGAGGCATGTAACCCACACATAGACACCTGTGACGCCCCCTGATTTGACCGTACACTAATCATGCACGCAAATGTGTACGATCAAGATCAGGGACTCACGGGAAGATATCACAACACAACTCTAAAACATAAATAAGTCGTACAGGCATCATAATACAAGCCAGGGCCCTCGAGGGCTCGAATACAAGTGCTCGATCATAGACGAGTCAGCGGAAGCAACAATATCTGAGTACAGACATAAACAAACAAGTAGCCATAGAAGGCTAACGCAAACTGGGATACAGATCGAAAGAGGCGTAGGCCTCCTGCCTGGGATCCTCCTAACTACTCTTGGTCGTCGTCAGCGGCCTGCACGTAGTAGTAGGCACCTCCAGTGTAGTAGGAATCATTGTCGACGGTGGCGTCTGGCTCCAGGGCTCCAGCATCTGGTTGCGACAACCAGATAGAAGGGAAAGGGGAAAAGAGGGAGAAAAGCAACCGTGAGTACTCATCCAAAGTACTCGCAAGCAAGGAGCTACACTACATATGCATGGGTATATGTGTAAAGGGCCATATCGATGGACTGAACTACAGAATGCCAGAATAAGGGGGGGATAGCTAATCCTGTCGAAGACTACGCTTCTGGCAGCCTCCGTCTTGCAGCATGTAGAAGAGCATAGATTGAAGTCCTCCAAGTAGCATCTCCAAGTAGCATCTCCAGTAGCATCGCATAGCATAATCCTACCCGGCGATCCTCCCCTCGTCGCCCTGTGGAAAAGCAATCACCGGGATGTCTGTGGAACTTGGAAGGGTGTGTTTTATTAGGTATCCGGTTCTAGTTGTCATAAGGTCAAGGTACAACTCCAAGTCGTCCTGTTACCGAAGATCACGGCTATTCGAATAGATTAACTTCCCTGCAGGGGTGCACCAACTTACCCAACACGCTTGATCCCATTTGGCCGGACACACTTTCCTGGGTCATGCCCGGCCGCGGAAGATCAACACGTCGCAGCCCCACCTAGGCTCAACAGAGAGGCCAGCACGCCGGTCTAAACCTAAGCGCGCAGGGGTCTGGGCCCATCGCCCTGAGCACACCTGCATGTTGCGTACGCGGCCGGAAGCAGACCTAGCCTAGTGGCGTTCCAGTCCAATCCGGCGCGCGGCGCTCAGTCGCTGGCGTCACGAAGTGCTTCGGCTGATACCACGACGCCGGGATACCCATAACTACTCCCACGTAGATGGTTAGTGCGTATGGGCTCGTAGCCAACTCAGATCAAATACCAAGATCTCGTTAAGCGTGTTAAGTATCCGCGAACGCCGAACAGGGCCAGGCCCACCTCTCTCCTAGGTGGTCTCAACCTGCCCTGCCGCTCCGCCTCAAAGATCCACTCGCGGGTGCTCCACCAGCCGACCCGACTTTAGTCTCCACATGTATCATGTATAAAGTATATAGTATATACCCGTGATCACCTCCCGAGTGATCACGGCCCGATAGTATAGCATGGCAGACGGACAAGAATGTAGGGCCACAGATGAAAATACTAGCATCCTATACTAAGCATATAGGATTGCAGGTAACGGTAACAACAGTAGTAACAAGGACAGGCTATGCATCAGGACAGGTATAATCAGAAAGCAGTAACATGCTACACTACTCTAATGCAAGCAGTATAGAGTAGAATAGGCGATATCTGGTGATCAAGGGGCGGGGGGCTTGCCTGGTTGCTCTGGCAAGAGAGAGAGGTCGTCAACTCTGTAATCAAACTGGGCAGCAGCAGTGTCGGTCTCGTAGTCTACCAGAGAGAAGAGGGGGAAGAAACAATGAATACCATGTAAACAGATGCATATCGATGCATGACATGACAAGTAACGATGCTAGGCGTGACCTGACATGGTATGAGGTGATGCCGGTTAAGGGGGGAAACATCCGGGAAAATATCCCCGGTGTTTCGTGTTTTTGGGCAGAGGAGCTGGAGGGGGAAAGTTGCGGGTTCGATAGGTTAGGGGTGTGTGGCGGACGAACGGATTGCGTATCCGGATTCGTCCCGTCGTTCTGAGCAACTTTCATGTTGAAAATATTTTAATCCGAGGTACGGATTAAAAGATATGATTTTCTAAAGATTTTATTAATTTCTGGAATTTAATTAATTATTTAATTAATTCGGAAAACAGATTAATGACATCAGCATGATGTCATGCTGACATGAGCAGTCAACAGAGTTGACTTGGTCAACCTGACATGTGGGTCCAGGGGGACCCACCTGTCATTCTCTATTTAGGTTAATTAGGGTTTAGGTTAATTAGTTAGCTTAATTAACTGTTTAGTTTAATTAACCAGAATTAATGAAGTCTATTAATTAGTTAATTAATTAATTAATTATTTTCATTATTTGTTATTATTATTATTATTATTATTATTATTTTAAATACCTCTTTTTTTATTAAAACGTTGTGGGGCGTGGGCCCCTGTGGTCAGTGGCCCATGAGGCTAAACGGGCGCGCGGGTGTGGGCGCTCGCCCGAACGGGGCGCGGGCAAGGCCGTGGCCGGCGGCGCGGCGCCGGCAAGGGGAAGCGGGGGCGAGGCCAGACGCAGTGGTGGCCGGGGCGGCCGACGGAGGGGCGGGGGAGCACGGGGCCACCGCAGCAGCGGGGCACCGGCAGAGGCGGCGAACGGCGCGGGCTATGGCGAGCCTCGGCCATGGCGAGCGGTGGCCGGCGAGAGGGGACGGGGAGGAGGCGAGGCTCACATCGAGGAGCAGGGATGGGGCAGCGAGGCTCGTGGGGGTTGATGGGGACGCCGACGAAGAGGAAGAAGGCCGGCGGGGATGAGGCGCCGGCGAGGTTGCGACGGTGGGGCGGCGAGCGGCGGCCTCCGGGGTCGGGGAGGTGACGAGGCAGGGAGGTCGTCGGCTCCGAGGCGATGTCGAGGTGCAGGCGATGGAGACGGCGTGGCGGGCGGCAGGGCCCTGGCGAGTGGCGCGGGTCGGTGTCGGGGCCGGGGCGGCACCGGGCGGCGGTGGGGGTTCGGCGGTGGTCTCCTCCCGATCCAAATCGGGGGAGAGGGGGGATATTTCGGGGGGAGGGGGGGGGGGGGGGGGGGAGTGGATAAGGGAGTGAGGGGTGGGCCGGGCCAGGGGGGCTGGCCGACTGGGCCAGGTGGGCTTGGCCCAGTTGGGCCAGTTGGGGTTCCTTCTTTTTTTTTTTTTGTATTGTTTTCTGTTTTCTTTTATTTATTTCTTTTCTGTTTTTATTTATTTATAAACACTTAGGCCATTTTATAAAATTGTGAACCTTACACCATAATTATCTTTGTAATATTTGGCAACCACCGAACATTTTTGTTTTAAATTTTGAAAACTTTTATTGTTTTCTTTTATTTAAATTTGAATTTGTTTCGGTTTCTGAACTATCGAGAGTTTATCACAGTAACGTGGTGACGTGGCATCATTAGCGGGGAATCACTGTAGCTTAATTATCCGGGCGTCACAATTCTCCTCCACTACAAGAAATCTCGTCCCGAGATTTAGGATCGGTTTATAAGGGGGAAGGGGTCTGGTTACGAAATTCTAACGATTCTTCTCGATCATAGTAGCTCTTCTCGAAGAGGTCGACCCATTACATTGATGTCTTCAGTCCTCTGCTTCAGGTCGTCATGATGAAGTCACCGTCCTTTGCTTCCTTTGCTTCAGGATCTCCAACGTACTTACGACTAGGTAAGGGGCAGCTTGACTACGACAGAATGCTTGTGAGGGATACAACCTGGGGGTTAACCCATGAAGGAGCATAAGATTATCTCTCGAGTTGAACATATAAAATACCTCGAGAGTAAGGTACGAAGGTACAATAAGAGGTTCCAAGCGGATAAATAGTTGCTCGAAGTCCGAACCAGAGTGAGAAAGGGGTTCAGAGTAGCGACAGTAAATATTGCGTCTGATACCAAATTGATGATCTCATCAGAAGGTGGCTCGTGAATTACACATGAGGCCACGCGTGAGGAATAACTTTGGGAACAGGGGGTGTACAGGAGAGTCAGGTTTCGATCCTGTGGAACTGTGGGTTATGGGCCCACCATGTGGGTTAAAAATAGGAGCGGTGACATCTCGCACGGTCACAATAGCAAGGCATGTCAGAGGGTAGCCTATCAGTTATGTCGACATAATGTCGGTACCAGGGGCGAGGGACGAAGAGAACCATTTTCCTACTCGTTGAACGAGGCGGACCAATAGGCAGAGTTCTCGTCCATCGGTGGTGACCGGAATGCTATCGACAATTTCAACAGGGCCTTACTGACAGAGTTGTACACCGAGGTGTTTACATAAGCAGGAGAATAATACTGCTTAGATTATATTGACCTCAAGAAAGGTTAAACCAACCAATGGAAAGGAAAATAAGATTATCAGATTAAACAAAACAATGAAAAGGAAAATGTGTTTTAAACACATATATTAGGGGGTATATCCTTCCCAAGGACAAGCAGAGCATGATATCCATGACAGGATATTATGTAGAAAACTCCTTAGGTAGGGGAGAGAAATTTCATGACATTACCCATACAACGGTGCTTGGATAATTGAGCAAGAAACATTTAGCATTGGGCTTCGAATGTTCTTATTGAAAATCGGAGTACCACAGGCATGCTTCGAGATAGCATTGACATGGTCATTAGGTGAAGATCAGACTTTGGGAACACAAAGGATCCATCAGGAACAACTTATAGAATAAGTCTTCCAATTTCCTCACGGAAGAATGACTAACACTGCTAAAAGGAAGAACTATAACAATAGGCCCTCCGGGCAGGTGTGTTAGGATGACATCACCTTATCGGGTTAAAGACCAATGAATATGTTCAAACCATCACATCTGACCAAGGTTCAGGTATGATTGGTGTCAGGATACCTCGGGCTCAGGATGCCTGAGAAGAAAGGTGCAACACAAAATTGATGGGATAACACTGTAAGATTCTCGGGAAATGAACCATGAAGTGATTTCCGTTAACAAGAGTTCATCATTATCCCAAGGAGAGGACAAGGAGGTGGATGATGAACTCAACGACAATTCTTCGAGATTTCCAAAAGATGGATTTCCACAATTAGGTGAACAAGGAGATAACATTTGTCAGATCAAATGATATAAGGAAGTATGCTCGAGGAGAACATACACAATTAAACATTGGTTGAAAGGTGTGCCCGAAATATGACCTTATGCAGCAAGATCACTATTAGAGTGACGATTCAATAACCAACAGTCTAAGAACGAACTGTCAATCATTAACTTCAAGCAATAGGGTTGCTAAAAGTACAGAATCCAAGCAGCATCATTCCCTTGTTGGAATCCCGGTTAGAATCAACACAGGGAACAAGAAGGAATGGTGATGGTGAGAAGTATCACTTGCATCAAGAATTCTCAAGAGGTGGTGAAATTACCACGACATTTTCACATAAAAGATGGTAATATTCCAAGCTAAAGAAGAACAAACGTTGGATAGCAAGGAACTCAAGGTATAACACAAAACACGAACAAGTTGTGTTGGACGGAAGGCAATAAGGTGGTCGATGAGAACATGAATCATCGAGGGGCAAGGATGGTATTACCCATCATGAATTCAATTGATATCCTGGATGAGCTCAGAATGTTGATGATCACGACACCTTTGTCATGAGAGTTCATGAAGATGTAATCGATCGGGGACGACATCAAGTCAAGTAATGATGAAGTGAAAGGTTATTGGAACCAAGGGTACGACACAAACTCGAAACCAAGCTTGTTGTTCAAGGCGAAATGATATGACAATGAGGATCGACGTAAGGTTAGTTCATCGTCGAAAATTGGTGCTCCGAGAATAAGGGCCGGGTTGCACAGTTAAGATCATCACGACAATGATATAGCCAAACAGGCTAGGAATGGCGTGATCGGGTACAAACTCGTACTTATAGAAGCTTACTGAAGAGTTGTTGAACCGAAGAGCGGACTCGGTTCAGTTATCGGTGTCTTTGAGTGTTTAATAACTCAGAGCCCGCGAAAAATTGGAATCAGTGGGAAGGTAGCACTTGATGAAGAACTCATAAGGAGTTATGCAGTTCCATGATAATCTCGAGATACCAGGGGGGTAATACTCGACACAAGATCAAAGTAAAGGTGGGACTGGTGTATTGATCCATAGAAGACAATTGTTTTAACTTGTCCGAGAAATGAGATCAAAGAAGAACAATCATGGTCGGAACCACGGTTGCAAAGGCCAGATCCTAGATATAAGATGAACTTATACCAAAGGAATAATTTATTTAAGAGAAGCTTTAATGATAAGATCTACATCGTGTCCATGGGCATGAACACAAGTTCAAGGTCGACTCCCACTTCTCCAATGCATAACCTTTCATTCACTTCTCACGTTCGATGAAGATGCAGTGTTGAAATTTTATCTGGTGAAGCACCAGAAGAGTATGACTCGTGAAAACTTTCGGGTTCACACGGTTTAGAGAAGGCATATGTTCAACCCACAGGGGCTTCTTAGAAACGTATACCACAAGTTTCAAGAGTAAATAACACAAGCTCGAAAGCAGAGCATGGTTGACAAAGCAGGGGATACAATTTAACAAAGGCATTATGTATCAGGGGAAGAACTCACAAGGTGATCAAAGGTGAAGGACACTGTCGGATAACAATCCAACAAAGGACTTGATGGTCCACAAAGGATCTGATACGAGTATCGGTACTCAACTAGAGGAAGAAGAATGCAAGGAGATTAGATTATAGAAACAACTGACTAACTCAATTGTCAAATGCAAGGGAATATGATTTCCAAATCAAGGGAGCAGAAGCAATGCTCTGATTAGGGATGGATAAGTTGAATAGCCTTAGGGTACAATCAACGACAATTGGATTGGTCGAGAACCAATTCCAGTTAAAAGAATGGCAGCTTAGCCGGAGAAGTAATTTATAAGGATCAATGATGATTGCGTGCATTCGCCAACATATTGAGTCAACAGACTCAAAATGATAATGACAAGGAATTTCATTAAGGACTACGAGACTTATGGGATTAACCATAATGCAAGCAGGCAAGAATTTCAAGAGCCAAAGGCTCTAGAGGATTTTCAGAAGATCGAATAGTATTTTGAAGACTTTTGTGAAACACCTGAACAACTGGGATGAGCGG
Source organism: Triticum aestivum (assembly GCF_018294505.1). Taxonomy (NCBI): domain Eukaryota; kingdom Viridiplantae; phylum Streptophyta; class Magnoliopsida; order Poales; family Poaceae; genus Triticum; species Triticum aestivum. Next base: position 487,791,932 of record NC_057804.1, on the reverse strand, counting down.
ATACTCGGAAGGCGCGAGAAGTTATTCTTAGGGGTATTCAGGTGGCAAAGCACTGCAAGGCAGTAGGCACAAAATATTCTCAGGGTATCTTGTAATAACAAGATCGACTGAGAATAAAAGTAAGCACGACAGGTGTAAGTATTTATCCATAGGGATATTTCAGTGGTAGGGAATTGCAAAGGCAACGGGCACAAGGTCTCAAGAGAAAATCGGAGAGTATCTTCGAAATCTTCTGGTGCAGTCGGTGATCATCAGGACTGAAGGGCCTCTCCGGGAGAAAGTATTTTCGAGAACCTAAAGTTAGTTTTTAGTAAAAATCGTTTAACCCGAATAGAAGAGGGTTCAGAATCCCAGAGTAAAGGTCGAGGAATAAAAGATCCTAATACCTCCCAATGGCGACGTGGGCCCATGGGCCGCACAGCCATGTTAGTAAAAGTTTTGTAAGTCTAGACTCGACTTCGGCCAAGGAGTTGGAAGGGGGATTCCTACAGGCAGTCGGCTCTGATACCAACTTGTGACGCCCCCGATTCAATCGTACACTAATCATGCACGCAAATGTGTACGATCAAGATCAGGGACTCACGGGAAGATATCACAACACAACTCTAAAACATAAATAAGTCATACAAGCATCATAATACAAGCCAGGGGCCTCGAGGGCTCGAATACAAGTGCTCGATCATAGACGAGTCAGCGGAAGCAACAATATCTGAGTACAGACATAAGTAAACAAGTTGCCATAGAAGGCTAGCACAAACTGGGATACAGATCGAAAGAGGCGCAGGCCTCCTGCCTGGGATCCTCCTAACTACTCTGGATCGTCGTCAGCGGCCTGCACGTAGTAGTAGGCACCTCCAGTGTAGTAGATCGTCGTCGACGGTGGCGTCTGGCTCCAGGGCTCCAGCATCTGGTTGCGACAACCAGAAAGAAAGGAAAGGGGAAAAAGGGGGATAAAGCAACCGTGAGTACTCATCCAAAGTACTCGCAAGCAAGGAACTACACTACATATGCATGGGTATATGTGTAAAGGGCCATATCAGTGGACTGAACTGCAGAATGCCAGAATAAGAGGGGGATAGCTAGTCTTATCGAAGACTACACTTCTGGTCACCTTCGTCTTGCAGCATGTAGACGAGAGTAGACTGAAGTCCTCCAAATAGCATCTCCAAGTAGCATCTCCAAGTAGCATCGCATAGCATAAACCTACCCGGCGATCCCCTCCTCATATCCCTGAGGGAGAGCGACCACCGGTTGTATCTGGCACTTGGAAGGGTGTGTTTTATTAAGTATCCGGTTCTAGTTGTCATAAGGTCAAGGTACAACTCCAAGTCGTCCTGTTACCGAAGATCACGGCTATTCGAATAGATTAACTTCCCTGCAGGGGTGCACCACATAACCCAACACGCTTGATCCCATTTGGCCGGACACACTTTCCTGGGTCATGCCCGGCCGCGGAAGATCAACACGTCGCAGCCCCACCTAGGCTCAACAGAGAGGCCAGCACGCCGGTCTAAACCTAAGCGCGCAGGGGTCTGAGCCCATCGCCCTGAGCACACCTGCACGTTGCGTAAGCGGCCGGAAGCAGACCTAGCCTAGTGGCGTTCCAGTCCAATCCGGCGTGCGCCGCTCAGTCGCTGGCGTCACGAAGTGCTTCGGCTGATACCACGACGCCGGGATACCCATAACTACTCCCACGTAGATGGTTAGTGCATATAGGCTCGTAGCCAACTCAGATCAAATACCAAGATCTCGTTAAGCGTGTTAAGTATCCGCGAACGCCGAACAGGGCCAGGCCCACCTCTCTCCTAGGCGGTCTCAACCTGCCCTGCCGCTCCGCCTCAAAGATCCACTCGCGGGTGCTCCACCAGCCGACCCGACTTTAGTCTCCACATGTATCATGTATAAAGTATATAGTATATACCCGTGATCACCTCCCGAGTGATCACGGCCCGATAGTATAGCACGGCAGACGGACAAGAATGTAGGGCCACCGATGAAAATACTAGCATCCTATACTAAGCATATATGATTGCAGGTAACGGTAACAACAATAGTAATAAGGACATGCTATGCATCAGGACAGGTATAATCAGAAAGCAGTAACATGCTACACTACTCTAATGCAAGCAGTATAGAGTAGAATAGGCGATATCTGGTGATCAAGGGGGGGGGGGGCTTGCCTGGTTGCTCTGGCAAGAGAGAGAGGTCGTCAACTCCGTAGTCGAACTGGGCAGCAGCAGTGTCGGTCTCGTAGTCTACCGGAGAGAAGAGGGGGAAGAAACAATAAATACCATGTAAACAAATGCATATCGATGCATGACATGACAAGTAACGATGCTACGCATGACCTGACGTGGTATGAGGTGATGCCGGTTAAGGGGGGAAACATCCGGGAAAATATCCCCGGTGTTTCGTGTTTTCGGGCAGAGGAGCCGGAGGGGGAAAGTTGCGGGTTCGATAGGTTAGAGGTGTGTGGCGGACGAACGGACTGCGTATCCGGATTCGTCCCGTCATTCTGAGCAACTTTCATGTTGAAAATATTTTAATCCGAGTTACGGATTAAAAGATATGATTTTCTAAAGATTTTATTAATTTCTGGAATTTAATTAATTATTTAATTAATTCGGAAAACAGATTAATGACATCAGCATGATGTCATGCTGACATGAGCAGTCAACAGAGTTGACTTGGTCAACCTGACATGTGGGTCCAGGGGGACCCACCTGTCATTCTCTATTTAGGTTAATTAGGGTTTAGGTTAATTAGTTAGCTTAATTAACTGTTTAGTTTAATTAACCAGAATTAATTAAGTCTATTAATTAATTAATTAATTGATTGATTAATTATTTTCATTATTTGTTATTATTATTATTATTTCAAATTCCTCTTTTTTTATTAAAACGTTATGGGGCGTGGGCCCCTGTGGTCAGTGGCCCATGAGGCTAAACGGGCGCGCGGGTGCGGGCGCTCGCCCGAACGGGGCGCGGGCAAGGCCGTGGCCGGCGGCGCGGCGCCGGCAAGGGGAAGCGGGGGCGAGGCCAGACGCGGTGGTGGCCGGGGCGGCCGATGGAGGGGCGGGGGAGCACGGGGCCACCGCAGCAGCGGGGCACCGGCAGAGGCGGCGAACGGCGCGGGCTATGGCGAGCCTCGGCCATGGCGAGCGGTGGCCGGCGAGAGGGGACGGGGAGGAGGCGAGGCTCACATCGAGGAGCAGGGACGGGGCAGCGGGGCTCGTGGGGGTTGATGGGGACGCCGACGAAGAGGAAGAAGGCCGGCGGGGATGAGGCGCCGGCGAGGTTGCGACGGTGGGGCGGCGAGCGGCGGCCTCCGGGGTCGGGGAGGTGACAAGGCGGGGAGGTCGTCGGCTCCGAGGCGACGTCGAGGTGCAGGCGATGGAGACGGCGTGGCGGGCGGCAGGGCCCCGGCGAGTGGCGCGGGTCGGTGACGGGGCCGGGGCGGCACCGGGCGGCGGTGGGGTTCGGCGGTGGTCTCCTCCCGATCCAGATCGGGGGAGAGGGGGGATATTTCGGGGGGAGTGGGGGCTGTCGGTGGGGAGTGGGGGGGGAGGAGTGGATAAGGGAGAGGAGTGGGGGCGGACCTGGGCCGGCCTGGTTGGCCCGATGGCCAGCTGGGCCGCGGTCCAGCAGGGGGGGGGGCTTCTCCTCTTTTTTTTGTATTATGTTTTTATTTCTTTTTCTTTAATTTATTTTCTTTAACTGTTTTAATTCAATTTAGGGCATTTAAGTATTTGATAAATTTGTGTTTTCTTTACTATAATTACCTCTGTGATATTCGGCACAACCCGAACATTTTTGTTTCGATGTTTGAAAACTGTTGATGTTTGACAATATTTAAATTTTGAATTTGAAAAGTTTCGAACCGACGCGAGATTAAACAGTGACGGAGGTGACGTGGCATATTTAGCAGAGGTTACTGTAGCTTAATTATCCGGGCGTCACAACACCTCAGGTTTGTACTGTGACTATGTGCCAACATGGACGAAACGCACCCAACTTTTGCGTGCACGTGTGAGTGACCTCCACCGGCTCGCACGCCTATTTTGGACAGAATCGGAGTACGAACGCAAGTTGCGTCACGTCGGGAGACCTTTTTTGGGTATTTCCACGGAGAAAAACGTAGAAAATGCACCGACTCTCGAAACGCACCCCAATTTTGCAGGCGTGCTTGCGTGGCATCATGTTGCGTGTCAAAACAACATGACGGCGTTTCATGAAAAAAATAATAAAAAAATAAATAAAAAGTCTCATATTGCGGACGGCGTTACTTAATAAGATTAATGTGAATTATTGTTGTGACACTCCATGATTATGGAGTGCCAGAGCATAATTTACGTTAACTTCATTAAGTGATACCGCCACACTAGAGGACTTGACATTGCAAGTAGAGTATGGTATTTAAACATGTGAATTAGCATGACAAGAAGCAATGTGGGACTAAATATTAGCATGTTCGGCGATGGCCGCCGTCGCTATAGGTTGGGCGCTATAGGTTCGGCGGTATCGGGCCTGGCCCAGTAGGCGAACTAATTTGTTTTCCTTATCCATCGCCGTATACTGCCACGCACGGCGGAACCCTATCCAAACTACTCACCCCCGTACGCTGCCCCGTACCTCCAGTCGCCCTACCACGATCGCCCTAAGGCGCACCGACCTCGCCGCACGTGCAGTGCCCTCCATCGCCGTCCACAGTCAACGGCGCTCGTGGGCACAGACTGCCCCACGCCCGCAGGCGCAGATCACCGACGCTCGGTTGCCTGCTTTCGGCTCCGCCACAACCGTTGTTCGGCGGCTGTCGCCCGGATTAAGGTCACGTGTCCCGCCTCGAACTTTTTCTGTCGATGCTATTGTGTAATCATATGTATTAATAGGAAAATATTAACATGCAGTATGGACATTGATGGTGTGATTCCATGTTCCATAGAGAAGTGGATAAGTCTCGTTGAAAAATTTACCACCGCTCAGCGATTTAGGTTCTACGAAATAGGCTTGGAAGAGATGTTGATCATTCCGTCAGTACAAATGAGAGATTTTTTGCTGCATTTTATGATGTTAGGTTATAACCCGAACAACAAAAAAATCATGATACAAGAAGATAGTCGCAGTAAAGGCCTTTTTCACTTAGACCGGACGATGTGTTTTCAATATTTGGGTTTAAGAATGATGGTGAGGATGTTTTGGCATTCTTACGACGGAAGGAAAAGAGTTAATAAAGAAAATTCCTATTCAGTACGTTCACAAAAAAATGGTCATATAATGATAGATGACTTGATTCAAAAAATTGTGAGGAATAAATTCGCCGACGAAGAATTTCTTTGGATGGCTGTTCTTGTTTTGCTGGGGACCATTATTGCACCTTTGTCGGCTGTCTCCATACCAAAGGAGTACTACGCGTTGGTGCATGACGTGAAGCGGATAAGCACGTTGAATTTTAACGTGTTCACTTTGCGAACTTGTTTGACAGAGATTGGTAAACTCAAGCAGGACGGCCGTGTGAGGCAATGGCCATGTGGCAACCTAGCCCTACTCCAGGTATGCTAATAATTAATGCTATTTCATATTCCTTTAATTTATGCGTTCGTAACTTAATTTGTCATGTGTTTTGTAGTACTTATATTGGGAGAAGGTGCAACCAACCACCGGCCCAAAAAATGACCCGTTGTCGTTGCAAGTTCCCCTAATGAAAAATTGGACTGAATCTAAAGTGGAGAAACGAGACAAGTATGACCTGGAAAATGGTCGTGGCCATGGATTGGTAATATTATAATGCTTATTTAGTAGTACATTGATTATGCATTGAGAATGTTATGTACTCATGTTGTCATTGCATACTCATTTTGAAGATTGATGACTGCATTAGAAGGAGTATAGAATGAAAAAACTTGCAGATGAACAAACTGAAAGCAGTAAGAAACATAGTAGCCGAAAGTCGTTCGTTACGGGAAAGAAAAAAGTGGACAATGTGTCCGAGGTCCCTGCTAATCTGAAGCCTTTTACGGACCAGGTTATGAATGATATGAAGGAAATTCGTAAGGAATTGTTTCGTATGCCGGAGTTATGCGCACAGGTAAAAATGTAACAACTCTGGTATGCACTTTATTAAACTCGATAAATTGATAAAAAGATATAACATGTGACTGAGCTTATTTTTGCAGAGATTTTTAGAGAAAATGAATAAAACAGGTGTACGGTACAAACCGGGCACAATGGCAGAGGAAGAAAATCTGTATGGACAGAATAGTGAGTCCAGGTATGTAAACAAGTATCCTAAAAAAGAATTTCAGTATGATGACAAACACACACCTAATGGCCGAAATGGCAGTGGGCATTATGATTTGGATTATGAAGAAGGGGATTCATTCAAATTCAGTACTGGTCACTTGAGTAGCTTTAAAGGTGAGAAGGAGGATCCTATAGATGTCCCGGAGCAGTCCGAAAAAAAAGAAGCATCATCTCTAAAACCCGATGAAATAGAAGCTACAAGATGGCAAGTGCAACAAAATGAGCAAGAAGTGTCACAGGCCGTGTCAGATGGTAATAGCGAGGTAGAAGAGAAGAATGACGTGATTCCAGCAAAGTGAAAGCGGTGTGCGTCAAAGTACACGAAATCTCCTTATGTTAAAAAGACTCCGAGAAAATGTGTGAAACGTTCCGCGAAAACGAGTAAGTTAAACATGATATGAATATATTTTTGAAAATTATGTAGTACAAATTTGTACTTTAACTTTATTGACTTGTGTTGTAGAACTGTTTAATGAAACAACCCCTCAATTTGATCATTCTGTGGATGATATGGTGCGTGTCGCTGTGCAGTACGTGAAAGCGTACGAGCACTCACCAAAACATAAGAACCATGAAATATTCAACAATGGTAAAGATGATGGACTTTCTGCGGCAATAGTTTGCCAGATACTTAACCATGCATGGATATCCGGTGATGTATGTATTTTTAATCTCATGCTTATGTCATGTGTTAAGTATGTTACATCAATGTTAAATGTAGTCATTTATTTCAGGTAATTGACGCTTATGCGACGTACATATCGGATTCAAGTATCGTGAAAGACAGGTATCTTGTACCCACACATAGATCTTACTGGTTATTGAACACTCGGTCAAAGTCAGTAAGACGAGGAAAGTCGGTAGACAATCCAGAAGGTTTAGCATATGCAAATGAACCTCTCAACAGATGCATGACAGAATATTTTGCAAAACTGAAGGTACCATTTGTATTGCAACATTGTATTTTCATTACAATCTTATGTGAAAACCGAGGTTACTAACAATATTTAAGTTATGAAATAGGCTTATTTTGTTTTAAATAAGAATAAAAACCATTGGATTACATGTGTTATGCACACTAGAAAGAAAGAGTTCGAAATTCTTGATTCTTTGAGCGGGGAAGAAAATATCTCTGAAGCTAGCAGGAAATTCATTGAAAATTTTGTAAGTTTCGTATTCATGTGTGTACAATTAACCATATAATTTGTTTACCGTATGTACTCAACGTGTTCATATTTTTTTGTCAGAGAGAGCAACTTGCAGGAGATATTCAAGATGCAAATGACAGTGCTATTATGTCATTTCCGGATGTGTCCGCATGACCTGTAGTCCCCTACAACAGGCCTCAATAAGAAGATGGGTGAGTTACATGTAGCATGTGCTTTTCAAATACATTAAGTGATCAAGTGCTATCTTACTTAACGTGATTTCAAAAATGCACTTATGTTTCGTTAACACAGGAACTCATGTGGACTGTTCGTCCTTCGCTGTTTTCAATACTGGGACGGAGAAAAATTCATTACTGCTATTTCTCAGGTGGGTACATTTTTAGTATGAAAAATTAGTACATTATATCATATATAAGTGATGAAAATAAAATTATTGTTATTACTTTTCAAGAATCTATTGATAGTTCGAGAGAAAGAATGATAGCTGGAATTATTATGTCCCCTAAAAATAAGCTTTCAGAAGTGAAGAACAAAGTAATTCGACTTGCGAAGAGGAAACAAAAATAAAAATATCATACGACTATTTTACGTGATTGTCAAAATATTATTTGTTCATGACTGAGGATTGTGTGTGGATGCTTTATTTTTTATGTGAGTTTCAAATATTTTTAGCATGTCAAGTTTATGTACCCTGGCAAATTTATTAAAAATACATTTTAATCATTTTTTATTTTATTATTTAATGTATATTTTATGTTCAATGAGTGTTCTCGCGAATGTACGATTTCTGGTTTTAAGATACTCAGATGATATATGTAGACGATATCTGACAGGCGAGCGCTGTGCACGCCGGACGAGGCGAGCGTCGCCCGAGCCGCACATTCGCCGCTACATGGCGCACGTGGGCCGCGTCGTCTGGCCAGCGGGCCCGCGCCGCGCGTCGCCCCAGGGTTGGCCGTTGCCGGTCCCGAAGTTGATTCTGCATCGGCCCTTGTGCGCCCCTCTGCGCTCGAGGGCGGCGTCAGCCTCGGGATCGCCCTCCGCGGCTGTATCTTCTTCGTACGTGCGCCCCTCTGGGGCCGAGGGCAACGTCAGCCTCGGGATCGCCCTCCGCAGCTGAAGCCTCCTCGTACGTGCCGCCTCTTTGCGCCCGCTGGCGCCGCTCGCGGGCCAGCCACGCCTGTTGACGTTATTTTTTTAAATGAAAGCAACCAGCGGCTGTGCAGCGCCTATGATCGCCCAACATGCATGATTTATACACAAAATCATATATTTGTACGAAAAAATGTATACATGACATATCATGTTAAAAATAATGCCTATAGCGCCAAGAAATATATATTATAACATAAAATTTGTATGTCGCATATCATATTAATAACAACGAGTATAGTGCCAACACATATGACATAAGTAAACACCGAGTACAAGTCTCCCGTATCAATATACCGAAACAAATATGTAAGTACTATTTTTTAAGACAACCAAATAAATCGTCAACTGTAATCAGAAGTTGTTCTTTTTATTCAAATTTTTTTTTGCTATGATCATCATGCCATGTTCCTGCATAGAAAGATTGTAACATACGTCAAAATTTTGAAAAGTATTAACTAAACAAGAAAAAACGTTAATGAAATGGTGTGCACATACTTTGGATTCTCAGGACAATTGTTTTTGAAATGACCTTTTCCTCTGCATAAACCGTATAGATGTACAGGAGGTTTCTCATCAAAACCTTTGGGTCTACCGTTTGTAGTCACGCCAGGTTCCTTACCACGGTCTTTGTTATTCTGCCCTTTCGGTGCTCCTTTCGTATTTATTTTTTCTGGATCACCAACAAAAACATGATTTTGATTCGGCACAAAAGCATCATCATGTGCAACTCTATGCTGTCTCACATAATCTTCCTCCTCAACATCCTTGTTTGCTATCACATCCTCCAGAGCTGCCTTCAGTTTATCAAATAAAAATGGTTTATGACATGCCACATGATTTGCTTCCGCAGACAAAATAGTCAACTCACTGTACTTAGTTCTCTCCTCAGTACCTGCCCATCCCCATGCGAAGAGATCGCTAGTGCGTTTCACGGGTAGTCCACCTCTAGCATTCTTGCTGAATCTTCGCAGCACTAAGCACGCAGGTAAGTCCTGCACGTTCAACCTGGCTAAAACATAAAGAACATGCTTGCATGGAAGACCTTTACGTTTCATACTATCACAACTGCACTTCACTGTTTCTTCTGAATTACTAGGTGTATAGTCCACTTTGAATCTCAGTTCCCTGTTATTTTTCCATGCCACTATGAATCTTCTACTGACGGCTCCACTCAGTCTATCTATGATCTCAAGATCCGCTGCCTTCTTCATTTCTTTTTGCAAGAGGTAAAAGTTTACCGTAGTGAAGTCACGGGCAGCGGCTTTTTCAATGCATTTGAACTCGTCGAGTACTGCTACAGGGAGTGTCTGTGTGGACATGCAGTTGTCGTGTGACTCGTTCTCACGGAGCCGAACAATGCAGTTCTCATAATGCACAACCATATCAACAATTGTCATGCCAGAGTCAAGATGCATATGAAGGCAAGAGTTCAGACTCTCGCTCCTCTGGTTACTCCGAATACCAAGGAAGAACCCACCGGTGAGATATGACGCAACCCAAAGCCTTTTCTTCCGGTACATCCTACACAACCATGTTTCAGTTTTCTCCGACTCCCATTTAGCTCTAAAAGCTGCCCATCTCACCTCAAACTCATCATGTGTAGTGGCATAATAAATAAGAGACCTGGAATCCTTAAGGGACTTGTGGTGGAGGTGTTTGTGCATATTTTTCTCAATATGCCACGAACAAAGTCGATGCCACACGTCAGTAAGGACCTTCCTGATGGCCCTTATCATGGCTGCGTCTCCATCAGTAATTACAGACCTCGGCTTCTTCTGACAATGAGCTCTTAAGAAGGTATGCAACACCCAAACGTATGTATCCTCCGTCTCATCTGACACAACATCACAACCGAACATAGTGGTGCAATGATGATTATTTAGACCAACAAAAGCTATGAATGGCATTCCGTACCTATTCATCTTGTAAGTGTTGTCGAAGACGATTACATCACCAAAGTCAAGGTAATCCCGATGTGACTGAGAATCACACCAGAACATGTTCTTCAGCTTTCCTTCTACGTCAACAGTGTGCTGAAAGAAAAAGTCTGATCCCTTGTCTTTCTCGTCATCATGATACCAATCGCAGTGTCCGCATCACCCTTTGCTAGCAACTTCATTTTCTCCCTATAACACATGTTATAAAGCTTCCTCCTCCCGAAACCAGCCCGTGCATATGATCCATACCTACTAACGAAGTTGTCATAAATCCAATGTTTTTTGAGCCCAGCACCTGCCATTGCTAAGATCTCGAGCTTCTGGTATTCCTTTATCTGATTATGAGATCGAAGATATATAACTTCATCTGGTCTAGCAAGAGTGTGACTATGATCATCGCTGAAACTGCTGACATACCAAATGGAGCGCTCTCTGTCAACCTTCACAGTTAGATGGGCATCGCAATAGCACCGAGTCTCCGCTCTCAGCCTGCGCTTCTTCCCTTCCATGGTACAAAACTTGGCCTGTCGTTCCCCAGACCTTGAACAGAGAAACCTCCTCAACCGCCTACGTGCATCGATACCCTTACTATATTTCAAGTTGTCCTTCCTAATGCTGAAGCCGCGCTTTTTTCGCATAGTCGTTATAGAAATCATATGCCTCCTCCTCTGTCCTGGACGTCCTGGACATCACCGTCCAATGCCTGTCCAGTGATTCTTGCTGGTATACATCGTACCCAGTGTCAAAATTGCACTCATCACTATCGGCATTATCACCGTTTTCGCACGCGTCACCATCCTCTTCCTGAAAAAAGTACAAACAACCATATATGTCAGTAAGTAGTTGTATAAGGACTATCATATGTATTCACTTTCCACTACTTACTTTGCTCGAGCTGTCATTATAAGATGCATCGATATCATTTTCGTCATTGGCATCATCGGAAAAATTCCACTGATAGTACCCTTCCACTTCCATCTGCGCAAATTGTAAATATGATATGTAAGACTTGATGCGTATTTAATTTCACTTTCAAATAACCTACATAAATCTAAACCTACATGGCTTCCGCTTTCAGCATATGAATCATCTACATCCATATCTTCATTGTCATCATCCCCTCCTATCTGTGCACAGTCAAACATGTTATTGTCACCGCGCATGTTTGTATTTATTATAGTTGAGAACATGCTGACCACTTACATTCCCACTGTAAGACTCATCCAAACTCATATATTTTTCGCCGTCATGTTCGTCTTCATCCAATGACAATGATCCGTCCTTGCTACCGCCATCGTCACCGTCATATCCTATTTCAGCCTCAATCTATACACGTTCATATAAAATTAAATATCCATTCAAACATCACGTAACATCTTCTCAATTAAATCCATTCTTAAATTATTATGTCAGCGCCTCGCATACCTCGTTGCCTTCGTCAGACATGAGGCGGTTGTCGCCGGATACGAGCTGACGGCGGCGGAGGCGTCTGCCCGACCGAGGCGGTTGTCGGCGTAGCGCACAACGCGTACATTTTTTTCGTCGGCCAGGTACTGCCGGAGATGGCGGCGGCGGCGCGAGAGGAGGCGGGTGAGGCGTCTTGAGGATAGGGTTCGCCGATCGTTTTTTTAATCACTCGGGCGTACGCAGCGGCTGCGGGCGGGCGTGCATGCGGACGTGGGCGCGTACGGGCGACCGTACGCGACAGCGCCGTACGGTGACGCAGGCGCGCATACGGCGGGCGGGTATTTTTATACGGCGCTTGAAAATGACCGCCCCTACCCTTTATACGTTTTGGGGGAGGGGGGGGGGGGGTTGTACCGAAGACCACCTCCCGTTCGAAAATACTTGTCATCAAAATGGATAAAAAAAGATATATCTAAAACTAAAATACATCTAGATACATATCTTTTTATTCTTTTTTATGACAAGTATTTTCGAACGAAGGGAGTAGTTTTTTCATATATCTTGTTATGTTGTTCTATTTTCCAGCGTTATTTGTGTGTGCTTGTGTTGGTGGTGGGATCCATGCGTCCTGCTTAGGTCACTGTCGAGACAGAAATAAGATACACAACCGGACACCCCAAACGCAGTCCAAAAGTTCGGGCTAACCAGCACCTCCATACTCAGACCATATTTGGGCCGGACTCTCTGCCACGTCGGAGTGGCCCAAGCTGTCTCACAATCTCCACAACTCTGGCCCCACAAACACTTCCTCCTCCCCCGGATGGCAAACCCTAGTCAATCTCACTCTCTCGCCCTCTTCGCTCGCCTCCCCTTCCCTCTGGCATGGCCGGGAACGGATCTGGCAGCTTGTCCAACGGCATCGACTGGGCGGCGCTCGCCCAGGAGGACTTGAGCTTGTCCGCGCCGGACGACGAGGAGCTCGCGGTCCCCATTGCCTTCCATCACTCGCAGATGGACAAGGGCGGGAGCTCCACCTCAACGATGTTGCTAGTGGCCCGGGTGGGGAGGTGCAGCTCCACTTCGCCCGGCAACCGCCCTACGCCGTCCGCGCCTTCCCCGGCACTACCAGCCCCTGCTCCTCCCAGACAGCAATGGGTCCTCGTGTCCGCACCTCCGAGCCCGCAGCAGTGCCCGCGACTGCTAGAGTCCGAGGCGCACGCGAATCACCGTACAAGGCAAAGGGCCGCTCAGGCCACCTCCACCCTCTCCGGCTGCGGGTCCCGCAGATCTGCGTCGGAGTCGTTGCCGCCCGCTAGGGATGACGACGAATCCCTCTGCGATGTCATCTGCTGCTTGTACACCTTGGCGAAGACAGGCTCCCACCATTGACGCCAAGAAAATGCAGCGGCACTCAACATTGGGCTCGATGAGTCTGAGCAGGTGGCAAGGTAGCAGGAGGCAATGGCGGAGAAAGCCACACGGCTTGCAAGGGAGCAGGTTCGCACTGCCCGTCGCATGGCGGGAATTATCTCCTCCTCCTCCTAGAGAGGGGCACTACTGACGATGACACTCTCCCTGCCGCCGACGCCTACGCCGAGGGCCGTTGTCGCTCCCAAGACCCCAAGAGGAAGCGCCCGACGAGGAAGTGGTAAATTCCGACGGCCTTGTCCATTTAGTTACTTTTAATCTATCGTTTTGGTCAAGTCATGAACTCCGGCGACTCTTTTGGATCGGATTATGCTAAACTTTGATCTCTTGCCTATGTCCGATTGATATGTTTTATACGTTTTATGTTCATCTATGTGATTTGCAAGCTTTTATATGAATTTGGGGGCGGACATCCCAAATTAGGCAACCACGGTTGTAGATCCTCTTATGTTGAATCGTATTGACATGTAATCCATTTGAACTGATGAGGTGCAGACGTGGAACATGGATTTGCCTATTTGGCCCTCAAGACCGAAGGGGAGCTCCTAATTAGCGCTTTAGGTGCTCAGCTCAGGGAGCCCCTATGTCTTGCATTCAGCGAGACAGGAGGGAACCCCTCGCCGAAGGGGGGAACATATCTGGTGCACCGGGCCAATTGGTGCTACTGGTGCACCGGACCCGTTGCACATTTAAAAGTGTTCAAAAAAATCCAGAAAAAAATTAGTGCATTGGCACAATATCAATTTATGTTGTCACAAAAAATTCGAAACACTGCTTGAGATACAAAAATAAAGAATTTAACATCAATGTGCTAATGGGCCAAAACTGAAGCCCAACTTGTGTTATGTACTACTCAGTGTCAAATTTATCATTTTTGTATCTCAAGCTATGTTTCGAATTTTGATTTAAAATCTTGTGTAAACATACATTGATGTTGTGTCAATGCACTTTTTTTTTGGATTTTTTCAAACATTTTTGAATGTGCAACGGGGGACCGGTGCATCGGTAGCTCCAATTGCCCTGGTGCACCAGATACATCCCCCAGCAAGGGAGCCGCCAGTTGGGTCGGCCAAGGCGCGCGGGAAACACCAGCCTTGTTTTTTATTTTTATTTTTTGCTTTCTTTTTTGACTTCTGTTTATACTTCAAATATTCTAAATAAATATATTACAAAAAGCACTCTTCATAAAAATATTTGAAAACTATTGACCACGAATTTGGAAAATGTTAAATGTCTATAGAGAAAATGTTTATCACATATACGAGAAATATATACAAAAAATGTGTATGAAACAATTTAATCATGTGTTTAAAACAAGTTAATCAAGCATTTGAGAAAATGTTGAAGATGAATTTTTTTAAGCAAGCATTTCAAAAATGTAAAATACATATAGAAAAAATGTTGACTATGTATTAATAAAATGGTAAAAATAATTTGATCATGTATATAAAAAAGTTAACCAAGAATTTGGAAAAATGTTGAACAAGTATTTGAAAAACGTTAAACGTGTATAGAAAAAATGTTGAACAAGTATTTGAAAACATGTTGAACAAGTATTAGAAAAAATTTGATCATGTATATAAAAATGTTAATCAAGCATTTGTAAAATTTTTGAACAGGTATATAAAAAATCTTCATCAAGTATTTGAAAAATGTTGAATGTGCATAGAAAAAATGTTGACCATATATTGAAAAATAATGTATTTTTTGATCATGTATATAATTTTCGTAACCAAGCGGTGGAAAAAAATGTTGAAAAAGTATTTGAAATAAGTTGATCAAGCATTTAGAAAATGTTCAATGCGTATAGAAGAAGTGTTGACCATGTGTTCTAAAAAAGTTAGTATTGCATTTAATAAATGTTAATCAAGCATTTAAAAAAATGACAAAATGTGCATCAAAACAATGTTGGCCATGTATTAGAAAATGTAATCTTGTATTTGAAACATGTTAATCACGCATTTGAAAAGTTTTAAAGTGTTTATCGATAAAATGTTGACCATGTATGCTAATCTTGTATTTGAAAAATGTTGAAAATGTGTATAGAAAAATGTTGATCATGTTTCACAAAATGTTAGACATGTATTAGAAAATGTTGTTCACATATAAAAAAAAGTAGAATAAAAACCGAAATAATAAAGAAAACCCAAAAAAGGACAAAATAAACCAAAGGAAAAAGAAAATGAAAACTAAAAAGGAAGAAACAAAATGCAAAAGAATGAAAAAACGAAGAAAAAAAATAGAAATAAAAGAATACGAAAAGAAGAAAATAAAAACAGCTCAAATGGCATTAAGTAGGGTGCGCCCATAGTACAAACCACGAATGGAACTTGGACGGATTGGCTAGCAGCGCGCCTGATATATCTGTCGACTAGGGATCGATCCCTGGTTCTCCCCTTTCTTGTTCTCTAGCGACTCGCTTAATGCGAGATATAGACACCGCGCAGCTTGACGCAATCGCCTCGCGTGGGCCAGCCCAGCAAGCGTGATGGTCGCTCTCTCCTCTTTTTCGTTCGCTCACTCCACCCTTTTACATGGCAGGCGGCCTCACGCAAATGACTGTCATCGATCGGTTCATCGTCCGACCAACCAGCAACTGGTTGACTTTCAAAAAACAAATACGTATCTAAACAAAATTAAGAATTTCAAAACAGTTCATGAATTTGAAAGAAGCTCACGAGTTCAAAAAGGTCGCAGATTGAAAAACGTACATGGATTTTGAAAAGTTCGTGCATTTTTATGAAACTGAAAAAAATAATGAATTTGAAAAAGTTAACCGATTTGGTAAAAAAGTTTATCAAATTTTCAAAAAAGTTCACGAATTTGGAAACAAATCATCGATTTTGATAAAAAAGTTCATAAATTTGGAAAAAAGTTCATTGATTTTCGAATAAGTTCGTCAATTTGGAAAAATAGTTCACAAATTGGCAAAGTTTCATCGATTTTAAAAAATCACAAATTTGAAAAAAGTTTGCGGGTTCCAAAAAATGTTCAAAAAAGTTGAAAAAAGTTCATGGATTTGGAAACTCTTCACAGATTTGAACATAAAGTTCGTGAATTTAATAAAGAAAATTGGTGAAAATTTTAAAAAATTCACTAAAAAAGTTACCAAAACTGAGAAAAGTTCTCTAGCGACTCGCTTAATGCGAGATATAGACACCGCGCAGCTTGCTAAGCTGGTGCTCACGCAATCGCCTCGCGTGGGCCAGCCCAGCAAGCGTGATGGTCGCTCTCTCCTCTTTTTCGTTCGCTCACTCCACCCTTTTACATGGCAGGCGGCCTCACGCAAATGACTGTCATCGATCGGTTCATCGTCCGACCAACCAGCAACTGGTTGACTTTCAAAAAACAAATACGTATCTAAACAAAATTAAGAATTTCAAAACAGTTCATGAATTTGAAAGAAGCTCACGAGTTCAAAAAGGTCGCAGATTGAAAAACGTACATGGATTTTGAAAAGTTCGTGCATTTTTATGAAACTGAAAAAAATAATGAATTTGAAAAAGTTAACCGATTTGGTAAAAAAGTTTATCAAATTTTCAAAAAAGTTCACGAATTTGGAAACAAATCATCGATTTTGATAAAAAAGTTCATAAATTTGGAAAAAAGTTCATTGATTTTCGAATAAGTTCGTCAATTTGGAAAAATAGTTCACAAATTGGCAAAGTTTCATCGATTTTAAAAAATCACAAATTTGAAAAAAGTTTGCGGGTTCCAAAAAATGTTCAAAAAAGTTGAAAAAAGTTCATGGATTTGGAAACTCTTCACAGATTTGAACATAAAGTTCGTGAATTTAATAAAGAAAATTGGTGAAAATTTTAAAAAATTCACTAAAAAAGTTACCAAAACTGAGAAAAGTTCACGGATTTGAATTTTTCTAAAAGTTCACATATTTAAAAAAATGTTTGCCAGAATTTTAAAAGGTCACTAAAAAAGTTAACAAAACCGAAAAATTTCACGAACTTTTAAAAAGTTTACTAAAAAAGCGGGCAAGAACTGAAAGTGTTCATGAAATTTGAAAAAAAGTTGTCAAATTTGGAATGTATTTGAAAAAATTAAGATAAAAGTAAAAATAAAATAAAAATAAAAACAGTAAACGTAAAAGGAAATGGAAAACAAAAAACCAAGCAAAAAGCATGCATGAAAAAGCCGACAGAAAAAACGCCCAGAAAATCACCGCGGAATCTAAACCTGTGGGGAAAAAAACTACTCCCTCCGTAAAGAAATATAAGAGCGTCTAGATCAGTACTTTAATAATCTAAATGCTCTTATATTTGTTTATAGAGGGAGTACTTGGACCGGCTCATATAGGAACTAGTGGAGTGGAGGGGGTGTGTGCTGGTTTGTAAAACATTCTAAATCCGGCTTTTATGGCACCATATCGGATTTGCCAGACGCCAAATAGTATGTGGGGCACACAAACCTAATGACCATCTGTTAAACAGGCTGGCTCAAAACAGTTTCATGTGTGAATCGGGTTTGGAAAGCTTCTAGAAGCTTTCGTATTTTTTTTCCTTTATTTTTCATGTGGTTTTTTCCACTGTTTATTTGACCATTTTCCCTTTATTTTTATTTTTTCCTTTTCTTTTTTACAGAAAGAACATGAACAATTTTGAAAATGTATGAACTTTTTAGAAATACTCACTTTTTCGCAGTTGTGACATTTTTCAAATCCCCAGTCTTTTTGGGGGTTCCATGATTTTTTAATTCACAAGATTTTCACATATTCTTCATTACGTAAAATTCATGAATTTTTTTAGAATTGAAATTTTTTATTGTTGATTTTTTTTCACTTTTTCCAAATCCATGAATATTTTTCAAATTCGTGATTTTTTTTAAAATCTATACACATTTGTTGATTTTACCAAATGTTTAAATTTCGCCGAAAAAAGTGGTTCCTAAAACAGTAAACCACTGAAAGGAAAAACCGAGTGAACAGGGACTAAGTGAGCTGTTTACTGGGCCAAGGCGTGGTTGAATCACATTCACATGAAAGCAATTTGAACTGATGAGGTGCAAACATGGATCATGGAATTTCCTATTTGGCCAAATTACTCTTGTTGTGCGTGGCACATACAGACCTAGTGAGCAGTGTTAAACATGCCGGCCCAAAACAGCTCACTGCAGAAACCAGTTTTGAAAGCTACTAGAAGCTTCCACCTGGTTTTCTTTTGTTTTTCATGTGGGTTTGATCTGTGTTCTTTTTATGGGTTTCCTTCTTTTTTTTGTTTTTGTTTTAACTTTTTCTTTATGGTTTCTTTAAAATAAAATGTGAACACATATTTTCAAATCCATGAAGTTTTTTAAATTCTCAAACTGTGAAATTTTTTCAAACCCCGAGACTTTTTCGAATTCATGGTCCATTTTCATATTCGTGAACTTTTTTAAAATTCATGAACATGTTTTTAATCATGAATGTTTTTCAAATTCACAATTTTTTTCAAATTGGTGAACTTTTTTCAAATGCATGAACATTTTTTAAGTTCATGAACTTTTCTCAAAATTTGTTGATTTTACCAAATGTTTAAATTTTATCCTTAGAGAAGTGGTGTTTTATTTCTAAAACAATAGATCATCGAAGGAAAAAAAGTTGATCAGGGACTGAGCGAGCGGGTTACTAGGCCAAGGCCCAAGTGGGCAATGACCCTATGTGTTGTTGCGCCAAATAGGCTCTCCCCTGGAACATGGCACCTCATAGTGTTCTCAAGCAATATTAGTCAGTTTTTTTAGAACATAAACTACTTTATTCAGATAGGAATGAGACACCTATAATTTTCTACATAAACAGACTTTCTAAGAGAGAAAAATAACCCTTAACATCGAAGAGTTGTCATTACGAGAATCACCCACACCGAGAAGAGCATTTTTACAGCAAGGAACCATGTGCGCTGCTACGAGGACTCCACTAAGGGAATCATACTTGAGTTTTTTTAAGCCCCCTGAGCCACTCGAGCTATCCGGATCTGAATGCACCTTGGTCGTGACGACAAAGTTCTTGGAGCAGTGAGATATCCATTGGTGAAGAAAGTAACCATTGTCCGCAACTGTTAGGAAGAAAGACGAGCATTAACCATCTTGCAAAGGAACCACACAACAACTACCGAGATCTTAAGAGAGCCCACAGATCTAAGGACACAAACTTCTAGGTCGCTACCGCTGGATCAAATGTCGTCGAGGTAAGGAGAGATCGGAAAGACCTTATTCCAACATGTCATCGCCAAGGAAAAAAACCTAAGAAGAAAAAACTAAATGGGCGGGTCCCCACTCCCTTGTAAACGGCGAGGCCGCCAGCCGGGAAAGAGGAGGCAGACCAATGTGATGGCATGCGAGAGAACTCTAGCGGTGGCGGCAAGATTTGGGCTTGATAACCCACAATCGTAGGAGACCGCAACAATCTTCGAGGGAAGTATTACAACAAAAGATTATTGATTCAATACAATGAGAGTTAAAGAATACTTAGAATTGTCAATTCAACCATACGTGGAAAAGAATACTTGCTAGACAAAATTTATTAGTAGCAAAAGCGATGTAGTGAACGTAGTTGTGGTAACAAAAGAGCGATTCCCAGTACTTGCCAAGAATAATGTAATGTAAGGAGAGCGACAAGTATGAAAAGGGTAGGCATAGGAGTGGATAATCGACATTGCATGGATGAAATAAAATATGTAATAGCTGTAACAAGGTGACAATAAACCAAGCTCAATTCATCAATCATATGTAAGCACGTATTCCGTGTGTAGTTGTACATGCTTACTATAAGAATTTTGCACAACATCTTTTGTCCTACCATCCTGTTTCAGAAGGATCCTAATAGAAATTAAGGGTAATTAAAGCACTACTTTTACAAAGCACTGGAGCCAAACATTAACAATCTTTGAAGACATGTAATTCTCAAATCATAGCCATCCCCTTCGATACCCTGATTATTGTCACTTCAAGATCTACGGTTCAGAACCATAATAGGTGCATACAACTTGCAAATAAGATTCAAAACACGTATATATTTATTCATGGAAACATAAAGAGTTCTGATCGAAAATCATGACACTTGGGCCCTAGTGTCAATCATTAAGAATAGCAAAGACATAACAACATCAATCTCATAACATGCATGGTACTAGCATCAAACCCTAATAAATTTGGCATCTATTACACAATATATCTCATCCAATTCCCATCCACCCCATGTACCTACAGGGAGATGGGATATTACTCACACATGAATTGAGAAATCATGGTGGTGGTGATGACAATGGCGCTCAATTTCCTCCCCGAAGGCCAAGATCAACCTCCAGATTAGCCCTCCAAAAGAAGAACAGTGGTGCCGGAGGCTCCGTGTTGCGAATAATTCTAAGACATTCCATGAGGGTTTTGGGGCGAAAGATATTTATCGTCTAAAGGAGGGCGTAAGGTGGTAACTAGGGGCCCAATGTCCCCTAGGCCGCGTGGCTACCTAGTGGCCCCCCTCCGGATCCCCTTTTAGCTCCGTGGCTCTTTCTTCCGGGAAACAATTCAATAAATTTTGGGGAGCTTTCGTACAACTTTAATTCTACGCAAAGAAATACCATGGTGAAATTCTGTTCAAACCAACGTTAGTCTAGATTAGTTTTTTTCTCCAGACTATGCAAATTAGAGGCCAAAAACACAGCAAAAGTAGATACATTTGAGACGTATCAGCTCCCTGAGCTTAACTTATTGCTTGCCCTCAAGCATTTCAGTTGACAAATTAATGAAACAAAGAAAACTGTTATCATTACCTTTTTTGTTATGTGTATGTGATATGTCCATTTTGCATCATGTTTTCTTACTGTTATTTATAATGTTTTTATCCATAATAATGCTTTTTGGAGTAATTCTAATTTATTTTCTCTCATAATTTGCAAGGTACACACCAAGAGCGAGAATTTTGGCAGCTGGAAATCTGGACCTGAAAAAGCTATGTCAGGCTACCTATTCTGCACAACCCCAAACAAGTTGAACCTCCACGGGGAATTTTTATGGAATATTTAAGAAATATTGGTGCAAATATCTACCAGAGGGGACCCACCAGGTGGGCACAACCCACCTGGGTGCGCCAGGGAGCCCAGGCGCGCCCTGGTGGGTTGTGCCCTCCTCGGCCCACCTCCGGTGCCCATCTTTTGGTATATAAGTCATTTTGACCTATAAAAATAAGGGGGAGACATTTAGGACGAAGCGTCGCCACCTCAAGGCGGAACTTGGGCAGGAGCACTTTTGCCATCCGGCGGAGCGATTCTGTCGGCGAAACTCCTCCCCCCCTCCCGGAGGGGGAAATCATCGTCATCATCATCACCAACAACACTCCCATCTTGGGGAGGGCAATCTCCAGCAACATCTTCACCAGCACCACCTCATCTCAAACCCTAGTTCATCTCTTGTATTCAATCTTGTTACCGAAACTATAGATTGGTGTTAGGGGGTGACTAGTAGTGTTGATTACATCTTGTAGTTGATTACTATATGGTTTATTTGGTGGAAGATTATATGTTCAGATCCATTACTCTATTTAATACCCCTATGATCATGAGCATGTTGATTATTTGTGAGTAGTTACTTTTGTTCTTGAGGTCACGAGAGAAATCATGTTGCAAGTAATCATGTGAATTTGATATGTGTTCGATATTTTGATAGTATGTATGTTGCGATTCCCTTAGTGGTGTCATGTGAACGTCGACTACATGGCACTTCACCATATTTGGGCCTAAGGAAATGCATTGTGGAGTAGTAAATAGATGGTGGGTTGCGAGAGTGACATAAACTTAAACCCAATTTATGCACTATTCCGTAAGGGACCGATTGGATCCTAGAGTTTAATGCTATAGTTAGAATTTATTCTTAATACTTTTATCGTAGGTGCGGATGCTTGCGGGAGGGTTAATCATAAGTATGAGGTTTGTTCAAGTAAGAACAACACCTAAGCACCGGTCCACCCACATATCAAATTATCAAAGTAGCGAACACAAATCAAACCAACATGATGAAAGTAACTAGATGAAATTCGCGTGTACCCTCAAGAACGCTTTGCTTGTTATAAGAGACCGTTTTGGCCTGTCCTTTATCTAAAAAGGATTGGGCTACCTTGCTGCATACTTGTTGTTACTATCGTTACTTGCTCGTTATAAATTATCTTGCTATCAAACTACTCACTACTTACAGTTTCAGCACTTGCAGACATTACCTTACTGAAAACTATTTGTCATTTCCTTCTGCTCCTCGTTGGGTTCGACAGTCTTACTTATCGAAAAGAGCTACAATTGATCCCCTATACTTGTGGGTCATCAAGGCTATTTTCTGGCGCCGTTGCCGGGGAGTGAAGCGCCTTTGGTAAGTGGAATTCGTAAGGAAACATTTATATAGTGTGCTGAAATTTATTGTCACTTGTTACTATGGAAAACAATCCTTTGAGGGGTTTGTTCGGGGTATATTCACCTCGTCCAGAACCGCAATTAGTTACCCCTCAACCTACTGCACCTACTGAAAATATTGAATATGAAATCCCTTTGGGTATGATAGAACAACTGCTAGCTAATCCTTATGCAGGAGATGGAACTGAACATCCTGATATGCACCTGATACATGTGGAACAAATTTGTGGATTGTTTAAGCTTGTAGGTTTACCCAGGGATGAAGGGATGTAAAAGGTTTTCCCTTTATCTTTGAAGGGAAAAGCATTGGCATGGTATAGGCTATGTGATGATATTGGATCATGGAATTGGAATCGTTTGAAATTGGAGTTCCATCAAAATTTTTATCCTATGCATCTAGTTTATCATGATTGGAATTATATATTGTAGCGACCCGACCTGAATGGATCGAAGTCTCTGTGCTTAAGTGTCATCCCTGGATCGGTATGCTGACACACACAGTACTCGAGGATTTATAACAGAGGTAAATCACATGTATAAAGTAACGTAAATACTATTACCTCAATCCATAAAGCAGAAGAAACAACAAGGTTGTGGATTCCCATCAACACCAACGACAAAGTTGAGTGTAGAAACCGTAACCCTAACGTATCACTTACTCATCGTAAGATTCCTGCAACATGAGACATTGCAGGCATGTAGGTCAGTACATTGAATGTACTGGCAAATTCACACCACAGAATAACGATGAACAATGACTATCACTACATGCATATATGGCTGGTGGAAAGCTCTAAGTTTAATTTTTTGCATAAAGCCAATTTTTCCCTACAACAAAGGAATATATTTTTATTTAACTACAAAGTTTGTCGAAAATATTGAGAAGGTTCCTCCAACTCAATCCCAAATTAATAATCATCAACCCAACAAATTATTTAAGTAACGTGATGAGATCAAATCAATAATTCAAGTACCAGATACTCAAGATGTCCATAACCGGGGACACGGCTAACCATGATTAGTTTGTACACTCTGCAGAGGTTTGCGCACTTTTCCCCACAAGACTCGAGCTCCTCCGTTGGTTTTCTCGCACTACATGGTGTTTGAGAAACGGATGACCGAGGCATAGTCTTTCAAAAGCGCTAGCACCTTACGATCGAGTAGACAGTTACACCTACTTTCCCTTACATCTGCTAGTCTACCACTGTAAGAGTTCACACGACTTAATCAACTATGCTAGAGCCCATAATAGCTTGTGGCTGCACACGGAAGTTTCTAGCATGAATAATCTTATGATCCCTTTGAGCCTGGGTGGCAGTCCATAGGATAATCACACGGAACCCCGGGATTTCCAAAAAAATAGGCAATCACTGGGTTCCCCAGGTGCCTCAATCCACCCAGATGTGTATTTAAGTAGCCACCTTAAGTTGAACCATTAAGTAACAATCTCGCATCTGTCATGGAATACACTCAAACTCAAACCACGTCTACGAGAATAGCATTGCAGTATAAGCATAACGTAGAAGTAACTCCCAAGGGTTTGATAGTAATAGGGAAATAGGTTCCTACCTCATCAACTACTCCCCAATACCCACATGTTATCAATTCCTAACCATGCAATGTTTGAGGGTATGAAAGGGATATGATCAAAGTGTGAACTTGCCTGTACTATTGATGAAGATGATTCACAGTCAACTCCTGATAGTTCTACTCGTCACACTCCAGTCAATCTATCGTGAGCAAGCAATGATAACCACACATAAGCAATCATACAAAAGATCAGAAAGAACGAAGAACATAGTTCGGAAAACTTCGAAACCAAGCAAATAAATCTTGCAACAGAAAACAAATTTCTACCAGTACCAAAATTATGTGGATTTGGCCTTATCAGAAATTTTAGTTCAAGAGCTTCGATTTGCAAAAAGAATCAACTCAAACGGAGTTATAAAACTCAAATTACGATCAAATGAAGTTCAAATACTAAACTATTTGAATTCAAATTTTAAAACTTTCAAAAACATGTTTAAGTTGTTTTACTGGATAGAGGGGATCATTACGAAGAAGTGGGCGTCGGTTTCATAAGAAACGGAGCTCCGGTTCAAATATTATGATCGAACGAAGGTTTGAACTAGATTTGAAGTTGACTAAATTTGATTTGCTCAATCTCCAAAATCCACTTTTTATTGGAAAGTATATGTCACATGGAGTATTTTGCAAAGAGAATCGCTTAAATCAGAGTTACAGATAAAGAGTTGGAGGGTTTTGAAGTTCAGGGGCTGTTTTGAAAAATCCAGGGACTAATCTATGAAACTTATATCTGCAACTGGGTCCCTGGACACGTGGCAGTATTCTACTGGCCGAGGACCTTCCGCTGCGGAAACTAAACAACGAACGCCCGCTAAATAGCACATACCGATTCGAAAAAAAACTAGGTCTAATCCGGGACGTGGGTTTTAGATCTGACGGTGGGTGGCGACGGCGACTTACCGGGGAGGCGGCGACGTCGTCGGTGAAGAAGACAGCAGCGGCAGCGGCTCGGGTCCGGTCGGGGCGGTGGTTCCAGTGGTCGGAGAAGGCGGCTGAGTGCTTGGGAAGGGGCGACTCGACGCGGCGGAGATGAGGGCGGAGTCGACAGAGGTCGACGGCGACTGGACAGAGCGGGCGGCGGCGGGCGGATCCCGACGGCGGCGTCTGTTTCCGGCGAGATGCGGGGAGGAAAGAGAGGCGGGGCCCGAGGGTCCGGGGCGCGCTTATAAAGGCAGGGAGGCGGCCTCGGGAGGCGTGGAGGAGGGGGCAAGGCGGCGCGGGCGTCCGGGCGGCGTACGGCGGCGGCGATGCCGTGCGGGCGGCGGAGTCCGGTCGGGAGGAGGAAGGCGGTGCGGGCGCGGGCTGTTGGGCCGTGGCCTGGCTCGGGTGCTGGGCCGGCCCAGTCGGCGAAGGGGGATTTTTTTTACAAAAAAAAACATTTTCCACACGAATAAAAATAAAACGATACCAATAAAATAAAAATACAACAAAGGCATATAATATATCGAAATTTTGAGAAAAATATATCCTACAACCTGGTCATTTTTCTAGCATCAGATAAGATCTACACAAATTCAAATAAAACAAAGAGTGCTACAACCCTACTAAAATCCAACAAAAATCATTTTAAAAATACCAAAATTAATTCAAATTTATTTCTCTCCAATTTTCTGATGTAGGGAATCATTTTACCCTAATTTCCATATATTTAATTTTTGGAGAAAAATAATTTGAATAAAACCCAAATAACTCCCAATTGAAAATAATTTCAAAAGGACTTTCAATTGGATTTCTTTTAAACTCCCAACTCATATTTCATATGTTTGAAGAAGTCATTTCATCTTCTCTCATTAAAATCATTGAGTTGCTTGAAGTTTCTAAATTTGAAATATTTCCAAATGAAATTCAAATCTTTTCAAAACCCTTTTCATTTATTTAAATTGAAGAAGTCATGTCATATCTTCTCCAGGGTTTTGTATTCGAAAAGAATTTGAATTCAAGGAGATCAAAAAGCAAGGATGAAAGTTTGGGAAAGTCATTTTATTCCCTCTCATTTAACTTTCAATAGTTTCAAATTTCAGTCAACTTCACACAATCAAGCAAACAATCAATCAAAACTATCTATTTAATATAACATTCCAAAATTTAGAATTTTGGGACGTTACATATATATAATTTTTGGCCTCGTGAAGGAGAAAATATCGCTCTAGCTTGGGGGAGGCTTAAGTCGATGTTATATTCATGCCCCAATCACGAGCTCTCAAGAGAAATTATTATTCAGAATTTTTATGCTCGGCTTTCTCGTAATGATCAAACCATGCTCGATACTTCATGTACTAGTTCTTTTATGAAGAAGACTATTGAATTCCGGTGGGTCTTTTGGAAAGAATTAAACGCAACTCTGAAGATTGGGAACTTGACGAAGGTAAAGAGTCGGGTATAAAGCTTAAGTATGATTGTGTTAAATCTTTTATGGATACCGATGCTTTTCAAAAGTTTAGCACTAAATATGGACTTGACTCTGATATAGTAGCCTCCTTTTGTGAATCATTTGCTACTCATGTTGAACTTCCTAAAGAGAAGTGGGTTAAATATCACCCACCTATTAAAGATGAAATTAAAGAACCAGTACCAGTTAAAGAAGAAACTATAGTTTATAATGTTGATCCAGTTGTTCATTCTGCTTATATTGAGAAACCGCCTTTCCCTGTTAGGATAAAAGAACATGTGAAAGTTTCAACTGTGGTTAATAAAAGCTAGGTTAGAACACCTAAACCTAATGAACAAATTAAAGTAGAACCTAGCATTGCTATGGTTAAAGATCTCTTGGAAGAAGATATGGATGGGCATGTTATTTACTTCTATGAAGAAGCTGCTAGAATTGTCAAACCTGAGGGGAAAGATAAACATAGACCAGTTGTTGGCATGCCTGTTGTTTCAGTTAAAATAGGAGATCACTGTTATCATGGTTTATGTGACATGGGTGCTAGTGTGAGTGCCATTCCCCACTCCTTATATGAAGAAATTAGAGATGAAATAGCACCTGCTGAAATAGAAGACATAGATGTTACTATTAAACTTGCTAATTGAGTACTATATCAACAATTGGGATTCTTAGAGATGTTGAAGTCTTGTGTGGGAAGATAAAATACCCTACTGATTTTCTTGTTCTTACCACCCCACAAGATAAATTTTGTCCCATTATATTTGGTAGACCTTTCTTGAACACCCTCAATGCTAAAATAGATTGTAAGAAACAAACTGTCAGTGTTAGCTTTGGTGATGAATCTCATGAGTTCAAATTTTCCAAGTTTAGTA
Organism: Triticum aestivum; assembly: GCF_018294505.1. Classification (NCBI taxonomy): domain Eukaryota; kingdom Viridiplantae; phylum Streptophyta; class Magnoliopsida; order Poales; family Poaceae; genus Triticum; species Triticum aestivum. Next base: position 487,764,309 of record NC_057804.1, on the reverse strand, counting down.
GAAATCATCATGAAAAAGAATTGCCTAGTAAGGATGAATTAATTGGTCTTGCTTCTATTGCTGTGCCACCTAGTGATCCTTTAGAGCAATACTTGCTAGACCATGAGAATGATTTACATATGCATGAAAGAAATGAAATATATAAGATCTTCTTTGAACAACGTCCTATATTTAGACACAATTTTCCTATTGAAACTCTTGGAGGTCCTCCTCCACCTAAGGGTGACCATGTGTTTGAATTAAAACAATTGGCAGACACTTTGAAATATGCTTATCTTGATGAAAAGAAGATATATCCTGTTATTATCAGTGCTAACCTTTCAGAACATGAAGAAGAAAGATTATTGAAAGTTCTAAGGAAGCACAGAGCTGCTATTGGATATACTATTGACGATCTTAAGGGCATTAGTCCCACTCTATGTCAGCACAAGATTAATATGGAACCTGATGCCAAACCCGTTGTTGATCACCAACGTCGGTTAAATCCGAAAATGAAAGAAGTGGTAAGAACAGAAATATTAAAACTTCTGGAAGCAGGTATAATCTATCCTATAGCTGATAGTAGATGGGTAAGTCATGTTCATTGTGTCCCTAAGAAGGGAGGTATTACTATTGTTCCTAATGATAAGAATGGTCTTATTCCACAAAGAATTGTTACGGGCTATAGAATGGTAATTGATTATAGAAAATTAAATAAAGCTACTAGAAAAGATCATTACCCTCTGCCTTTTATTGATCAAATGTTAGAAAGACTATCTAAGTACACACATTTTTGCTTCCTTGATGGATACTCTGGCTTTTCACAAATACCTGTTTTACAATCTGATAAAGAAAAGACCACTTTTACTTGTCCTTTTGGAACATTTGCTTATAGACGTATGCCTTTCGGTTTATGTAATGCACCTTCTACCTTTCAAAGATGTATGACTGCTATATTCTCTGACTTTTGTGAAAAGATTGTTGAGGTTTTCATGGATGACTTTTTTGTTTATGGGAAGTCCTTTGATGATTATTTAAGCAATCTTGAGCGAGTTTTGTAGAGATGTGAACAAACAAATCTTGTCTTGAATTGGGAGAAGTGCCACTTTATGGTTAATAAGGGCATTGTCTTGGGTCATAAAATTTCTGAAAGAGGTATTGAAGTGGACCAAGCTAAGGTTGATGCAATTGAGAAACTGCCATGTCCTAAGGACATCAAAGGTATTCATAGTTTCCTAGGTCATGTTGGTTTCTATAGGAGATTTATTAAAGACTTCTCTAAAATTTCTAGGCCTCTCACTAGTCTTTTGCAAAAGGATGTTCCTTTCGTTTTTGATGATGATTGTTTAGAAGCCTTTGAAACACTCAAGAAAGCCTTAATTTCTGCACCGATTGTTCAACCACCTGAGTTCTGGGACAAAGAGTTGATAAGAAATTGAATGTTATTCATTATGATAGTAAAACTCTAGACAATGCTCAAAGAAATTATGCTATTACTGGAAAAAAAATTAGAAGTAGTGTTCGCTTATGATAAATTTAGACCTTATATTGTTGATTCCAAAGTAACTGTTCACACAGACCATGCTGCTATTAAATATCTTATGGAAAAGAAAGATGCTAAACCTAGACTTATTAGTTGGGTTCTTTTGTTACAAGAATTTGATTAACATGTTATGGATAAAAAAGGAGCTGAGAACCCCATAGCAGATAACTTGTCTAGGCTTGAAAATGTGCTTGATGACCCACTACCTATTGATGATAGTTTTCCTGATGAGCAGTTAGCTACAATAAATGTTGCTAATAGTACTCCTTGGTATGATGATTATGCTAATTACATTGTTGTTAAATATTTACCTCCTAGCTTTACATAACAACAAAAGAAAAAAATCTTCTATGATTTAAGACATTACTTTTGGGATGACCCACATCTTTATAAAGAAGGAGTAGATGATATTATTGGACGTTGTGTACCTGAGCATGAACATGGACAAATCCTACGGAAATGTCAGTCCGAGGCTTACGAAGGGCATCATGCTGGAGATAGAACCGCTCACGAGGTATTGCAATCTGGATTTTATTGGCCTACTCTCTTCAAGGATGCCCGTAAGTTTGTCTCATCTTGTGATGAATGCCAAAGAATAGGTAATATTGGTAAGCGTCAAGAAATGCCTATGAATTATTCACTTGCTGTTGAACCATTTGACGCTTGGGGATTTGATTACATGGGACCTTTTCCTTCCTCTAATGGGTATACACATATTTTGGTTGCTGTTGATTATGTTACTAAATGGGTAGAAGCTATTCCAACTAGTAGTGCTGATCACAACACCTCTATTAAAATGCTTAAGGAAGTTATTTTCCCAAGGTTTGGAGTCCCTAGATATTTAATGACTGATGGTGGTTCACACTTTATTCATGGTGCTTTTCGTAAAATGCTTGCCAAGTATAATGTTAACCATAGAATTGCATCACCTTATCATCCTCAGTCTAGTGGTCAAGTTGAACTTAGCAATAGGGAAATAAAATTAATTTTGCAAAAGATTGTCAATAGGTCCAGGAAGAATTGGTCTAAGAAATTAGATGATGCACTTTGGGCATATAGAACAACATATAAAAATCCTATGGGTATGTCTCTTTATAAAATGGTTTATGGAAAAGCTTGTCATTTGCCTCTTGAGTTAGAACATAAAGCATACTAGGCAGTTAAAGAACTCAACTATGATTTCAAACTTGCCAGTGAAAAGAGGTTATTTGATATTAGTTCTTTAGATGAATGGAGAACTCAGGCTTATGAAAATGCAAAATCATTCAAAGAGAAAGTTAAAACATGGCATGAAAAAAGAATCCAAATGCGTGAGTTCAAAGTCAGAGAATATGTTCTTTTGTACAACTCTCATTTTAGATTTTTTTGCAGGAAAGCTCCTCTCAAAATGGGAAGACCCATATGTCATCGAGGAGGTTTACTGGTCTGGAGCCATCAAAATAAATAATTTTGAAGGCACTAACCAGAAGGTTGTCAACGAGCAATGAATAAAGCATTATATCTCAGGTACGCCTATCAATGTTGAAAGTAATATTGATCAAAGGTTCATTAGGAAATTCTATCCTCGGCACTTCGATAACTTTGTTTATGTGCCATCGGCTGGTGCATCTGCTGGAATGGTGGTTATTTGGAATTCTTCCTTCTTTGTGGGCAAATTAATTGAGGCAAAATCCTATGGGATCATTATGGAATTCAGCTCTAAACACACTTCTGAAACTTGGACTCTAGTTTCTGTTTATGGCACGTGTCAAGGTCCTTCCCGTGATGAGTTTGTGCAGTGGTTATATAATCTTGATATTCAGTTTGGTGAGAATTGGCTTCTTTTGGGTGATTTCAATTTTATGCAATCGCTTGAAAACCACAATCTTCCTGGTGGTGATGTCAATGAATTTTTTTTTGTTTAATGAAATCATTGGCCATTTGGGTCTTGTTGAGCTGCCAATCAAGGGTCGTCAGTATACCTGGTCCAATATGCAAACTTCACCGCTTCTAGAACAGATCGATTGGTTCTTCACCTTGGTTGCATGGACTTCTGATCACCCCAACACATTGGTTATACCTCTTGCACGCACTACCTCTGATCATGTACCGTGTGTGGTCACAATTGCCACATGCATACCTAAGGCAAAGGTTTTCCGCATTGAAAATTATTGGATTGATCTGCCTAGTTTTACTGATTGTGTTTCTCAGGTTTGGAACTGGCCAGTGGGCAAATATTCTATTGCCTTAACTATATCTGCTAAGTTTAAAGCTCTCCGTTATGCTCTCAAGAAATGGCATCTCAGTCTGTCCACAGTCAAAGCCCTCATTGCTGATTGAAACAAGGTGATTAGTTTCCTTGATGATCTGGAGGAGATTAGGCCCTTGAGTTGCCCGGAGTTCAATTTTAGGATAATTGTTAAGTTGCACCTTGAGGATACTCTGCATTTGCAGTTTATTTATTGGAAACAACGTTGCATGATCAGAAACATTAAAGTTGGTGAGGAGAACTCGAATTTTTTTCATGCTATGGCAACAGAATGGTATCGGAGTATTTCTTCGATCAAGACCTTGGCTGGTGACGTTGTCACTGATCATCAACAGTTGGATGGAATGTTCTGGATTGATTTTAATCAGAGAATGGGCCAATCCAAAGGCATTCAAATGGGTTTTGATTTGGACACATTAATTGCTCGAGTTGATGGGCTAGAGGAGTTATCTTAGCCGTTCTCGGATTCCGAGGTGGATGCTATAATTAAAAACCTTCCTATTGATCGTGCTCCGGGTCCTGACGGGTTCACCAGACATTTTTTAAAGAAATGTTGGTCTATTTTGAAGGATGATTTTCTGAAACTTGTTCAGGAGTTTTATGATGGAAAATGCAATTTAGAATGTCTTAATACATCTCTTATCACCCTCATACCCAAGAAGTTGAGCCCAGAATATGTTGCTGATTTTCGGCCCATATCATTGACCAATACTTGCTTGAAGTTTTTAACTAAACTTTTGGCTAATCGTCTTAAGGAGTGATTCTGTGATGTATTCACCGCAACCAATACGGGTTTCTTTGTTGCAGATCCATTCAAGACTGCCTGGCATGGTGCTTTGAATATATTCACCAATGCAAAGCTTCCAAAAGGCCTATCATCCTTCTCAAGCTTGATTTCACGAAGGCATTTGACACCATCGAGCATGAAGTGATCCTCAGAATCTTGAAATGCAATGGTTTTGATAGCCGTTGAACAAGTTGGATTGAGAGCATTTTGTCCACGGACTTCTCTTTGGTCCTCTTGAATGGCGAGCCGGGCAATCATTTTGTCTGCAGAATGGGTGTTTGTCAAGGAGACCCGTTATCTCCACTGCTTTTTGTGACTCCAGTTGACTTACTTCAATCGGTGGTTAATGAAATGTGCTCCAGGAACATTCTCACCTTACCTATCCCGACAAAATCAAATGACTATCCGATTGTCCAGTATGCGGATGATACCCTCATTGTTCACCCTGCGATTAACAACCAACTCATTGCTTCAAGGAGATGCTTGAGGTCTTTGCTGTATCAACTAGGCTGCGGGTGAACTTCAGTAAGTCCTCTATGATACCGATCAATATGAGTGATGAAGAAGGCAACTGAGTTGCCAGTTTGCTTGGGTGAGATGTTGGTTCCATGCCATTCACTTACCTAGGGATGCCCATGGGCATATCTAGGCTAACGATCTATGATCTAATGCTAATGGTGGATCACATTGAGAGACGATTATCTACGTCTTCATGCTTGCGGAATCAAGGGAGCCGTCTTCAACTCTTGCAGTCCGTCCTAAGTTCTATGCCAATATATTTTTTGTGTACACTTTCTCTAACTCAGGGCATTTTGAAGCAAATCGAGAGAATCATGCGACAATGTTTATGGAGAGGGAACACGGATACCCCACGACAATCATTGGCGGCTTGGGATCTGGTCTATCGGCCCAAGAAGCTGGGAGGTCTTGGTGTTCTTGACTTAAGTTACAAAATGATGCCTTGTTGATCAAGCATCTCTTCAAGTTTTTTAACAAGATGGATGTGCCCTGGGTCACTCTCATTTGGGACACGTATTATGCCTCATCGCCGCCACAAGTCACCTAGAGCTGTGGTTCTTTTTGGTGGAGGGATGTCTTGAAGCTATATGATAGTTTTTGCAAGTTGGCAGTACCACACGTGCGTGCTGGTGATACGGTGGTTTTCTGGCTGGATTGATGGCAACTTGGAAATAATGCTATCCTCATGCATCATCGGTTACCGAGGCTGCATTCCTTGTGATTGATGATACAATCACAATTAAGGATCTTATGGAGCTTCCGGACCTAACCGACAATTTCCACCTGCCCCTGTCAACTGAAGCTTTTGAGGAATTCAACCAGCTACAATCTTTGCTGTCTTTGATCAACCTTCAGGAGGATGGGAAGGACATTTGGAAATCTCCATCCAAGTATGGAGATTATCAGTCAAGGATCTACTACATGTCTTGCTTCTCACATATTGTGGTCGATCCCATATTTAAGTGGATCTGTAAATTTTCATGCACTCTCAAGTTCAAGGCGTTTGGCTGGCTCCTTTTGATGGATCGGCTCAACACTAGAGACATGATGCAACGACGTCATTGCATTACCCAGGATAACACATGTGTAATGTGTAATTCTGCCTCTCATGAAGGCCGTGCCCACCTTTTCTTTGCATGCAACTTCAGTCAACGGGTCTGGAATTACCTTGGCATTTCATGGATTCTTCAACCAAACCAGACTACCTATGAGATGGCTTTATCTGCTAGAAAGCATTTTGGTTTCCCATTTTTTACAGAGGTAGTTTTCACTGCCACATGGAATATTTGGATTCAAAGGAATGGGAAGATCTTCAGAAATGAGATGCCTTCTTTCAGATCTTGGAGGAGAAATTTTGTCCATGACATTTCTCTTTTTTAGCTCATAGAATCAAATGTAAATATAGGAATATCCTAACCTCCTGGATACCTGTTCTACCTTAGTCTCTCTCTATAAGTATCCTCTTTGCTATTTTTTCTTGTAATTTGTAACCTTGTAACTTCTCTGGTTCTTTTTAAATAAAGAACTGTGAGGTTGTTTCCTTGCAGTATATAGTCAAAAAAAATGTTGAAAGTAATATTATCCAAACTTTGACACCGGAAGAACACATAAAGAGTCCTTCTGGAACACCCCAGAATCTTCAAAACAAGGAGGTATGTGTTACTTTAAGTAAACGGTCTCCAAAAAATCCGCAAAAATATTTTTTGTTAGTTTTGGAATATTTTAGAATTTTGGAAATAAAGAAACTCCCATGAAATGTGCCCTAGTGGGCATAAGACACCAGGGCACACCAGGCATGCCTGACACGCCCAGGTGGGTGGTGCCCACCCGGGGCACCCTCCAGATTATGTTTTTCTTCTATTTACTTGTCCTGCAAGATAAAATATTTATATAACTTCCCAAACTGTTAGCCACCGTATCGCGAAGAAATCCTCTGTTCTCTCTTCTTGCTGTACCTGGTCAGATTTATCAAGCAAGGAAGTTACCGTAAATCCATCCCTGGTTACAACACAAGCACTGTTGGCTGAGGGGGAGGAAGAAGCTTCTTCACCACCAAAGGAGAATTGAGTATCGGGTATGGGCACTCCCCTTGGCTTCCGCCAAGCTTGGGGGAGGTGCCCCGGTATCGTATCATCCCACTATCCTTTTGCTTTTACTGATCTTAGTTTGATATTTTTGCTTTAGATGAAATAAAGTTAGTTCGATCCTTTCTTATTTGAGAGTCTGCTTAGTGATCTATCCTCGTAATCATGTGCAAGTTATATAATAAAGTTAGTCTGAGTTTTGCTTTCTTTACTTTCATGTTGCAAATAAAGAAAAGAAATAAGAAAGGAAGAAAAATAAATAAATGAAAGAAAGTAGATAAATCAATAAGATCATATACTAATCCTATGGTAGGTGATAGCACCACATAAGGAAAAGTATAAGTAGGAAATTTTATTAGAGATTGACAAACAACGCATTAGTCAATGATGCAACTCATGAAATAATTAATAAGGGAAGAGAAGATTCACATATAAATATACTATCCTAGAAATCTTTTGTGATTGTGAGCCCTCATCAAAATATTATATGCCAAAATTGTTGACCTTGGACAAGGAAGACAACTTAATGATTTATGTATATTTATATTCACATAGAAGTCATATTGTCATACATCCTTTAACATGTGCTGCTTGCCCCCTATCTTTGCTAGCCAAAAATTCCGCACCAAGTAGAGATACTACTTGTGCATCCAAAACCCTTAAACCCAAATCTTTTTCAAGTGTCCACCATACCTACCTATGGATTGAGCAAGTTCCCTTAAGTAAGTTGTCATCGGTGCAAAAAGGCAATAAAAATTGCTTCCAAATATGTGAGATCATTTAGTGTAAGAGAAAATTGAGCATTGTACAAACTTGGATGACAAAGAATAAAAGTGACAGACTGCATAATAAAGGTTGTCATCTTAAGGGGCAATACAACGTGACTTTATCTTGGACTAAGGGATTGAGCATGCAAACAAATAAGCGCATGGAAACCTCTGCTTCCCTCTGCGAAGGGCCTCTCTTTTACTTTTATGTATTTACTTTTATGCAAAGAGTCAAAGTTTTCCTTCTATTCCTTTTTATTTTCTCTTTTGGCAAGCATCATGTGGTGAGGAAAGATCTAGGCACATATGTCCAGTTGAATATAGATAGCATGAGTTATTATTGTTGACATCACCCTTGAGGTGAGTATATTGGGAGGCGAAACTATAAGCCCCTATCTTTCTAGGTGTCCGGTTGAAACCTTTTGCTCATGGGTGCGAGGTGAGTGTTAGCAATCATGGAAGACTATATGATGGTTGAGTATGTGGACTTGCTAAAAGGCTCCGATAAGTGACTCTACCTGAAAAGATGACGAATTGTAGTTGCAAAGTTGACTGAGAACATAGTTTGTTGGTTTTTAATAGAATTTTTGCTTTATACTTCGATTATGTGATGAACTGTTACTTATTCATGGGAAGTATATGATGCAAGTTCAATGATAAAAGTCCGATGTTCAATTTTGTTGCTGTTATAATAATCAACATGATGCTTCTATGTCCGTATTTTTGTTTTTATCGACACCTCTCTCTCTCAAAGCATGTGGACATGTTTTTTGATTTCGGCTTTCGCTTGAGGACAAACGAGGTCTAAGCTTGGGGGATTTCATACGCCCATTTTGCATCATGTTTTATTACTGTTATTTATAATGTTTTTAATCCATAATAATGCCTTTGGAGTAATTCTAATGCCTTTTCTCTCATAATTTGCAAGGTACACACCAAGAGGAAGAATTCTGGCAGCTGAAAATCTGGACCTGAAAAAGCTATGTCAGGCTACCTATTCTGCACAACTCCAAACAAGTTGAACCTCCACGGAGAATTTTTATGGAATATTTAAGAAATATTGGATCAAATATCTACCAGAGGGGACCCACCAGGTGGGTACAACCCACCTGGGCGCGCCAGGGAGCCTGATACGTCTCCAACGTATTTATAATTTATGAAGCATTCAGGCTATATTATTATCTGTTTTGAATGATTATGGGCTTTATTACACACTTTTATATTACTTTTGGGACTAACCTATTAACCGGAGGCCCATCCCATATTGCTGTTTTATTGCCTGTTTCAGTATTTCGAAGAAAAGGAATATCAAACGGAGTCCAAACGGAATGAAACCTTCGGCATCGTGATTTTTTGGAAGATTATCATCCTGGAGGCTTGGAGATCAAGTCAGAAGATCCTCAAGGAGCCCAGAAGATAGGGTGGCGCCCCCCTACAGGGCGCGACCCCCTGTCTCGTGGACCCCTCGAGCATCCCCCGACCGACTTCTTTCGCCTATATATTCCCTCGTACCCTAAAAACATCGAATATCAAGATAGATCGGGAGTTCCGCTGCCACAAGCCTCTGTAGCCACCAAAAACCTCTCGGGAGCCCTTTCCGGCACCCTGCCGGAGGGGGGATCCTTCACCGTTGGACATCTTCATCATCCCGGTGCTCTCCATGACGAGGAGGGAGTAGTTCACCCTCGAGGCTGAGGGTATGTACCAGTAGCTATGTGTTTGATCTCTCTCCCTCTCTCGTGTTCTCTCTCGTGTTCCCTCTATGGCACGATCTTGATGTATCTCGAGCTTTGCTATTGTAGTTAGATCTTATGATGTTTCTCCCCCTCTACTCTCTTGTGATGAACTTAGTTTTCCCCTTTGAAGTTATCTTATCAGATTGAGTCTTTTATGAGAACACTTTATGTATGTCTTGCCGTGCTTATCTGTGGTGACAATGGGATATCATGTGCCTCTTGATGTATGTTTTGGTGACCAACTTGCGGGTTCCACCCATGAACCTATGCATAGGGGTTGGCACACGTTCTTGACTCTCTGGTAGAAACTTTGGGGCACTCTTTGAAGTACTTTGTGTTGGTTGAATAGATGAATATGAGATTGTGTGATGCATATCATATAATCATGCCCACGGATACTTGAGGTGACAATGGAGTATCTAGGTGACATTAGGGTTTTGGTTGATTTGTGTCTGAAGGTGTTATTCTAGTATGAACTCTTTAATAGATCGATCCGAAAGAATAACTTTGAGGTGGTTTCATACCCTACCATAATCTCTTCGTTCGTTCTCCGCTATTAGTGTCTTTGGAGTGACTCTTTGTTGCATGTTGAGGGCTTGTTATATGATCTATCTATGTTATTATTGTTGAGAGAACTTGCACTAGTGAAAGTATAAACCCTAGGCCTTGTTTCCTATCATTGCAATACAGTTTATGCTCACTTTTATCGCTCACTACCTTTCTGTTTTTATTATTTCAGATTACAAATACCTTTATCTACTATCTATTTTGCACTTGTATCACCATCTCTTCTCTGAACTAGTGCACCTATACAATTTACCATTGTATTGGGTGTGTTGGGGACACAAGAGACTCTTTGTTATTTGGTTGCAGGGTTGTTTGAGAGAGACCATCTTCATCCTACGCCTCCTATGGATTGATAAACCTTAGGTCATCCACTTGAGGGAAATTTGCTACTGTCCTACAAACATGTGCACTTGCAGGCCCAACAATGTATACAAGAAGAAGGTTGTGTAGTAGACATCAAGCTCTTTTCTGGCGCCGTTGCTGGGGAGGTGAGTGCTTGAAGGTATATCTCTAGATCTTGCAATCGAATATTTTTGTTTATTGTTTTATCACTAGTTTATAAAAGAAAACTACAAAAAATGGAGTTAAGTTTGTCTCATACACTTCGTCTTTTTAATATCTTTCGTGAGTTTGATGGAAAGGAAAATTGTGCTCAAGTGCTAGAAGAAGAATGCATTAGAATGTTTGGCAATAAATATTTGAATGATGAGGATGATTGCAATGTTGTTAGTATGAATTCCTTGAATATCCATGATGCTAATGATATGCAAAGCCACAAGCTTGGGGAAGCTACGTTTGATGAATATGATATTTTTAGTCCCCCAAGTTTTGATGAGAATATTGATTTTGATGAAAGCATGCCTCCTATTTATGATGATTATATTGATGAAAGTGGGTTTGGAAGAGTGTCAACTTTAGGAAGTAGTGATCCCACTATTTTGGAGGATGTTGAATCTTATTGTGATAAATATGAAAGTGGATTTGGAAGAGTGTCAACTTTATTTAGTGATGATCGCACTATTTTGGAAGAGGTTTCAATTGATTATGAGAACAAAGTTGCTATCTATGATGATTATTGTGATGACTTGTATGCTATTAAGAATAATGATAACCATGAAACTTGTCATCATGATTTTAGTTTTCAATTGGATTATGCCTCACATGATAATTATTTTGTTGAGTTTCTCCCACTACTATTCATGAGAAGAAATTTGCTTATGTGGAGAGTAGTAAATTTTCTATGCTAGTAGATCATGAAAAGAATGATTTAGGTACTGGTTATATTCTTGAATTCATTCATGATGCTACTGAAAATTATTATGAGAGAGGATCATATGCTTCTACATATTGCAATAATATCAAGTTTCCTCTCTATGTGCTTAAAATTTTGAAGCTATGCTTGTTGTACCTTCCTATGCTAGTTGATTATTGTTCCAATAAGTTGTTTGCTCACAAAATCCCTATGCATAGGAAGTGGGTTAGACTTAAATGTGCTAGTCATATTCTTCATGATGCTCTCTTTATGTTTCAATTCTTATCTTTTATGTGAGCATCATTGTCATCATCATGCTTAGCTAGAAAGGCATTAAAGAAAAGCGCTTGTTGGGAGACAACCCAATATTTATCCTTACTGTTTTTGTGTGTCCACATGATTATGCTACTGTAGTAATCATGTTTTATAGCTTTTGTTTCAATAAAGTGCCAAGTAGAACCTTTGGGAAGACTTGAGTGAAGTTTATGTGATCTTGCTGTAAAAAATAGAAACTTTTGCGCTCACGAGATTGACTGCTCTTTTTTTTTACTGGAGAGTGCTTTTAGGTTGATTCTTTTTGAAGATGATTAATAGACAAATTCCTCAGGTCCACCAATTTATTTAAGAATTTTTTAAGTTCCGTAAGTATACGTTTGATACAGATTACTACAGACTGTTCTGTTTTTGACAAATTCTGTTTTCTATGTGTTGTTTGCTTATTTTGTTGCATCTATGGCTAGTATTAAGTGGTATGAACCATAGAGAAGTTGGAATACAGTAGATATTACACCAATATGAATAAAAAATGAGTTCATTACAGTACCTAAGTGGTGGTTTTATTTTCTTATACTAACGGAGCTTACGAGTTTTGTTTTGAGTTTTGTGTGGTTGAAGTTTTCAAGTTTTGGATAAAGATTCGATGGACTATGGAATAAGGAGTGGAAAGATATTAAGCCTGGGGATGCCCAAGGCACCCCAAGGTAATATTCAAGGACAACCAAGAGCCTAAGCTTGGGGATGCCCCGGAAGGCATCCCCTCTTTCGTCTTCGTTCATCAGTAACTTTACTTGGAGCTATATTTTTATTCACCACATGATATGTGTTTTGCTTGGAGCGTCATTTTATTTTGTTAGTATTTGCTTTCTGTTAGTTAGAATAATGTTTTGCACCTTTAGTTTCAATAAAAAAGTCAAGGATAGCCTTTGCCATGCTTATTTTGCTAAGTATACATGTTGCTGTTTGAGAACAGAAAGTTTACCACTGTTGCAAAAATTCCCTAGAAAATTCAGAGAATGGTATAACGTTGAATCTTTTTGCATATTAAGCTCTGATAAATTTATTACAGTGGGAATTTTCTATCATAATTTTTGGAGTCAGGGAAGTATTGATACCCTTGCATTATTTACAGACTGTACTGTTTTGGCAGATTGCTGTTATGTTGGCATTGTTTGCATATGTTTTCTTGTTTAATGATTCTATTTGAGGATAGGAGTGTTAAATATGCAGAGGCATTTAGTACTCAATGTTGAATAATAATTTTAGCGATTTGTTACAGTAGAAAATGATAAGGTTTTGCATTGGTTTGTACTAACCTATCTCACGAGTTCTTGTTGAGTTTGTTGTGGATGAAGCTTTTGATAAAAAGAGAAACCATGATATGAGAGGAATTAAGGAGACACAAAAGCTCAAGCTTGGGGATTCCCAAGGCACCCCAAGATAATATTTCAAGAAGTCTCAAGCATCTAAGCTTGGGGATGCCCCGGTAGGCATCCCACCTTTCTTCTTCAACAACTACCGGTTAGTATCGGTTGAGCCTAAGTTTTTGCTTCTTCACATGAGTTGTGCTATCCTTGCAATGCTATATTATTTTGTTTGCTTGCTGTTTGAATAAGATACCAAGATCTGAAATTCTTTAATGAGGGAGAGTCTTCACATAGTTGCATAATTATTTAGCTACTCATTGATCTTCACTTATATCTTTTTGGAGTAGTTTTTCATTTACTTGTGTACTATATCCTATGAGTAAATGGTTGAATGAGTTGATTGTTGTAAATCTGAATTTATTATATGTTTCATTTGCTTACTCCATGGGGAGTAATGAATTCACATCTAATAAGTAGAGGTTGTAAATTTATTGACGGTTAGCAAGCATTGTATTAGTCATTTGAACAATTCATGAAAGAATATTTAAGGAAGAGAGATTTCACATATAAATATATTATCATAGACATCTTTTATAATTGTGAGCACTCATTAAGTATGACATGCTAAAGAGTTGATGTTGGACAAGGAAGACAACATAATGGGTTATGATTTCTCGCATCTCAGTTAAAGTATATTGTCATGGATCATTCAAACATGTTGAGCTTGCCTTTCCCCCTCATGCTAGCCAAAAATTCCTAGCACCAAGTAGAGATACTACTTGTGCTTCCAAATATCCTTAAACCCAGTTTTGCCATGATAGTCCACCATATCTACCTATGGATTGAGTAAGATCCTTCAAGTAAGTTGTCATCGGTGCAAGCAATAAAAATTGCTCTCTAAATATGCATGACTTATTAGTGTGGAGAAAATAAGCTTTGTACGAACTTGTTATGGAAGCAATAAAGGCAACAGACTGCATAATAAAGGTCCATATACAAGGGGCAATATAAAGTGACGTTCTTTCGCATTAAGATTTTGTGTATCCAACCCTAAAAGCACATGACAACCTCTGCTTCCCTCTGCGAAGGGCCTATCTTTTACTTTATGTCTTTTATTTTATGCAAGAGTCAAGGTGATCTTCACCTTTCCCTTTTTCATTTTATCCTTTGGCAAGCACTTCGTGGTGCGGTGATCCTAATATATATATCCAATTGGATGTACGTTAGCATGAACTATTATTGTTGGCATCACCCAAAGGTGAATACGTTTGGAGGCAACATTATAAGCCCCAATCTTTCTCTGTGTCTGATTTAAAACTTCATAACCACAAGTATTGCATGAGTGTTAGCAATTGTGGAAGACTATATGATAGTTGAGTATGTGAAGTTTGCTAAATCAAAGCTCTTACATAGACTCTTCCTGAAAGTAAGATGAATTGCAATTGTTTGATGACTAAGAATGAAGTTTGCTAGTTTTCAAGAAAGTTTATGGTCTATGCTTTGACATGTGAATTGCTTGTTACTTTATCGTGATAAGTTTTATGAGATGAACTACTGTTATGACATATCATGATGCTAGTAAAGGTGATTGAATTATCATTGATCAAACTTGCGCACCTTTAGCATTCACACTTCATAAATTCTTTCATCATTTACCCACTCGAGGACGAGTAGGAATTAAGCTTGGGGATGCTGATACGTCTCAAACGTATCTATAATTTATGAAGCATTCATACTATATTATTATCTGTTTTGAATGATTATGGGCTTTATTATACACTTTTATATTACTTTTGGGACGAACCTATTAACCAGAGCCCAACCCATATTGCTGTTTTATTGCCTGTTTCAGTATTTCGAAGAAAAAGAATATCAAACGGAGTCCAAACGAAATGAAACCTTCGGCATCGTGATTTTTTGGAAGATTATCATCTTGGAGGCTTGGAGATCAAGTCAGAAGATCCTCGAGGAGCCCAGGAGATAGGGTGGCGCCCCCCCCTACAGGGCGCGGCCCCCTGTCTCGTGGACCCCGCGAGCACCCCCCGACCGACTTCTTTCGCCTATATATTCCCTCACACCCTAAAAACATCGAATATCAAGATAGATCGGGAGTTTGGCTGCCGCAAGCCTCTATAGCCACCAAAAACCTCTCGGGAGCCCTTCCCGACACCCTGCCAGAGGGGGATCCTTCACCGGTGGCCCTCTTCATCATCCCGGCGCTCTCCATGACGAGGAGGGAGTAGTTCACCCTCGAGGCTGAGGGTATGTACCAATAGCTATGTGTTTGATCTCTCTCTCTCTCTCGTGTTCTCTCTCGTGTTCCCTCTATGGCACGATCTTGATGTATCCTGAGCTCTGCTATTGTAGTTGGATCTTATGATGTTTCTCCCCCTCTACTCTTTTGTGATGAATTGAGTTTTCCCCTTTGAAGTTATCTTATCGGATTGAGTCTTTTATGAGAACACTTGATGTATGTCTTGCCGTGCTTATCTGTGGTGACAATGGGATATCATGTGCCTCTTGATGTATGTTTTGGTGACCAACTTGCGGGTTCCACCCATGAACCTATGCATAGGGGTTGGCACACGTTCTTGACTCTCCGGTAGAAACTTTGGGGCACTCTTTGAAGTACTTTGTGTTGGTTGAATAGATGAATCTGAGATTGTGTGATGCATATTGTATAATCATGCCCACAGATACTTGAGGTGACAATGGAGTATCTAGGTGACATTAGGGTTTTGGTTGATTTGTGTCTTAAGGTGTTATTCTAGTACGAACTCTTTAATAGATCGATACGAAAGAATAACTTTGAGGTGGTTTCGTACCCTACCATAATCTCTTCGTTCGTTCTCCGCTATTAGTGTCTTTGGAGTGACTCTTTGTTGCATGTTGAGGGCTTGTTATATGATCTATCTATGTTATTATTGTTGAGAGAACTTGCACTAGTGAAAGTATGAACCCTTAGGCCTTGTTTCCTATCATTGCAATACCGTTTACGCTCACTTTTATCGCTCGCTACCTTGCTGTTTTTATTATTTTTCAGATTACAAATACCTTTATCTACTATCTATTTTGCACTTGTATCACCATCTCTTCGCCGAACTAGTGCACCTATACAATTTACCATTGTATTGGGTGTGTTGGGGACACAAGAGACTCTTTGTTATTTGGTTGCAGGGTTGTTTGAGAGAGACCATCTTCATCCTACGCCTCCTACGGATTGATAAACCTTAGGTCATCCACTTGAGGGAAATTTGCTACTGTCCTACAAACCTGTGCACTTGTAGGCCCAACAACGTCTACAAGAAGAAGGTTGTGTAGTAGACATCAAAGCCCAGGCATGCCCTGGTGGGTTGTGCCCTCCTTGGCCCACCTCCGATGCCCATCTTCTGGTATATAATATAAGTCATTTTGACATAGAAAAAAATAAGGGGGAGACATTCGGGATGAAGCGCCGCCGCCTCGAGGCGGAACTTGGGCAGGAGCACTTTTGCCCTCCAACAGAGCGATTCTGCCGGGGGAACTTCCCTCCCAGAGGGGGAAATCATCGTCATCATCATCACCGACAACTCTCCCATCTTGGGGAGGGCAATCTCCATCAACATCTTCACCAGCACCATCTCATCTCAAACCCTAGTTCATCTCTTGTATTCAATCTTGTTACTGAAACTATAGATTGGTGCTAGGGGGTGACTAGTAGTGTTGATTACATCTTGTAGTTGATTACTATATGGTTTATTTGGTGGAAGATTATATGTTCAGGAGCATGTTGATTATTTGTGAGCAGTTACTTTTGTTCTTGAGGTCACGAGAGAAATCATGTTGCAAGTAATCATGTGAATTTGATATGTGTTCGATATTTTGATAACATATATGTTGTGATTCCCTTAGTGGTGCCATGTGAACGTCGACTACATGACACTTCATCATATTTGGGCCTAAGGGAATGCATTGTGGAGTAGTAAATAGATGGTGGGTTGCGAGAGTGACAGAAACTTAAACCCCACTTTATGCACTATTCAGTAAGGGACCCATTGGATCCTAGAGTTTAATGCTATGGTTAGAATTTATTCTTAATACTTTTCTCGTAGTTGCGGATGCTTGCGGGAGGGTTAATCATAAGTAGGAGGTTTGTTCAAGTAAGAACAACACCTAAGCACCAGTCCACCCACATATCAAATTGTCAAAGTAGCGAACACAAATCAAACCAACATGATGAAAGTAACTAGATGAAATCCCCGTGTACCCTGAAGAACGCTTTGCTTGTTATAAGAGACCGTTTTGGTCTGTCCTTTGTCTAAAAAGGATTGGGCTACCTTGCTGCATACTTGTTGTTTACAGTTTCAGCACTTGTGGACATTACCTTACTGAAAACTACTTGTCATTTCCTTCTGATCCTCGTTGGGTTCGACACTCTTACTTATCGAAAAGAGCTACAATTGATCCCCTATACTTGTGGGTCATCAGTATGCACAAAAATTTAGTCTGTGATCACTTTTTCAAATGTTTGATAAAAATAACCGCAAGATAACAAAAACTTAGTTACTATGCTCTCCCATGGTATGATTCCAACCAACTAGTAAGTTATAATAATCATCTCAAATATGAACATGATCAAAATGGACATGATGCAAATATGACAACATCGTATCCCGCTAGCCTTTTTGTGAAGCAAAGCATAAATGCAAGACACCAAAGAAGTTGAAGCAGTGACTAGCTATTACGATTTAGTATAAGGTATCACATTATTCATGCATCACATAATGTTAGACATGATACATGTTAAACTTGCTCTAGGAAGGTGACGGTACAAAATAAAAGTAAATAGAAAGTCCCTTCACAGAGGGAAGCAGGGCTTGTCATGCGTTTAACTTTAGATAATAAGCAAAAACTTGTGATGCCGTATTTTGGAAGGTTGTTTTCCGAATTTGAAGAACATGAAGACATGTTTATCCCCATTCTTCTTCTAATGGCTACTTTTTGGAATATTGCACCTTGAAATTTATTTATTTGACCCCCTTTTTCTTTGGGATTTTTGGAGCTTTTGAAACAGAAATGATTTATTTGATTGTAGCCATTACAAGAGGAATAGAAAACTACTCATTCCTCTCCCTCAAAAACTTAGAAAACAAAACAGGGTGCACGAATATAGAATGGGCCAAAATCACATATGGCACGCCCCAAATAACACATGGATTGCCAAATGGGGATAATTCCAAGAGCATCTTGACATTCCCAATCCCCAATAAAATTCATGTATTAGGGGAGTTGGGCCAAAACATGTGCTCCAACAGTTCCACAATTTCCAATAAATCATTGGGACGTCCCAATCAAATACCTAGTCTTCCCCAATATCTAGGAAGATTTGGCCTTATCCTACTACCTTTCCCAATATATGTCATGTCATCGCGTCGTTGCCAATGCCCAACATGATATCGTTGCCGCCTGAGTACCTCAACTGCCGACCACATGCCATCATCGTAGCTGCCTATCAGAACATCACGCCACCACCACCCACCACTCACATTGTTGTTTTCCATCATGGTCTTGAGAGAGAGAGAGAGGTCTAATTGACAAGTGGGACCCATCTATTAACCGCTTATCCAGAAAGATTTTTCGAGAAATGTTGGGATGCTCTAATAGTAACTGTCTTTTGCTACTTGTTTAGAAACGTCTTTTGTATCCCAGGCAGTGTTAGCATTAGGTGACATAGTAAGAGGTCCAGTTTTATGTTTTAGACTAGATCGTTCATGTACCGTTATCCTTTGAACTAGGCCAATATCTCGAAACATACTTTCGTCCCGCTTTATAAATAAAGCAACAACCCCGTCCATAAACCAAGTAGCGACATACTGACATAAAGAGTCTGCTGGGGCCACAACACAAGCAAGCCCAAAAAAACATAAGAGACAAGCAAGAAAAAAAGACACCAAGTGGCATCACATCAAGGGGTTTTCGGAGAAGCTAGTCAACGCGCCGAGGCATGTAGCGCGTCCAACAAACAACCCAGGCGCATCTAGTCCCGTTGCCTAGCCAGCGGGTGCTAGTGCTGCAAGAACACAATAAATTCGAAGAAAGAGCCATAGGCTCGCCGCAGAAAGACCCTCTTGATCCCCATCTTATTACACGTCGTCCATAGCGTCCAAGTAAGCGCAACAAAGATCAGCCAGAAGAGGCGTCTTTGCCTTCCGGTCCGCACCGCTCTGGTGGAGGAAGCTGGCAAGATCTGCAGCCCCCCCACTCATTCCGGAAGGCCTCCTGGACAAAGGTCCAAAGCGACCTAGCCATCGTGCAGGAGAAGAGGATGTGGGTCCCAGTCCCTAGAATACCATACAGTGGGCATACAACCTATTACCCGGGCCATGCCTCTTGAGCACCTCCATTCTCGAAGGGAGGCGATCCCTTAGCAGCTGCCAAACAAAATTTTTAATCTTCAAGCGGAGAGGCGCCTTCCAAAGAGGCATGACCCACTCAATCGTGGTCCTACGGCACAACACATGGTATGCCGAAGCCACAGAAAATTCTCCCGAGGGAGAAAGGAGCCATTGCGCGGAATCCGGGTCATTCGCCAGCACGGGAGGTAGGGTTCCCTGTAAATTGGACCACTCCAACACCTCCGCTGGGCCAAATGAGCGACGAAACAAGATGTTCCATTAACCAATTTGAACTGCCTTAGAGACAAATATCAACAGATTCACGTAGATGGCAAACAAGACTGGGAACCCCGCGCAAAAAGGAGTTCCGTCCACCCAATGATCTAACCAAAACATGGCCCCTCCGCCATTACCAATCGAGAAGGACAACCCCACGCGAATCTCATGCTTGATCTTCTGGATCGAGCGCCAAACCTGGGAGACCTCCATGCGGTTGCAAGCTAGAAGCGGTACTCCCCAAAGGTACTTTGCCTGAAGAAGTTGCAGCCATAGTCCCTTCCCCCCGTGGATGATCCGCCAGAACCACCTAAGCATGTGGGCGGCGTTCATTAGACTGGAGGCCAAAATACCCAATTCACTTCACCATGTGGTATTTCTATCGGCCATTCATCGCTCGAGAGAAGAAACGGAAGAGGTCCTTATCAAACGAACTATGCACTCCCTCCGGTAGGATATACATAACCCGCAGGCCAATTCGCATGAGATAAAAAACATAACTAGGCCAATATCAGTCGCATGAGATAAAAACATAACCAGGCCAATATCAGTCGTGTGAGATAAGAATGTTTCATTCATACCTACTACAAACATTCCAATGCTATAATTAGAAGGGCTGCCACTACTGCACTCTCAGCGACATTCCCAGGGAAACTAGGTATACTAAAGAAACATCAGGAGAAATAAATTAAGAAATAACTAGTAGTAGCAATCATGACTACCCAGCCACCAAATAAATCGTTGTAATTGATTAATGATGGAGATTAAGCCGCCTAGTACGTGGTGCGCATCAGAGAATGTCTCTATTCTCAATCTGGACAAGCCAGGCAAAGGCGCATCTGAAACCGACATCTCAACAGCATAGCTTGCCATGGATCCCAAGCTAGGGCAAAGAAGGATCCAATCACGGGCAAGCGTACATACGCAGTGCTAGCTACAGCTAATTAAGTAGACAAAGCTAGGAGCACGAGATCTAACGGCGCATTTAACTACATGGGTCTATTTGAACGGAAAAAAGGAAACATGATTAGACTCGTGGTTACTTTATTTTTGGATGGTAGATGAGGGTTTAATTAGCGCACAGCTGTTGATGTCCTTCTGCTTATTTGGGGTTGAGGAACATGATTATACATCTACAGACATAGTACCATATATCTAATCTAATGGACCAGGAGAAACGACAGCTCCATTGATACGATCCTAGTCCTTCGTGCTGTACGTTGTGTCTTGTACGCCTCAGATTAAGCACTATTTATTTGCTAGTTGGGCAGGCAAACAACAACCACCGAATGATCATAGCGGGTGCAGTTCATGAATTTGATGTGTATCTTCTACCTTTGACCATTACGGCTTCTACACATGCTCTTCTTGGGCCGGACAAGCGGCTTGGTCTCTGAATTCTGACAACAAAACGAGAACCGGGAGTTGCATGTTCCCAAAAGATGGACTCAGGAATCTCTATGCTCGCGTTATCTTGAATCTACTTCTCATCTACATGCTGGGCCTCGTCGAACGCGTGACATTCCGAGCACTCCAAATTTTAAGGTGATGCTAATGTGAACAGTCAGTGCGTACACGAACGGACGACAGATAATTGATACAGGAGTAGGCCGCGCCCCATCCTCATGTAAACAGATGAGACGGCGCCATCCGCCATGGCTGATATGCCATGCATGTGCACTCGATGCGAGTCTCGCGTGACGCTTTTAATGCACGTACGATGCTGCTTCGAGTCTTCGGCAAAGACGTGCGTCTTCGTGCGCGCACAGGAGTCGGGGATCGATCCGGCGGCAGAAACAAGCCAGCAATGGCAACCCCCTTCCGAAAGACATGCATCTATCTTGTGTAATGCCAGACAGCCAGAGCGACAGAGGGAGCAAGATCAGACTCTGCGGGCACATGGGCTTGATATGTTGATCTGCCGCTCTGTTTTACCGCTCCGTCAAATCGTCCTGATGCGCCGGCGAGGGAAGATCGCCGGAGTAAACCCGTAGGTGTAGCATTTTTGGTGTTCATGGTATTATATGTTGAATCTTAATGCGTCAACCAACCTGAACGTGACTGCTCGTCCTGCTTTACGGAATCAACTGTAGCAGCACCCGAGGCAGCAGCCTCTGCATGTTTCAGGTAGAAAAAAGGACCGGTAAAATAGCCGGTTGCGACTAGCAGGATGGCGCAAAGGTTACTCTCCGGATCCTTGACAGTCATGGGACAGAACTGTGTCATTGACAGTTGGCGTCGGTTCTTCAACGGCTCCAGTGCAATGTAGTACGTGTTCTTTGAAGTTCACTTGTACTCTTCTAGTTGATCATCAACCTACTACCGCGCTGTAGCACTGTGCTTCATCAGAACGACTGCCAACATCGCAACACAGTTGCACAGCCACAGGGAGCTGGAGCACGCATCGTTCTCCTGCAATGAACAGGAAAACTTTGCATGATTTGCATGCTTCGAATTCTGATGTGCTCACCACTAATTGTTTGGATAAGATTCTACCAGATCGGACTATGGAACACAAATACTTCTGGGCGATAGTCAATTGTTTACAGAAGATTAATAATAAAAAAAAGGTCCTAGTACATAAATGTTCTTTTTAACAAGGCAAAAGATTTGCCACTTGCATTGATTAAGAATGTTTAGAAGTCCTGGCCACAGGCCGAATTACAAAGCACTACTATCGCGGCATTACATTGCGCAAATATTTAGCCCCCGCGAGACATCACAAGGAAGTTTCCTTCTTGATCTTAGCAACTATAACTCCAACCGAGGGCCTAGCTATGTCTGCCATGGTCAGCGTGGAAGGTGTGAGCTCCTCCGCGGTGCAATTTTTTTGCCTGACTTGTACTTTAAGATAGAATCTGAACATCGGATCTCCTTGCTCGACGTGGGTGGCCCAACTGCGGGCTATGCCCTCTTTGCAAGCAAAGCCCGGGCAGCCCACTTACTTTTTCAATGTCGTTTCACCCTTCGTGTGTGGAACGATATTCTTCACTGGCTTGGCATGCATCACATTCATACTACTTCTTGGTCAACGAGGGGCTCGTGTGGGAATGGTGGACTGGGAACGTATATCTTCATTCTGAATCCACCAAGGCGCTTGCCTCACTCATGATGCTCATGTCCTGGAAAATTTGGACGGAGTGCAATCCTAGAATTTTCGCAACACGGCCGCACCTACGACAATCATCATTAATAAGATAAAAGTGGAGTTGTCGCTTTGGGTGTTGGCGGGCGCCAAGCATTTGAGTATTGTAATGCCGCGAGAGTAGAACTTGATTCTGGCCACTTTGTGGGTTGTCTAAACCTTCTTCTTAATCAATGAAATGGCAAATCTTTTGTCTTGTTTCAAAAAAAAAAACTCCAATTGACACCCCGATTTTGTGAAAGACACAAGCATTTCTCTCTTTCCAAACTTCCCAAGAGATTAGCATCATTAGAGAAACCAACACCCATCGGTACTGCGATATGCTGGATGCATTTAGGTTCGACCACTTCCTCACTGAATCCACATCAACCCAATTAGAAGGGTGTATATTAGCTAAGCCAAGCCAGGATTTAATCATCCCCCAAACTCTGACGGTGTAGCGGCATTTCAAAAGAAGATGTGCCGCCGACTCTTGAGCTTGCTTACAGAGGGGGCAAGGGTTGGGGGGAGCCCAATTCTTCCACACCATTTGGAGCATGTCCGTTGATACGTCTCCAATGTATTTATATTTTTTGATTGTTTCATGCTATTATATTATCAATCTTGTATGCTTTATATGCCATTTTATATCATTTTTATGGACTAACCTATTAACCTAGTATTCACTGTCAGTTTCAGTTTTTTGCCTATTTCTTAGTTTTGCAGAAAAACCATACCAAATGAAGTGCAAATGCGATAATTTTTACGGTGATTTTTCTAGAAGAGAAGTGGCCCTAGAAGCTTCATGGATGCACCAGACAACGACCGTGTGGGAGCCACAAGCTCAAGCCCCCCAGGGGGCGCGCCCTGTGAGCTTGTGGGTTCCACGTGGCTCTGTTTGACCTAATTCCAGCGTTATAAATTCCCTAAAATTCATAAACCACCAGAGCGAGACCCGAAGCAATTATTCTACCGTCGCAAGCCTCTGTTCTTCTGCAATCCATCTGGAGGCCTCCGCCGGTACTCTGTTGGAGGGGGGAACCATTAGGGAGGCGATCTTCATCGACTCTGCTACCTCCTCCATGAAGTTTGAGTAGTTCCCACATGACCTATGGGTCCATAGCAGCAGCTAGATGTCTTTTCTTCTCTCTCTCCCCCTCTCCCTCTCTCTAATCTTCAATACACCAATCCCTTCAGAGATCTATTCGATGTAATTCTTGCGGTGTGTTTGTTGGGGTCTGATGAATTGTGGGTTTATAATTAGATTATTTATTGAAAGCATTTGAGTCTTTTCAGAGATTTATAAATGTGTGATTTTATAGCCTTGTATTTCTCTCCGATCTATCTGTCTTCTTTGGCCAAGTAGATTGATTTATCTTTAGTGGGAGAGGTGCTTGGTAATAGGTTCAATCTTGCGGTGTCGTTACTCTGTGACAGGTGGGGTTGCAAGGGACGTATTTGTATAGTTGCTACTAAGCATAAAATGATGGGGCTAGCACATATTAATTGGTCTTACTTTGTCTACATTATGTCATCATGCTCCAAGCATTACTCTGTTTGTTATGAACTTAATATCTTAAGATGTGTGCTAGATAGCGGTGAGGGGTGGAGTAATAGTAGTTGGTGTAGATGGATTTCGGTCTACTTGTCTAGGACGTAATTCCTATATATTGATCATGCGATGAAGAATCATCATGACTATGCACTATTCCGTATGACCAACAGTAATTTGTATACCCACCGTACTATGCTCATGAGAGAGATACCTCTAGTGAACCTATCACCCCTTGGTCCATTCACTTTATATTTACTAAAACCCTAAAAATACTTGCTGCAACGTATTTACTTTTATTTTCCTATTTATTTTATCTATCTACCACTATCTGATTTAATCCTTACAATTGGCGAGAACGAGGGGATTGAGAACCCCCTTGCTATTGTTGGGTGCAAGCATTTGCTTTGTGTGTGTGCATGTACCGTTTATCTTGTCCGTGTAGTGTCTCCTATTGGTTCGATAAACCTTGGTTCTTAACTGATGGGAATATTTCTTGCCACTACACTACTTCACCATTCCTCTTCGGGGAATCCCAACGTTTATCACAAGTAACATCCATGTCGACCGAACCCAGGAATTGAGGCCTATAGGCCGCCGCTGCCGGGTAATGGCCATCATTAGAAGCTTTTAAGAGATAAAGTCAACCACTTTGTGATTGAGCTGAACATGCAAGAACTCCCCCCATAGGTTGAAGAACTCTATGAGATGGCTGATAGTGAGATCCCACCAGTACTCACCAATGCCTTTTGGACCAAGCAATTCCTCCTTTTGTATAGGTCAAAAACTTTGGGGCAATGCCTTTTAGCCGGACCCCATCAGGCCAAGCAGATTCCCAGAAAGTGGCACAAAGGCCATCCCCTTCAATACCTTGATGGCAGTTGCAAAGATGTCTTTATCGTTCTCATTGCAAGAGTTCCCCAAATAGATCCAAGTCTTGACCAACTCCAACCGCTCAGCCCAAAGCCAACAAATGCGAAGAGCTGCAACAAAGTTTTCAAGATTTAAAATACTAAGGCCGCCATGAACTTTGGATTTGCACAGCTACTCCCACTCGAACTTTCCACTAGTGAACTTGTCGCAACCAGCCCAAAGGAAGGAACGTCGTAGGGAGTTAATATTTTTCATGACCTCGGCCGAAAGGTTTAGCGTTGTCATGCAATGGTCATGATGACAAACTTAACTAAAACCACTCTGCCTAGAGATGCCACAAGCTTTCCCATCTAGGGAGTGAGCTGGCGGCGAACTTGTCCTCAAGGGGTTGGAAGTGGATTATATTCAATATTTTGATCGACAAATGCAATCCAAGGTGTTTCATAGGGCAGGAGGAGCGGTTGACCAGAAAAGAATGTAGGATATTGTCTAGACCCAAATTCTCACAGCGGATAGGAGTGACCAAGCTTTAAGAGAAACTGGCGACTAGACTGGTGACTTCTCCTAAGTGCATAAGAGAGTTTGCGAAGAACTTGACTTCAACTTTAATGGGCATAATGAAACCGCGGTATCGTCCGTTTATAAACAGGACTGAAACATCATGGCATTACCACCAAGGGGATGCAGTTTTCCTTGCTCGGTGGCCTTCCTATTAATATGGTGAAAATGGTCAATGACAAGTGATGAGTCCAATCTATGTGATGATTTTTATAGCTATTTTGTGCCTACATGGTAGGCTTTGTGCAATTTTACCACATCCGCGCACTACTTTTTGTCAGTATTCCTCATACAACGTCTTCTGAAGAAAATAAAGTTTTACGGAAGGATTCCTAGGAAATGGTGGTGGAATCAAGTTATTTAATGTGATGATCAACTACCATAAAAAGTAAAGCAAAGGGGCCAAAGTAGGAGGTCTTGCGGCACCTCCAGAGCCAAAGACGACCTTTCATACGAGCGCTATCACTCGTATGAGCGGTTGTATGAGGTGCCAGCGCCACCGCCTCATCCATTCACTACAAAAAAAGACACATCCGTGACATTTTGGGCCGAATGAATTTTTTTTCTGTCATACTTATGACACTTCTATGGCGATAATTGTGACGAAACCCGGTATCATCATAGATGTGGTGGGCTCCTACTTCTTTGACAAAAAATCATGACAGAGAATGGGCTTTTCGTCCTGGGCAGGCCAGAGATGCAGCTGCATGACATTCTTTGGGCCGTCCATGACAGAAAAAACCGTGGTAGAAGCGAGGGCGAGGAAAATATCAGGGTGTTCCCGGTTACGGTGGGTGGTCGGGGCCGAGCGATGCACGGAGGTTTGCGCGTTTCTCCCATACACGCACGCGTGTGGGTGCGAGGCATTGGGTTCTTACTGAACTCGAGCGAGGCGTTCGCCTACTGAACCCGAGCGATTGCATTGCAGGCTACGCGTTACTGAACCCGAGCGATCGATCGATGGCTGTTAACTGAACCTGATCAAGCGATTCCTTCGCTACTGCTACTAACTGAAGCCGATCAATGTTGCCTCTAGATGAACAGTGAGCATTGCTGGGGGGATTGGATGAACAGTTCTCGGTGGGGGTGGAACCTGTGGTGTTGCCTCTGAATGAACATGACCCCGATTGATCGAGCCGGTTGGGGCTGGATGAACAGGATCCCGTGGAAGGCTGGATGAACAGGACGACCCCGTGGAGGGCTGGATGAACAGTAGACGGTGGAGGAGTGGATGAACAGTAGCCCGTGGAGGGGTGGTTGAATAGGAGCCTGTGGAGAGGGCTGGTTGAACAATAGCCGGTGGAGTAGCGCGTGGTGGAGGCTGGATGAATAGGAGCCCGTGGATGAATAGTCGTAGGTGGAGGCTGGAGGAGGTCGACGGTGGATGAACAATAGCCCATGGAGGCTGGAGGAGGTCAATGGTGGAGATGAACAATATCCCATGGAGTCTCATTTTGCGGTACGCCACACCCCTCCCGATGAACAGGACCTCCGTTTCGACTGTAGCGCTCCAACACAAGTCTGTTTCATCCGTTTTGCGGTACGCCACACCCCTCTCGATCAACATGACTGTGTTTCGACCGTAGGAGGTCCAACACAAGTCCGTTTCCTCCGTTTTGCGGTACGCCAGACCCCTCCCGATGAACAGGATCTCGTTTCGAACGTGGCCGGTCAAACACAAGGCCGTTTCCTCCGTTCTGTGGTACGCCAGGCCTCGTTTCCATCGGCTATTCCGTCCAAGCCCTTCCGATGAACATGACGACGCATTTTGTTCCGACCCAGCCGGTTGGTTCCCCATGAACACGACGATGATGTTGTTTCTCCGTTCCGACCTAGCCATGTACACGAGCCCTGGCCATACATATGCGCGAGTAGGCGTTCGATACCCCGCCCATATGTACGTACGTGGCCGTATTTTCTTTCTTGCACTCTGCCTGCTGTACGTACATGTACATGCTACGTGCGTGTCTCTACTACGACACGTGCGCGCCTCTACTACGACACTTGCGTGCCTCTACATCACCAGTATGTACGTACATGCTCGCGACCAGAATGACAATGCTACGACACTTTGACTAGGTGGGTCCTGACTGTCAGGCACTTCCTTGCGTGTGAAGATGTAGCTGGTGGGTCCCAACAGTCAGGGGGGCGAATCGTTTTTTTTGCCCGGACGCACTTCCTTGTGTGCGAAGATGTAGCTGGTGGGTCCTAGCAGTTAGGGAGAAAACGTTTTTTACGAAATACGGTGGCCCGTCCGGTGGGTCCCCGCTGTCAGGTGGAGGAATAATTATTTTGCACGTAATAAGGAGGCACTTCCTTGCGGCTGCCGTGGACCCAACTATCAGCCTCTCCACGTACAGTACTCTTCCGATGGAAGTCGGCCGTTGACCATATTGACCACGCCGCGCCGAGAGCACCACGGCGGTGGACGACGGCGAGTCCTAGGAAGGGGACAATGCGGAGCCGGGGAAGACACGACAGTGGATGCCCACACGGAGAGGAGTACGAGGGTTCACTGGTTCGGCTATGGTGTGAGGCTGCCGTCGCTGCAGAATAACAGGGGGTGTGGGTGAGTGGAGGGATGGCCTGGTCAGCGGTGGGAGTAGTAGGGAGCGGTGAGGCCTCCGCGGCAGCACATCCGGCCACGGGAGGCAGGAGCAGGCGGCATGACCGGCGCTGCTTTGGGCGGCTGGAGCAAGAAGACCAGAGGTTGAAGAAGCACGACGGCCGTTGGATGGACATCATATGGTCACTGTAGCTAGAATCGTTTATATTGACTAAGTTGACAAAGCCCTTGGTACGCGTCAACTTAGTAGGCCCACAGGTTAGCTTCTGAAATGGTGTGCCCCAGATGTCAGGGGGAGGAGTCATTTTTTGGGCGGGTGAAGGTAGAATATCCGAGATTGAAGAGGAAGCACGTCATCGGTTGGATGGATATCCAATGGCCACTGCTGCTAGAACCGTATGTTGACTATAAGTTGACAAAGCCTTGCATACGCGTCAACTCTTTTTTTTTTCAAGGGGACGCGTCAACTTAGTAAGGCCACAAGTGTGTGACAGAGAACTTATAGCCCATTTGAGATTTGTAAGAATGTGTAGCCTATTTTTGAATTCTAATGGAATTTACTACAGCCCATTTACAGTTTGTTTTGATGGGATCCGAAATATTCTTATCCCGAAATTTCTAGTCAGATTAAATACAATTTCAATATAAATTTATATTACGTAAAAATCTAACGAAACATTGCGCTCGCAACAATCAATGAAATTAAAATTTCCAATATCCAAAAATAATATTTTATAAAGTAATTATGTGTTTGGTGCATTTTTTATAGTTACTGCCCAGTTTTGATAATTACATCCCATTTATTATTTCTTAAACCCCATTTTCTTGTTAAGCCTAATGCATCCCTCCTAGGAAAGATTTGCAGCCCAGCGGGGCGGAGAATAACAACTTGACCTTGCCTGGGTATTCCTAAAAAAAAGTATAGCTGGGCTAGCCATTTTCAGCTTGAAAAAAATTAATATCTGGGCTGGATATCTGGCATGGGCTAGACGGGCCACAGCTCGCCCAGTTAATACCTGCAGCGATGTTTTCATTGTTGTTCAGAGGAGAAAAATTAATATCTGGGCTAAACATCGCCCAATAAAAACTCTGCAGTGCTCACACCTCAAAAACACAAATACTGCTCGAGCTGCTTGGTCGCAGCTGTTGGCCGCTTCTTATGCAATTCTCTCGTTTATTGACTACATAGGTTGACAATGGTGTGGGACCGTGATGTCAAGAAACCAGGAGGAAGCAAACAAATTATAGTTTTGTATAATAAGGAGGCACTTGCGTATGTCAGGCTATGGCCCTGGTGGGTCCCCACTGTCATCCTCTCCAAGTAAAGTCATCTCCTCGCCCGCGTGCGCTTTCCGCCCGAAACGGCCAGGGCCGCCCGCCCCGCTTCCCGATGCAGACGATTGCTCCGCCTTCAAATGACACAAGTGTCGTCCGTCTGTCCGTCTGTCGCCCACATTAATGATACGCGGTTGACAAGGCAGCTACTCCGGCGCCACATGTCTGTCCCTCTGCCACCCACCATTGCTATATAAACTGTTACGCCGGCCATAGCCGCAGTCATCCGCATCCGTTCCCTTTCTCCTGTCGACACCACTACTGCCCACCATGGCTTCCTCGCGCTCCAGCGCTCTTCAGGACGGGCGAACGATGGACCACAAGGAGATGGCAGCCATTGCTGCCAACTGGCTGGCTGGTAGGCAGCCGGAGGATGATGACGTCCCAATGGAGAACATGGTAGTCGACGATCCGGCGCCAACCCCCTCCTCCACGCCATCCTCGCCGGTGCATTGCACCATGACCATCGGCGAGGCCTGTGCCCAATATATGAACACGGTGAGGCAGAAGCGTGAGGAGCAGTTTTGGGAGGCGCAGGCCGATGCCGCCTACAACCACCTTCTCCTCCAGGATCACCTACATGCGGAGGAGCAGATCACCGCGGAGCGGGCGGAGCAGGAGGCGCTGCTCGACTAGTACCTCTCCGCCCATGGGGGGGGGGGGCTCGAGCGCTGGCGGTACCGCATGCAGGTGGCGGAGTCTGCGGCCGCCTACAAAGAGGGCGATGAAGCGGGCGAGGCACTGTTTGGCGAGACCGAGGACGAGGCAGAGGACAATGCCGACTCCGATGAGTTCCCGCTCCGCTGGCATCGACGAGGCCCTGCTCCGCCGAGGCCCCGCGGTGCCAACAACGAGGCAGAGGACACTGCCAGCTCCACCGAGGCCCTGCCCCGCCAACAACGAGGCAGAGGACATCGCCGGCTCAGCCGAGGCCCCACCCTGCTGGCAACGAGGGGGAGGATTTCCCCCGCTCCACCGAGGCACCGCCTGCCAGCAACGAGATAGAGGACATCGCCGGCTCCGCCGAGGCCCCGCCCCGCTGCCAACAAGGCCAGGCCACACAGAAATGAGGAAGAGTAGAACACGATAGGTCACTGCCGCTTGGGTCCAAGTAAGGCCACCGCTGCTACCCTCTGATCGAAGCCAAGCTAGGCGGGTTGACCATTGATGGCCGATTAGCTTCTTGGCAGCGACGTGGAGTCGGAGAGCTATGTTGGAGAAGGACGTTGCTTCTACTTAACTGCTGGTGCAGTTGGCTGACTGACACGTGGGCGCAACAGGCATCTGGGCCACATGTCAGTTACGCAACTGCACCTGCAGTTAAGTCACTGAAGCTTCTGTTCGGCTCAGCCGGACACAGGTGGGTAGCTTCGGTTAATTAATTATACCTCCAGCGCACCCCTTTTTAGTTGAAGAATGTATGCAGTGTAATGAAATCCGACATGTTTATATGAAATTTGACCGTGTATGAATGGATTTATTTTGATTAGTTCGAATTCTTGTATCACTGGCATTGGATGAACATGCAAAACAATACGTACTAGCATTATTCCCAGGGTGATCACCTCGTTTGCACCAGTTTCACATGTACTCCCTCCGGTCCTTTCTAGTCTGCATACAAGTTTTGTCTGCAGTCAAAGTATCTCTACTTTGACCAATCTTATAGAAAAAAGTATGCACTTTCAGAATGTGAGAAGTAAAAAGGAACATAAGGAGTACAAAGAGTTTGAGCAACTTTTTAGCGTTCCTGTACATTGCAATCAAACACACAGGCCTGGCAATTCATAGAGAACATTCAAAACAATCGATGATTATGCATCTCAGCGATTCACATGTCAGAGCCAATATTTACTTCACAACTAAAGAATAAAGAAAAACATGATCGATGCTGCTGATAGCAAAGGGCATCCCATTCAAAAATATCAAACGCATGTCTTCTTGCTAAAATCAATGAGCAAAATTTGACAAGGTTGTCCCATTCCAAAATATCAAATGCCTACGATTGTGGAATGGGAAGGGTTTGCCATCAGTTCGGACATTGACATGGCACCTCGTGCTAAATAAACCAGCTGTTCTTTTTGTGCAGTTCCACCAAAATCAACCAAATTCATGCGTAGCTTGTATGATTTCGCCCTTAAATATGTTGCAACGCCTTGAACTTATAGGCACCTCCTTTCTTGTGGTGGAAATGAATGATTCGATGTATTCGTGAACATTTTGTGCAGTTCCCATTGAAATCAAGCTGAGCACCCCTGTTTGCACAAATACAAAAAAAGTGATTAGTATAAAGCAAATTGTACTATGAATTGACAGTTTAAACAGGCACCTACATGGTCCATGTAGAGCACACTTTTAGAAAAATGGAACTCACCAGAAATAATCCTAGAACAACATTGTACTCGCGCATCACAGCAAGAAAATGGAGATTTGTCAGTCCTTCTGAGCTGAAGTTAGTTTGGTCTTGTGGGGAGTAATGTAACCATCCTTCAACTGCTCCTTCTGATGAGAAGATAGACATGGCTTCTTCATCCTGGCATAATCGGAACTAGTCACTTCACGTACTCCATATTCTTCTTCAGAGGAGGATGATCCTGTTGTGCAAAGACAAGAGGACAACTAAATGCTAGCATCCCTGTTTGCTCGAAAAGAAGGAAAGGAAATATTTAAAACAACACAGATGAAGCACTTCTCAAGGACAATACCACTTTTTCATGACAGTATCTAAACAGTAACTCAATACCAATAGAGATGACAAAGCTCAATCATATGGATGAAATCTGCGGGCGAGTACCAACCTTTGTCAGGAGGCATATTGTGTAGAGCATACAGATGAAGCACTTCTCCGAAACCATCTGCTGCTATCTACTGTGGTGGCCATGCTTACTATATACTCCTCGATTAGTTTAATGTTTCCAACATCTTCTTGTGCAGTACCACTAAAATATATGGTATCTTTAAAGAAGATCCCTGTTTGCACAAGTAGAGATAATTACGTCTTACATAATTAAGAGTGGCATCAAATCAGTGGCAAAACAATTGCTCGTTCCAGCCATAGCAATAAATTAAGATGCAAAACTATATCATTACTTGTGTCATCACAGTTCCAGTGCTTCATTACAGCACCGGGAGTTGATTTTTGTTTTTCTTCCGCTTGTTCTTCCCCTTCATCACTTGGTTCAATAACAGACAAGCTTCGCCTTCAATGTAAGATTTGGCATGTCAATTACGGAGCACAAGTATAGCACTAAACAATGACATTAATTTTCTGATGAAAGTGGCAAAATACAGGCCAACAGTTGTGAAATATCCTTATCTTACCTCAATGGGATATTACGGTGCACATACAGATTGGAAGTCTTGTCTCCATTTGTGCAGTTCACTAAAATCAAGCAACATTACCGTACAAGTAGCACAACATATGAAAGCACACTGCAGAATCATGTGAAAGAAGGCTAGTACTGACCTCTCATGACGCGGAATTCAAACAACTCACAAGAAGAAGATCTGAACCAAATTTGCCAACATGGATAGGAAGTAAGATCTCCTCTTGTGCAGTTCCACTAAGATCAAGCAATCAAGCAACATTGTCGGTGTGACATTTTGGTTGAACTGCACAAAACACTCTTAAAACAAAAGTGTTTTGTGCAGTGCAACAAAAGGTCACAATGGCAACGAGGTGAAGTAGATAACCCTGTTTACACAGAGGTGCAAAGGAAACAACTAGTGGTCAATAACGGTGGATGACACAGAAGCCAACAAAAAGAAGCATCTACCTTATCTAAATGGGAAAGAAAGCAAGACAGTAGCATTTCTCAAACGGTGGCATTGATTAATATTAACATAGAGATTATATTAACAATAAAATTCG
Organism: Triticum aestivum; assembly: GCF_018294505.1. Lineage (NCBI taxonomy): Eukaryota > Viridiplantae > Streptophyta > Magnoliopsida > Poales > Poaceae > Triticum > Triticum aestivum. The sequence continues at coordinate 487,730,658 of NC_057804.1, read as the reverse complement.
TTAAACATGTAATTTGCTTTTAACCGTGGCATTGCATCAATTTTCCTGCGGCATTATTAGAGGGTGTTTGTTTATAGGGACATTTTGGTGTAGGGACTATAAAAACTCCGTGTCAGTCCCATCTAAACCAAACAGGAGGGACTTTTAGGGACTAAAAGTGGGCATTTGGGACTAAAGAAAGGAGACCCCGAGGGAGAGTCTTTTTGGGACTTTTTCCAACAGTTTCCCCTGCCATGCATCACACCTTGTCTCTATTAGCTCATTACTAGGGTTAACATGGTCTTTTAACATGTCATTTAATAGCCTCTAGTCCATGTTTAGTCCCTGGAACCAAGCAGGTAGGGACTAGGGAGTTTTAACCAAACAAGGCCTTAGATTAACAATAGCTAAAGAGTTGCACGGGATAGTGGATGCACCAGCACCATGTGCATCTACCGATGTACTGCGGTGATGCACAGTCTGTTGCAATAAAGAACAAACAACCAAGGAGCATATTTGTGTTGGTCCCAGTTTTGTTATCTTTAGACACCTTTCCCTATGTGAGCGCAGCAAATCTAGTCCTGCTCAAACTCTACAACCTTGTCCCCCAAAACAAAAGATCAGTTTGTTACAGATGTGCGTACTACATTTTTCATTGTTTTCCCTTTTCGACCAACGTAGGTGCTGGATAGCCAGTATGTACTAGTACTTTCCCCCCTTCCTTTCCTCTTTGAACCATGTCCTAGATTTATGCTATACAACTTTCCCCACTACTTTCCCCCATTCCTTTCCTCTTTGAACCACGTCTTAGATTCATGCGATACAACTTTCCCCCTTCCTTTCCTCTTTGGACCACGTCCTAGATTCATGCTATACAACTTTTCCCACTACTTCCCCCCCATTCCTTTCCTCTTTGAACCATGTCCTAGATTCATGGTATACAACTTTCCCCACTACTTTCCTGTTTGATCCAACACCTAGATTCGAGTGGCAGAAGCAGAAAAAGCCCACATGCAGCTAGAGCAATGCATGTGGAATAAGTAAATTATACCTTAAGGTTCTTGGGGTGTGATTCGGTGGGCGACCGGAGGCCGTTCGGCCCACACTATGTACGGCGGAAAAGAAGAAGGGGTCGGAGGCCCTCTTGTGACACCGCTGGGTGAAAGTGAACAGCTGCGGCGGTAGAGGATTCCCTCCCTCGCTGACGGCAACAATGTTAAGCCTCCTTCCCTTCCCGGCAGATGGATCCTGCCAGCTCTTTGACCAGCAGTGAGGGGGGAGAGAGAGGCCAACGAAGTCTTGTTTAGATCTGGAGAGGGTGGGAGAGTGTGAAGAGAGCAACTTCAAGCGCTGAGGCTCCAGTGTGTATATATATACTGGAGAGTGAGTGTGAAGAGTGCAAACCCTAGAAAACAAGCGCCGAGGCTGCAGCTTATACATGATGAGGTGATTACATGGTCACTACGCGATCGTATAGCTCCGTATCCATCCATTTTGACCAGTCAAAGAATCCTCCTGGCACGAATTATGCTCAAGTGTAGTTATCGAACCCGAGACCTCAAGTTTGATGAGCGAAGAGGCTAACTAGCTACACAACCCTCCCATTATGTTCAACGAGAGGAAAATAACCTTTTATACATTCCTGCATTCGTGTGAGAAGCATGCCGTGTTTTTGTGTGTGGAGTCATTGGGATTTAAATCATAATCGTGTTATGTGGCTTTGGTGGTAAGACTATCCACAGTGGTGCAGAAATAATGCAGCCTTAGTCACCTTACCTCTCTCCACGTAGTACGTTGGGTCCCACCAGTCAGAGGGTGAAACAAACAAATTAATAAGAAAAATTAAAAGCGCCAGTGGTGTATCTTACCTCACACATCTCGCTACTGCTTGGGAACACTGTCCAATTGATCCCTCTGTTCGCTCACGTACTATTTTAAGTGAATCCTTATTATAACATGCACACAATTTTGGGTGCTTGTATTCGACCTAAGTCAGTGTGCCACCATATCTCATACTACTCCCTCCGTCTAGGTGTAATAAGTCACGTTAGAAGGTGCAGCGGGACCAAGGTGCAAGCAGATTGGAGGAGAAGGAGAAACTTGACCGGTCATTCCTCCAATCAAAGCCCTGATTTCTGTCTCTAAACGCAACAATTAATCCAACCAACTAAGAGATACCGTTTTAGCTACCATGCAGGGCCACGTATTAACTCGCATGCAAGCCGACTTTGATTTCTTGACTGATCAACGCGTAGTTGCGCTCCATGCATTGGGTTTCCGGGGGAGATAACAAGGTAGAGTAAGGAGCGTTTGGTTACATTGCTTAGGCTGGTCATAGTGTGAGTAACTTGGACAAGTAACATGCTATGTTACTAGTCTATGTTACTACTACGTGAAGTTTGCCATCGGAAGCGAGCGATCTGGCTCTCCTGAGCTAGGCAAGGTTTTTCTAGCCCACCAAGCTAGCTGGCCCACAAAAGCTAACATATTTCAAACAGTTCCAAACGCCTAACCATGCACAACTATGCTATAAGCTGTTCTTGCTAAGGATCCAAACGCTCCCTAAGTAACAACACTCGCTAGCAACGAGGCCAGGAGAGGATTGAGATGCGAAGTTAATGGGCGACGCCTAAACATTTTGGGAATATCTGATTTCCGTAAGATAACTTAACACCTAGACGGAGGGAGTACTACTCCTCAGTCCAGGTTTGATGGAATATTTGTCACCTCTTCTCTTCTTGTACGTACTCCATTTGTATCTCACTTCCTGTGGCTTCGCACTCGCACGATTTTCCTATTCTATGAACCTGTGTGTGCCTATGCGTGTGCGTGCGTGTGTGTGTGTGTGTGTGTTTAATAGCATGTGTGTGTTAGAGAGAGCGACAGATCGACCTACTCCTATAGAGAGATGGTGTGTAGTGTATGATTTTAGCCGCGAGAGTCGGTGCATCTTCTCATTTCCACGCGTCTGGTAGGGACAGGCGGACAGCTGCCACGCCCGCTCCTGACCAGCCTGGCCCACCCAAAGCCCCTCCATCGCCCCCGTGCGCTTTCCGCCCGAAACGATCAGCACCGCTCCAAAGAATCGGTGTCGCATTCATGCCCGGGCAGAGCGGACGCGACCTCTCACTAGCACCTGCATTGAAGGGAGAAGCGGATTCAAGAGTGATGGTTGCTTCGTCCGTCCAACTTACTGCTGGTTCTATGTGATTTGATGGCTCATTGCTCATTATTACTGATGTGGTAGGACTGCTGGATGTCCCATGCTTTCGGCGAAAGGAGGTACTACTAGATTACAATTTTCTCCATTCTTACAGTGGAGGAGTGCAAGAGTAGTGAAAACACGGAGGCTCAGTGATTACATGGCCCACCTCACACTATCACCATATTTTCTGGACACTGTGTGACACCTAACTCTTTACATAGTACTCCCTCCGTTCCTAAATATAAGTCTTTGTAGAGATTCCACTAGGTGGACTACATACAGAACAAAATGAATGAACCTACACTTAAAATCTGTGTTCAAAAAAATCTACACTTAAAATGCATCTATATACATCCGTATGTGGTTCATGGTGAAATCTCTACAAAGACTTATATTTAGGAATGGAGGAAGTACTAGTATAGTATGTATGATTTATCAGCGAGATAAATTTGTACAATGCTATGAAGCTTCCAACTTCTATTACATGTATCTTGCGTCCAAGGTTGCCCGTTGCAACATTTCATCAAATACAAAGGAGACTAACATGCATGCTATTGCATCTCAATGATTGACAGACCATAGCAAATATGTACTCCCTCTGTTCCAAAATAAGTGTCTCAACTTTATGCGAACTTTAGTAGAAAGTTGTACTACTACTAAAGTTGACACTTATTTTGGAACAGAGGCAGCTAAAGAAAAAAAAGATCCATGCAGTCCTTAGCCCTTGAACCGTAAACCCTAACCAGGCTTCAATTTGCTGGCAATGTTTGAGCTTCCTAAAAATGAAGTTTGCAACCTTTTGACCATCAGATCATTCTGTGCAGTTTCACCAAAATCAAGATGAGCATCCCTGTGGCAAAGAAATTGAAGAAGCGTGATTAGAATAAGATTACTAGGAATAGTTGATGGACATAAAATCATCACAAATACAGTATGTAGAAGCCAGTAGAGGTATGTGTGGGGCAAAGAAGTAGAGAAATATCCACATGGAGTGATGTGGGTCAGCTGGAGCAGTGGTGCAAGCCGGCTGTAAAGGGAGTTGTACCTGAGGGATGTCGTAGCTCAACCTTGAGGAGGGCGGTGGGAGGTGGCAACTGCCCACGTCGTGGCACTGAGTAAGGGATGAAGGCAACCTCACCGGCTTTGTGAGAGAGAACGGCGGGGACCCCTGATCGGGACGTGCCGACAGTGGGTTTTCACCGTCGGCGACGGTGATGCATCTACACTAAGCATCCACCCCTTCCCCCAGTGGATGTGATCCACCGGGATGTTAGAGATGTGGCCACAGTCGTTTTGTGCGAGAGAGTGTGAAGAGAGCAACCCCAACAAGCAACCGTGTAGGCTGGCCCATCCTGACTATGTATATAGTGGAGTGGTTTCCTTTTCTCTCCATATGAACCTATCATATCGCGTACGTGCCTATGAAGAAAAAAAAACTTTATTTATAAATGACGCGGCACCTACTACTCGTTCTCCTATAACCTTGCGCTTGGCATCTCCAAAATATTAACCTTGCGATTGGCTCTTCGCCTCTTCGGGAAGTCGAGCAATAATGGTACTGTAGTATATATCAGTTCTGGATATATGAGACCGAATGAATTGTTGCACGTACACCACGTGGGCGAGGGTCGAGGGGCGAGGGAGACCGCGTAGTATTACGTCCGTTTCAGGGGGTGTTTGTTTCCAGGGACTTTTTAGTGTAGGGACTAGAAAAAAGTCCCTCTTAGAGACTTTTTAACCAAACAGGAGGGACTACTAGGGACTAAAACTTGCCTTTTAGGACTTGAAGAAGACTCTCAAGGAGATTCTTTTTTGGGACTTTTCCAACAATGCCCCTCCCTGCACCCATTGCCCCGCCACCCCATGGTGTTGTTTGGTTGTTATTTTCTGTATACTAGGGGTAACATGGTCATTTAATAACCTCTAGCGAGGGATAGGACTTTTTAGTCCCTGAAACAAACAGAGAGGGACTTTTTAAGGAGTAGGGACTAGAAAAAGTCCTAGGACTTATGAACCAAACAGGGCCTCAATATGGACTACATACGGAGCAAAATGAGTGAATCTACACTCTAAAAATACGTATATACATTAGTATTTGGGTATGTACTAGTAGTTCATATTGAAATCTACTAAAGGAACATATATATTCCAAATAATATGATAATCTCTCTAACCAAGTAGTAGGGACGAGGAGTAAAACGAGAGGAATAGTAGAATTTTCTCCTCGTCCTACGAGCCACCGCGCGCGTGGGTGAGGGAGCGGGCGTAAGGTCTATAGTAGTACTACTACTAGTACGCAAGCTTAACCTCATCCTGTGAGCCACCACGCTTGTGGGCGGGGGAGATGGCATACTAAGCAAGCTTCTCCTTGTTCTGCGAGTTGACGGACACATCAAAAGTACTCAAGTGTATAGAGCCTTGCCTCTAAGGTAGGCCCCACATGGTTTGCCTCTTTTTTAACATAACACATCAAGTCCCAATTTGTTTGTTCACCCGTGGTAGACGATCCTTAGTACACTTGCCAAATTACCACGTGGGCTGCCTTTTCCTATAGAAATGAGCTCCACCATGTACCCGCACGGGTGTGGTTGGGAAAGAGACGGGAGTACGTGCGCCTTGCATGCACCTCTTCTCTTCGTGGACGTCCCCCACCTACGTGGGTGTGTGTGAGAGATACAAACCGTGTTCATGAGTGTTTTTTGTTTGGGGGGGGGTTGATTTCGTGAATGTATTTGTGGGAATATGTGTCAATGACATCTCAAACAAAATTTTGCATGCAATGTGTGTGAAATGAAGGCCTATCCATATCATATATAGAGGGCCGAGCGATCCATGAGAAGAGAGGGAGGGGTCATAGATATCGATAGAGTCGAAGAGAGGATCAAGTGGGTGGGTGCGAGATCGATGAAGAGAGCCATCAAAATTGTGTGTGTGTGCACGTCAAAGATATAGGGCGACTGACCTACCGGAACGTCAGAGGGCACATGTCAAGTTTGTGTGTGGCAGGGAGACATGACTAGAGCGCTCGATGTATCGGTGTGTGTGTGGGGGGGTGGGGGTGGGGGGAGGGGTAGTGAAAGTGCAACTATCCCTAGGTGGTTTTGGTAATTCATAACAACATATGGCTCATTGAGCTAATGCTATTCCAAGACATATATTTCAGGAAAGCTCAATGAATGGCATGGCATGGATGATGAAAGTGGATCCCTCAAAATATCAAGGACAAAGGATTGGCTCAAGCTCAAAAGCTCAAGACTCTTCATTTTACATTTTAAGTGATCCAAGATCACATTGAGTCTATAGGAAAAGCCAATACTATCAAGGAGGGATGAGGTGTTGCTTAATGAGCCTCTTGCTTCATGTGCTTAGTGATATGCTCCAAAACCCTCAACTACTTTCTCACATCCACATATGACCTAAACCTAAAGCCAAATCGGTCACACCGATTCTTTCTATCCGGCGCCACCGAGTTCAGATGTCATAGCCACTGCCACAAACCCTAGGCAAATCGGTCTCACCGATAGGGATCTCGGTCTCACCGAGATGGGATTGTAATCTCTCTGTTTCCCTTCGTAACGTTTTGGTCTAACCGAAGTGAGCGATCGGTCCCACCGAGATTGCAATGTAAACTCTCTGTTTCCCTTTTGTAACATTTCGGTCTCACCGAAAAGAGCAAATCGGTCCCACCGAGTTTACCTGACCAACTCTCTGGTTAGCTAATTACCAAAATCGGTCCCACCGAGTTTGTGTAATCAGTCTCACCGAGATTATGTTATGCCCTAACCCTAACCATATCGGTCCTACCGAGTTGCATTTCGGTCCCACCGAAAATCCTAACGGTCACTAGGTTTACTAAATCGGTCTGACCGAGTTTGTTGATTCGGTCCCACCGAGATTGGTAAATTGTGTGTAACGGTTAGATTTTGTGTGGAGGCTATATATACCCCTCCACCTCCTCTTCATTCGTGGAGAGAGCCATCAGAACAAACCTACACTTCCAACTTACCAGTTCTGAGAGAGAACTACCTACTCATGTGTTGAGGCCAAGATATTCCATTCCTACCATATGAATCTTGATCTCTAGCCTTCCCAAGTTGCTTTCCACTCAAATCTTCTTTCCACCAGATCCAAATCCTATGAGAGAGAGTTGAGTGTTGGGGAGACTATCATTTGAAGCACAAGAGCAAGGAGTTCATCATCAACGCACCATTTGTTACTTCTTGGAGAGTGGTGTCTCCTAGATTGGCTAAGTGTCACTTGGGAGCCTTCGATAAAGATTGTGGAGTTGAACCAAGGAGTTTGTAAGGGCAAGGAGATCGCCTACTTCGTGAAGATCTACCGCTAGTGAGGCAAGTCCTTCATGGGCGACGGCCATGGTGGGATAGACAAGGTTGCTTCTTCATGGACCCTTCGTGGGTGGAGCCCTCCGTGGACTCGCGCAACCGTTACCCTTCGTGGGTTGAAGTCTCCATGAACATGGAGGTACGATAGCACCACCTATCGGAACCACGCCAAAAACATCCGTGTCTCCAACTGCGTTTGAATCCTCCAAACCCTTCCCTTTACTATCTTGCAAGTTGCATGCTTTAATTTCCGCTGCCTATATACTCTTTGCATGCTTGCTTGATTTGTGTGTTGATTGCTTGACTTGTCCAAAGATTGCTAAAATCTGCCAAACTCTAAAATTGGGAAAAGGTTAAGTTTTTAATTGGTCAAGTAGTCTAATCACCCCCTCTAGATATACTTCAAGGTCCTACAAGTGGTATCAGAGCTTTGGTCTCCATATGCTTTGATTTCCATAGCTTTTGGTGGTCATAGCCTTGGTTTCACAACCTAGGAGATTATGGCGTCTAGCGAGGGAAATTATCACCGTAGAGGTCTTTACTTTGATGGCACTAATTTTGCTAGTTGGAAACATAAGATGAAAATGCATATTCTCGGACATAACCCCGCCGTTTGGGCTATTATTTGTATTGGCTTGCAAGGTGAATTCTTTGATGGGAGAGAGCCGAACCGTGAAGCTAATGCGGAAGAATTGAAGATGCTGCAATACAACGCTCAAGCTTGTGATATCATCTTCAACGGATTGTGCCCCGAAGAATTCAACAAAATCAGCCGTCTTGAGAATGCAAAGGAAATTTGGGACACTTTGATTGATATGCATGAAGGTACCGACTCCGTCAAGGAATCCAAGTTGGATGTGCTCCAAAGTCAGCTTGACAAGTTCAAAATGAAGGATGGTGAAGGTGTCGCTGAAATGTACTCTAGGCTTGCTCTTATCACAAATGAGATTGCCGGCTTAGGGAGTGAAGAGATGACCGACAGATTCATCATCAAGAAGATCCTAAGAGCATTGGATGGAAAATATGATACCGTGTGCACATTGATTCAAATGATGCCCAATTACAAAGATCTCAAGCCAACGGAAGTCATTGGAAGAATTGTTGCTCATGAGATGTCACTTAAGGATAAGGAGGAACTTCACAACAAGTCAAGTGGTGCTTACAAAGCCTCATGTGAAGCCCCACATCATCAAGTGAGAAACAAACCTTCAATGAAGAATTGAGCTTAATGGTGAAGAATTTCAACAAATTCTACAAGAGTAGAAGCAAAGAAAGAAGCTCTAAGTCAAGGTCCTACAATGACAAAAGATCTTCCAGTTGAGAGCGCAACTGCTACAATTGAGGGAGACCCGGACACTATTCCAATGAGTGTACGACACCCTACAAAAGAAGAGAAGATTCTCCTAAAAGAAGAAGTAGAAGAGAAGAATCAACACCAAGAGAGAGAAGGAGTAGAGATGATCGTTATGAACGAAGACCCTCACGAAGAAACAAGGATTAGGAAAGGAAGGACAAGTCATAAAGGAGCTACACAAAACGAAGACATCAAGCTCATGTTGGTGAATGGGTATCCAGTTCCGACTCCGAACATCACTCTGAGAGAAGCTATCACTCCGACTCTGAACATACTCAAGATGAAGGTGTTGCCGGTCTAGCACTCGTGACAACCAACTCCTACAACATATTTGACTCACCAAATGAAGGAATTGGAAGATGCTTCATGGCCAAAGTCCAAAGGTAACACATCCCGAGTATGTTGATTTCAATAGTGATGAAGATGACTTGCTAGGTGATGATGATTTACTTGTTGAAAACTCTAGTGATGAATACTATGATGGAACATCAATTAATCATGCTAAACAAGATAAAACGAATGACAATGATAATGATAAGATTGAGCTTCTAACTAAAGAACTAAACACTCTTAAGTTAGCTCATGAAACTATCTTCGAGAATCATCGAGAACTTTTAAGGCTCATGAGAAGTTACGCTTTGAAAAGCTCAATCTTGAGCAAGAGCATGAGTTCTTAAAGGCAATCAATGATGATCTTCGCAAGAAAAGTTCTTCTTATATTGCCAAGCGTTTACTCTTATCCACTTACATGCCTCAAGTCAAGTCTAGTAACAAGAACAAGAAAGATTCTTCCTCTAGTAGTAACAATAACAATGCTAAATCAAATATTGTTGCTTCTAGTAGTTCTCTTGATTCCACTAATGATTCTCTTAGCCAAGTTACACTTGAGCAAGAAAATAGCTTATTGAAGGGAATTATAGAGAAAGGTGTATACAAGAGTCTTGCCGGGAGTAAGCAATTCGAGGAAATTGTACGCAAGCAAGGAAGGCACCGGAAGAATCAAGGTGTTGGTTTTGAACGAAAGTTCAATGCCAATGGAGTTGAGTGGGAAGAAGATCAATACCCCAAGACGAAGTTTGTTCCTCAACAAGAGAAGTATGATCCTACTTCTTTCAAGGGAACACAAGCTCAAGATGATCTTCCACCACAAGACCATAAAGGCAAGGACAAGCTTCAAGAGGAGATTGATGCATTTGAAGAAGCACCTAAGGCCTTGGTCAAGTGGGTTCCCAAGACTACGTCAAGTTCTACTTCATCAAGTACAACCACAACTCCAAGGATTCCCATCAAGATGATGTGGATCCCGAAGAAGAAGAACTAGAGAGTTCTTGAGGGTGACTCCGCCAACATTCTTCACTCATATCATTATGGCAAGAGCAAGTGCAATCAACTTCCACATCTTGCACTAGTTCAAGGAGTCACAAACCCTCATGTTGGTAAGGCAAGGGACAAGGTAACCAAATGATTTCATGGACATCATCTTGTGTGTGCATCACTCTATGTCTATGGATATTCTTGTTTTGTTCCTTGTGGGACTAACCCATGTAGGTATGTTGAAAGTGCAACTCACTCCAAAAGATTGCTCCAAATGATCTACATCAACTTTGAGCATTCACATCTTCAACACCTACATGAAGTCATCATCGACAAAACCCAAGGTTAGTTCATTCCTCTAAAAGGGGATCTCACATCTAGGGGGAGCTTAACTCTAAGAATTGAGTCAAAGCAACTCTAATGGTGTGAACACATCAATGCATTATGTAAAAGTGGTAACCCACTTGAGCTTAAACGATGAGTATGACCTATGATCAAATGTTCTCATTTGACTCCTAAGTCAATATACTCATATATAGATGACCTAGTCATCGCCAATTGTTTGATACATGCTAGATTTGGTTGTGCATGCTTTGCCACATATTTCATTTGTCACTTTATTGTGTGAGCATGCTGGTTGCATATTTTACTCATTCGAGGACATCCACTTGTTGTTTTGATTGATTGGTTTCCTTTTCTTTGGCCAAGTGGATAGACAAGAATGCCTAAGAACCTTCTCTAGCTATCTATGCTTTTCTCGTCTCAAACTCTATTCATGCTACATCACAAATTTGATCAAGTCAGATTTGAACCACTCTGTGTGAGGAGCACTCGGAGTCCCCGATTTGTCAGAGACTTAAACTTCCAAAACTTCTTTGTGATTCTCGGTCTGATCGATTCCTCCATTTCGGTCCCACCGAGATCACTAAGTCGATCTAGGTTTTCAATCTCGGTGCAACCGATTTGAACTTTTCGGTCCCACCGAGTTGCAGTAACTGTATACAGTTATGCATCTGGCTGTCACCGAGTTGTTCCACTCGGTCACACCGACAGGGTTGGGCTATATATAGTCACGGGCAAAATTTGGAAATTCCTCCAAACCCCTTCACCCGCGCATTGCTCACTCTGCCTCCAGGGTCTCCGGATCATCTCCTCGTCGCCAGCCGCCTCCTATCGCTGGTCTCCGTCGCCGTCAACAGATTTCACCCCCGCCATTGCTGCCATAGCGAGTTCACCGCCGAACTAGGGTATGAACTCGATCATAGTGCTTTCCTCGTCTGATTCTCAGCACATTGTGTTCGTAATGCATCTTTCCACGATTGAAACACTCCTATCCAATCAATGCGATCCTTAGAATAGATGCGATTCGAAAATTTAGGGTTAGGTTTTTGCCGAAACCATCTCGGACCCACCGAGTTGAAAAACTCGGTCTCACCGATTTGGCTAACGCCATTGCACTAGTAAGTCTCGGTCTGACCGAGAATTACAAATCGGTGTGACCGATTTTAGAACTTTGTGAAACCCTAGTAGACTCGGTGCCACCGAACTGTGACTTAGTCTGACCGAGTTCACTAGTTTAGGTTCCAAAATTGCTTCGGTATCACCGAGTTTGAAAATCGGTAGATCCGAAATGCTTTCTGTGGAAACTAAAACTAGTTTTTGAATCATTCTTTTGCAAAAATCTCTGCATTTTGTGATGCTCATCCACTCTATCTCATCTATAACTATTCGCAGGGTCAGCAGTCAGTGTTTTGCATCATGTCTGACCAAAGTGACAGTCAGAACATGGAAGAAGAGCAGATTCACATGAGTGAGGGCACTAGTCCCTCAAGTACTTCAGATGAAGGCAGCAGAAGTACTCCTAGCAACTTGCCCAAAGCAGCCACAAGAGCAAGAAGGAAGAGAACCTCAGACTCAAAGGATGAGGACTATGTGGCAGCAGAAGATGAGGCTACTTCCAAGAAGGTAGTGCTCAAGAAGGAGTATGGCTCAGCAAAGAACATAAAGCCAGGCATGAAGATCAAAAGGCCAGCAGGAAGAAAGCCAATGTCTAAAGCCAGAGCATCAACTCAAGTACCTGAAAAGCCTGAAGAGCTAGCTGCAGAAGGAAAGAAAAGGAAGGAAAGGGTCAAGAAGACCATGGCCAGAGTTGTTGGTCAACCTTCCATGATGGAAGAGGAAGAAGAAGTTGCTGCACCAGCACCAAAGGCACAGAAGCTTATGGGTGATGCTATAAAGTCAGGGGCTGCAACATCAAAGCCCAAAGAAGCACCCAAAGCTGCCCCCAAGCCCAAGATTGCACTAAAGAGGAATACCAGGAGTATACTAGCAGCTGAGAAGAACAAGGCTCCAATGCCTGATATTGCTGCTAAGGAAGATGAAGAAGGGCAGATCCTAAGAAAGCTCGAACCCAAGATTCCAGACCACAACGATGCTCATCCAGTGGCTGAAAATATGAAGCTTAGGAAGGATGCAGGGTTGAGGCTATGGAGATTGTCTGATCCATATGCCACCAGGAGAAGAACTGCTGTAGATTACAGGTTCCACACCAAGGAATAGCAGGACTTCTATGAGACCATCTTGTTGGATAAGAAGCCTATAGTGAGTGATATGAGGTGGGTTGACTGGACCTACATGAAGGAAAATGAAGAACACTATCTTGGAGTGCAAGACAGTTTCATTGCTTGTGGAGTTGCAGATTTTGTTGGGCAGAAGTTCACAAACTGGCATGATGAACTCATTATGCAATTCTACTCCACAGCACATTTCTATCCAGATGACAGGATAGTTTGGATGTCTGAAGGAACAAGATACCAGTCAAACATAGAGGAATGGGCAAGTCTGATCAATGCCCCAGAGGAGAGTGAAGATGACTTGGATGTATATGCCAAGAAGAAGATGGGACACAATACTATGTCACATATGTACAAAGAGATCCCAGACAAAGCCCTTGAGACTTTCTCGTTTGGGTCAGTCCATTTTCTTCTGTCAGGGCTGCCTATGATCAACTGGATCTTAAGGCACACTCTTTTACCCAAATCAGGTGACCACAACATGATAAGAGGGCATGCAATTAACTTGCTTCACATTTTTGATGTGCCCCAGAAATTCAAGGTCATGAGCCTTATGGTTGAAACCATTAAGAGGACTGCAGCAGATTAGAAGAGAAGTTGTGGATATGCCCCACAGATTCAGGAGTTGATTAACTCAAAGATGGGCACAGAAAAGTATCAATTGGATAAGGAACATTTTGCTCTCTATCCAGACTTTGAGGACAATCAAGTTGTCATGAATGAGAATGAACCATCATCAGTGCAAGCTGAAGAGAATAAGGAGAAGGCAAGGAAAGAGAAGGTTGCCTAGATGCCAACTCAAGCAGAGGCATCTGAGTATTTCTTGAAGAACAAACATGAGCAGCTTGGTTACTTGATAGCATCAACTCTGAGGATTGAGAAGGGGTTGGCCACCCTAACTCAAAACCAGGAGAGCCTGGAAAGAATCATGGAACAAAAATTCTATGATCTTGATGTCAAAGTAACTGAGATTCAGTCAGTTGTGGAGCAGCTGCAGGATGACATGTAGGAGAGGAAGGGCAGGACAACTACAGCTGCATTTGCCAGAGTGCCTAGAGCTCACAGGTCAGCTGCAGTGCCTGTGACAGACACTAGAGCCACATCATCTGCACCAGCTACAGCTCCTACAGCTCCAGGGCAACCAGCTCCAACACCAACTCCTCCAGCTCCCTCTACATCAACTAAAGCCTTCATTCTTGGAGTTATCCGGACACCGCCACCAACGGAAGACCAAGCCCGAGAGACGATATAGTCCTATGCATTTTCTATGAACTTTTTGGTAACTTGTTGCCAAAGGGGGAGAAAAATGTATAGATCATAGGCTTCGAGAGAGAGATTTGCTGTTTTTTTGTTCTCTCTTGTCTTCTTGGTTGAACTTCATTTGCTTTTGATTGCTTGAGATACAATGCATTACCCGTGAGACATTGATGATCATGTGTTTGATCATAAGCTACACTTATGCTTGATTATATGTTATTATCTTACCTATCCTTATATGATCATTCACTTTGCTTGGTGATGAGTGCATGTATTCAATCTTTATTATTTTGAGCGCTCCACCAAGATGTATGTGACATGGAAGAGTAACCCATGAGCCTAATTCCTTGTGCATTTGCAGTCCAAAGCAAATCTTAAACTATGCACAAATTTAGGGGGAGCTCTTGCTTATCACATACTTCTCAAAGCGATGATGTTTTTCAATCTTAAAATTTATTGTCGAAGCTTTGATCTATATGTTGTCATCAATTACCAAAAAGGGGGAGATTGAAAGTGCAACTATCCCTAGGTGGTTTTGGTAATTCATAACAACATATAGCTCATTGAGCTAATGCTATTCCAAGACATATATTTCAGGAAAGCTCAATGAATGGCATGGCATGGATGATGAAAGTGGATCCCTCAAAATATCAAGGACAAAGGATTGGCTCAAGCTCAAAAGCTCAAGAATCTTCATTTTACATATTAAGTGATCCAAGATCACATTGAGTCTATAGGAAAAGCCAATACTATCAAGGAGGGATGAGGTGTTGCTTAATGAGCCTCTTGCTTCATGTGCTTAGTGATATGCTCCAAAACCCTCAACTACTTTCTCACATCCTCATATGACCTAAACCTAAAGCCAAAATCGGTCACACCGATTCTTTCTATCCGGCGCCACCGAGTTCAGATGTCATAGCCACTGCCACAAACCCTAGGCAAATCGGTCTCACCGATAGGGATCTCGGTCTCACCGAGATGGGATTGTAATCTCTCTGTTTCCCTTCGTAATGTTTCGGTCTAACTGAAGTGAGCGATCGGTCCCACCGAGATTGCAATGTAAACTCTCTGTTTCCCTTTTGTAACATTTCGGTCTCACCGAAAAGAGCAAATCGGTCCCACCGAGTTTACCTGACCAATTCTCTGGTTAGCTAATTATCAAAATCGGTTCCACCGAGTTTGTGTAATCGGTCTCACCGAGATTACGTTATGCCCTAACCCTAACCATATCGGTCCTACCGAGTTGCATTTCGGTCCCACCGAAAATCCTAACGGTCACTAGGTTTACTAAATCGGTCTGACCGAGTTTGTTGATTCGGTCCCACCGAGATTGGTAAATTGTGTGTAACGGTTAGATTTTGTGTGGAGGCTATATATACCCCTCCACCTCCTCTTCATTCGTGGAGAGAGCCATCAGAACAAACCTACACTTCCAACTTACCAGTTCTGAGAGAGAACTACCTACTCATGTGTTGAGGCCAAGATATTCCATTCCTACCATATGAATCTTGATCTCTAGCCTTCCCAAGTTGCTTTCCACTCAAATCTTCTTTCCACCAGATATCCTATGAGAGAGAGTTGAGTGTTGGGGAGACTATCATTTGAAGCACAAGAGCAAGGAGTTCATCATCAACGCACCATTTGTTACTTCTTGGAGAGTGGTGTCTCCTAGATTGGCTAGGTGTCACTTGGGAGCCTCCGACAAAGATTGTGGAGTTGAACCAAGGAGTTTGTAAGGGCAAGGAGATCGCCTACTTCGTGAAGATCTACCGCTAGTGAGGCAAGTCCTTCATGGGCGACGGCCATGGTGGGATAGACAAGGTTGCTTCTTCGTGGACCCTTCGTGGGTGGAGCCCTCCGTGGACTCGCGCAACCGTTAACCTTCGTGGGTTGAAGTCTCCATCAACGTGGATGTATGATAGCACCACCTATCAGAACCACGCCAAAAACATCCGTGTCTCCAACTGCGTTTGAATCCTCCAAACCCTTCCCTTTACTATCTTGCAAGTTGCATGCTTTAATTTCCGCTGCCTATATACTCTTTGCATGCTTGCTTGATTTGTGTGTTGATTGCTTGACTTGTCCAAAGATTGCTAAAATCTGCCAAACTCTAAAATTGGGAAAAGGTTAAGTTTTTAATTGGTCAAGTAGTCTAATCACCCCCCTCTAGACATACTTCAAGGTCCTACAGGTAGGCAGAGGCCTGACTATAGAGGTAGAACGACTCGTATAAGTGTTGAGAAGGAGAGACCCAGCTATGTCTTGAGGGAGATCAGTTGACATCCATAAATAACTAAAGGACAGGAAATAGGATGGGACGGAGAGAGAGAGAGATAGGAGAGAGAGGGAGGGAGAGGGGTAGAGTGCTGGATGGGTGATGGAGTTGCTTCTCGAAGATGGTGGGAGAGGCCTACTAGACAAACTAAGGGTGGAACTCCAATATTATCGATAAGAGTGGGGATGTGTTTCTGTGTGTGCCTGTGCGTGATAGATCTGTTGGGACGCATCCATGGATGATGAAGGGGAACCATGTGTTCGGTAAGCAAACCTAACTAGATCAGTAGATCAATTGTTGTTTGTCGGAGGAAGGGAGAGACATAACTAATGAGGTAGATCGATCGACGCATGGGGAAAAACGAGTTATAAGGATCTAGCTAGCTATATGTATAGCAGGAGATCGGTGGGTGTATGTCCATTTGTTAGAGGCAAATAAGGCCCATCAAGACGGATAGACAGAGAGAATGAAGCTAGGAGGTGGTGCGAGAGGCCCAACTACTATCTAGATAGGGGAGGAGTGTGCGGTTGTGAGATCGATGAAAAGAGGGGTGAGAGTTTACACGTGTGTGGGACCGTATGAGAGACACGATGCAAGGACACATAAAGGAGGAGATTGAAGGTGCGTGTGCATGTTGTAGGCAGACATCACCGGAGAGGTTTATCAATCGGTGTGTGTCGGAAAGGAGTTGTGGAGACTCTGGGAGAACGACCTAAAGAAAAAAAATGAATGTGCGTGATGGATAGAATGCTGAGGGAGGGGGAGGGCGAGGAGGGCGTGTGCATGCACAAGATAAAGTTAGTGGTAGCTATTGGAAATATGCCCTAGAGGCAATAATAAAATGGTTATCATTGTATTTCCTTGTTCATGATAATTGTCTATTGTTCATGCTATAATTGTATTAACTGGAAAGCGTAATACATGTGTGAATACATAGACCACAACATGTCCCTAGTGAGCCTCTAGTTGACTAGCTCGTTGATCAATAGATGGTTATGGTTTCCTGACCATGGACATTGGATGTCATTGATAACGGGATCACATCATTAGGAGAATGATGTGATGGACAAGACCCAATCCTAAGCATATCACTAGATCGTGTAGTTCGTTTGCTAAAGCTTTTCTAATGTCAAGTATCATTTCCTTAGACCATGAGATTGTGCAACTCCTAGATACCGTAGGAATGCTTTGGGTGTACCAAACGTCACAATGTAACTGGGTGGCTATAAATGTGCACTACGAGTATCTTCGAAAGTGTTTGTTGGGTTGGCACGAATCGAGACTGGGATTTGTCACTCCGTGTGACGGAGAGGTATCTCTGGGCCCACTCGGTAGGACATCATCATAATGTGCACAATGTGATCAAGGAGTTGATCATGGGATGATGTGTTACGGAACGAGTAAAGAGACTTGCCGGTAACAAGATTGAACAAGGTATCGGCATACCGATGATCGAATCTCGGGCAAGTTCTATACCGGTAGACAAAGGGTATTGTATACGGGATTGATTGAATCCTTGACATCGTGGTTCATCTGATGAGATCATCGTGGAACATGTGGGAGCCAACATGGGTATCCAGATCCCGCTGTTGGTTATTGGCCAGAGAGTTGTCTCGGTGATGTCTGCATGGTTCCCGAACCCGTAGGGTCTGCACACTTAAGGTTCGATGACGCTAGGGTTATAGGGAATAGATATACGTTGTTACCGAATATTGTTCGGAGTCCCGGATGAGATCCCGGACGTCACGAGGAGTTCCGGAATGGTTCGGAGGTAAAGATTTATATATGGGAAGTCCTGTTTTGGTCACCGAAAAAGTTTCGGGTACTATCGGTAACGTACCGGGACCACCGGGAGGGTCCCGGGGGTCCACCAGGTGGGGCCACCGGCCCCAAAGGGCTGCGTGGGACAAGTGTCGGAGGGAATCAGCCCCAGGTGGGCTGGTGCGCCCCTCCCCAAGGGCCCAAGGCGCCTAGGGTTGAAAAACCCTAGGGGAGGGGGCCGGTCCTCCACTCTAGATGGGATCTGGAGGGGGCCGGTCCCCTCTCCCCTTCCCCTATATATATAGTGGGGGTTTTGGGGCTTCCTAGGACATGAGTTTCCACCTCTCCAGGCGCAGCCCTACCCCTCTCCCTCCTCGTCTCTTGCGGTGCTTGGCGAAGCCCTGCTGGAGTGCCACGCTCCTCCACCACCACCACGCCGTTGTGCTACTGCTGAGCGGAGTCTTCCCCAACCTCTTCCTATCTCCTTGCTGCATCAAGGCATGGGAGACGTCACCGGGCTGCACGTGTGTTGAACACGGAGGTGCCGTCCGTTCGGCACTAGGATCTTCGGTGGTTTGGATCACGACGAGTACGACTCCCTCAACCCCGTTCTCTTGAACGCTTCCGCTTAGCGATCTACAAGGGTATGTAGATGCACTCTCCTCTCTCTCGTTGCTAGTCTCTCCATAGATAGATCTTGGTGACTCGTAGGAAAGTTTTGAATTTCTACTACGTTCCCCAACAGTGGCATCATGAGCTAGGTCTATTGCGTAGATTCTATGCACGAGTAGAACACAAGTTGTTGTGGGCGTTGATTTTGTTCAATATGCTTACCGTTACTAGTCCTATCTTGTTTCGACGGTATTGTGGGATGAAGCGGCCCGGACCGACCTTACACGTACACTTACGTGAGACAGGTTCCACCGACTGACATGCACTTGTTGCATAAGGTGGCTAGCGGGTGACAGTCTCTCCCACTTTAGTCGGATCGGATTCTATGAAAAGGGTCCTTATGAAGGGTAAATAGAAATTGGCATATCATGTTGTGGCTTTTGCGTAGGTAAGAAACGTTCTTGCTAGAAACCCATCGCAGCCACGTAAAACATGCAAACAACAATAAGAGGACGTCTAACTTGTTTTTGCAGGGTATGGTATGTGATGTGATATGGCCAAAAGAATGTGATGAATGATATGTGATGTATGATATTGATCATGTTC
This sequence comes from Triticum aestivum, assembly GCF_018294505.1. Classification (NCBI taxonomy): domain Eukaryota; kingdom Viridiplantae; phylum Streptophyta; class Magnoliopsida; order Poales; family Poaceae; genus Triticum; species Triticum aestivum. Next base: position 487,711,379 of record NC_057804.1, on the reverse strand, counting down.
TTGTAATAGGAATCACAACTTGCATGTCGATGAGTATGACAACCGGAAGGAGCCATAGGAGTTGTCTTAATTTATTGTATGACCTGCATGTCATTGAACAACGCCATGTAATTACTTTTCTTTATTACTAACCGTTAGCCATAGTAGTAGAAGTAATAGTTGGCGAGACAACTTCCTGGAGACACGATGATGGAGATCATGATGATGGAGATCATGGTGTCATGCCGGTGACGATGATGATCATGGAGCCCCAAAGATGGAGATCAAAAGGATCAAAATGATATTTGCCATATCATGTCACTATTTGATTGCATGTGATGTTTATCATGTTTATACATCTTATTTGCTTAGAACGACGGTAGTAAATAAGATGATCCCTCATAATAATTTCAAGAAAGTGTTCCCCCTAACTGTGCACCGTTGCGAAAGTTCGTTGTTTCGAAGCACCACGTGATGATCGGGTGTGATAGATTCTAACGTTCACATACAACGGGTGTAAGCCAGATTTACACACGCGAAACACTTAGGTTAACTTGACGAGCCTAGCATGTACAGACATGGCCTCGGAACACAAGAGATCGAAAGGTCTAACATGAGTCGTATAGTGGATACGATCAACATGAAGATGTTCACCGATGATGACTAGTCCGTGTCACATGATGATCGGACACGACCTAGTTGACTCGGATCATGTATCACTTAAGATGACTAGAGGGATGTCTATCTGAGTGGGAGTTCATTAGATGAACTTAATTATCCTGAACATAGTCAAAAGGTCTTTGCAAATTATGTCGTAGCTCGCGTTTTAGTTCTACTGTTTTAGATATGTTCCTAGAGAAAATATAGTTGAAAGTTGATAGTAGCAATTATGCGGACTGGGTCCGTAAACTGAGGATTGTCCTCATTGCTGCATAGAAGGCTTATGTCCTTAATGCACCGCTCGGTGTGCTGAACCTCAAACATCGTCTGTGGATGTTGCGAACGTTTGACATACACGTTTTGATGACTACGTGATAATTCAGTAATGTTAACAGTTTAGAATTGAGGCACCGAAGACGTTTTTGAAACATCGCGGAACATATGAGATGTTCTGAGGGCTGAAATTGGGATTTCAGGCTCGTGTCCACGTCAAGAGGTATAAGACCTCCAACGAGTTTTCTAGCCTACAAACTAAGGGAGAAGATCTCAATCGTTGATCTTGTCCTCAGATTGTCTGGGTACAACAATCACTTGAATCGAGTGGGAGTTAATCTTCCAGATGAGATAATGATGTTTCTCCAAAGACATTGCCACCAAGCTACTAGAGCTTCGTGATGAACTATAACATATCAGGGATAGATATGATGATCCTTGAAATATTCGTGATGTTTGACACCGCGAAAGTAGAAATCAAGAAGGAGCATCAATTGTTGATGGTTAGTGAAACCACTAGTTTCAAGAAGGGCAAGGGCAAGAAGGGGTACTTCATGAAACGACAAATCAGTTGCTGCTCCAGTGAAGAAACCCAGGGTTGAACCCAAACCCGAGACTAAGTGCTTCTGTAATGAGGGAATGGTCACTGAAGCAGAACTACCCTAGATACTTGGTAGATGAGAAGGCTGGCAAGGTTGACAGAAGTATATTGGATATCATTGTGTTAAATGTGCACTTTACTAGTACTCCTAGTAGCACCAGGGTATTAAGATACCGGTTCGGTTGCTAAGTGTTAGTAACTCGAAATAAAAGAGCTACGGAATAAACGGAGACTAGCTAAAGGTGAGATGACGATGTGTGTTGGATGTGTTTCCAAGGTTGATGTGATCAAGCATCGCCTGCTCCGTCTACCATCGAGATTGGTGTTAAACCTAAGTAATTGTTATTTGGTGTTTGCGTTGAGCATAGAAATGATTGGATTATGTCTATCGCAATATGGTTATTCATTTAAGGAGAATAATGGTTACTCTATTTATTTGAATAATACCTTCAATGGTCTTGCACCTAAAAGAATGGTTTATTGAATCTCGATCGTAGTGATACACATTTTCATGCCAAAAGATATAAGATAGTAATGATAGTACCACTTACTTGTGGCACTGCCATGTAAGTCATATTGGTATAAAACGCATGAAGAAGCTCCATGTTGATGGATCTTTGGACTCACTCATTTTTGAAAAGTTTGAGACATGCGAACCATGTCTATTGTTGTATACGCATGAAGAAACTCCATGCAGATGGATCGTTTGGACTCACTTGATTTTGAATCACTTGAGATATGCAAATCATACCACATGGGCAAGATGACTGAAAAGCCTCGTTTTCAGTAAGATGGAACAAGATAGCAACTTGTTGGAAGTAACACATTTTGATGTGTGCAGTCCAATGAGTGCTGAGGCATGCAGTGAATATCGTTATGTTATTACTTCACAGATGATTTGAGTAGATGTTGAGTACAATTACTTGATGAAACACAAGTCTGAATTATTGAAAGGTTCAAGTAATTTCAGAGTGAAGTTGAAGATCTTCGTGACAAGAGGATAAAATGTCTATGATATGATCATAGAGATGGATATCTGTGTTGCAAGTTTGGTACACAATTGAGACATTGTGGAAATTGTTTCACAACTAACACCGCCTGGAACACCATAGTGTGATGGTGTGTCCGAACATCATAGATGCACCCTATTGGATATGGGGCATACCATGATGTCTCTTACAGAATTACCACTATCGTTCATAGGTTAGGCATTAGAGACAACCACATTCACTTCAAATAGGGCACCACGTAATTCCGTTGAGATGACAGTGTATGAACTATGGTTTAGAGAAACCTAGGCTGTTGTTTCTTGAAAGTTTGGGGCTGCGACACTTATGTGAAAAATTTTCATCCTGATAAGCTCGAACCCCAAGCGGATAAATGCATCTTCATAGGACACCCAAAACAGTTTGGTATACCTCCTAATTTAGATCCGGAAGCAAAAGTAATTGTTTCTAGAAATGGGTCCTTTCTCGAGGAAAAGTTTCTCTCGAAAGAAATGAGTGGGAGGATGGTGGAGACTTGATAAGGTTATTGAACCATCACTTCAACCAGTGTGTAGCAGGGCACAGGAAGTTGTTCCTGTGGCACCTACACCAGTTAAAGTGGAAGCTGATGATAGTGATCATGAAACTTTGGATCAAGTCACTACCGAACCTCGTAGGTCGACAAGGACACGCACTGCTTCGGAGTGGTACGGTAATCCTGTCTTGGAGGTCATGTTGCTAGACAACAATGAACCTACGAACTATGGAGAAGCGATGGTGGGCCCGGATTCCGACAAATGGCTATAGGCCATAAAATCCGAGAGAGGATCCATGTATGAAAACAAAGTGTGGACTTTGGAAGAATTACTTGATGGTCGTAAGGCTGTTGGGTATAGATGGATTTTAAAAGGAAGACGGACAGTGATGGTAAGTATCACCATTAGGAAAGCTCGACTTGTCGTTAAGATGTTTTCCGACAAGTTCAAGGAGTTGACTACGATGAGACTTTCTCACTCGTAGCGATGCTAAGAGTCTGTTGGAATTATATTAGCAATTACTTCATGATTTATGAAATCTTGCAGATAGGATGTCAAAACATTGTTTCCTCGACAGTATCCTTGAGGAATGGTTGTATGTGATACAACCAGAAGGTTTTATCAATCCTGAAAGATGCTAACAAGTGTGCAAAGCTCCAACAATCCTTCTAAGGACTAGAGTAAGCATCTCGGAGTTGGAAGATACGCTTTGATGAGACGATCAAAGATTTTGGGTTTATACAAAGTTTATGAGAAAGTTGTATTTCCAAAGAAGTGAGTGGGAGCACTATAGCATTTCCGATGAGTATATGTCGTTGACATATTGTTGATCGGAAATGATGTAGAATTTCTGGAAAGCATATAAGGTTATTTGAAAAGTGTTTTTCAATGAAAGACCTGGATTAAGCTACTTGAACATTGAGCATCAAGATCTATAAGGATAGATCAAATTGCTTAATAGTACTTTCAAATGAATACATACCGTGACAAGATTTTGAAGGAGTTCAAAATATATCAGCAAAGAAGGAGTTCTTGGCTGTGTTATATGGTGTGAGTATTGAGTAAGACTCAAGACATGACCACGACAGAAGAGAGAGAAAGGACGAAGGTCGTCCCCTATGCTTCAGACGTAGGCTCTGTAGTATGCTATTGTGTGTACCGCACCGGAAGTGTGCCTTCCCATGAGTCAGTCAAGGGGTACAAGAGTGATCCAGGAATGGATCACAGGACAGTAGTCAAACTTATCCTTAGTAACTTGTGGACTAAGGAATTTTCTCGATTATGGAGGTGGTAAAAGAGTTCGTCGTAAAGGGTTACACCGATACAAACTTTGACACTAATCCAGATTATTCTGAGTAGTGAACCGGATTCGTATAGTAGAATAGTTATTTGGAATAGCTCCAAATAGAGCGTGGTAGCTGCATCTAGGAGATGACATAGAGATTTGCAAAGCACACACGGATATGAAAGGTTCAGATCCGTTGACTAATAACCTCTCTCACAAGCGAGATATGATCAAACCCCATGGGCGTCGTTTCATTACAATCACATAGTGATGTGATCTGGATTATTGACTCTAGTGCAAGTGGGAGACCGTTGGAAATATGCTCTAGAGGCAATAATAAAATGGTTATTATTGTATTGCCTTGTTCATGATAATTGTCTATTGTTCATGCTATAATTGTATTAACTCGAAACCGTAATCCATGTGTGAATACATAGACCACAACATGTCCCTAGTGAGCCTCTAGTTGACTAGCTCGTTGATCAATAGATGGTTATGGTTTCCTGACCATGGACATTGGATGTCATTGATAACGGGATCACATCATTAGGAGAATGATGTGATGGACAAGACCCAATCCTAAGCATAGCACTAGATCATGTAGTTCGTTTGCTAAAGCTTTTCTAATGTCAAGTATCATTTCCTTAGACCATGAGATTGTGCAACTCCCGGATACCGTAGGAATGCTTTGGGTGTACCAAACGTCACAACGTAACTGGGTGGCTATAAAGGTGCACTACGGGTATCTCCGAAAGTGTCTGTTGGGTTGGCACGAATCGAGACTGGGATTTGTCACTCCGTGTGACGGAGAGGTATCTCTAGGCCCACTCGGTAGGACATCATCATAATGTGCACAATGTGATCAAGGAGTTGATCACGGGATGATGTGTTACGGAACGAGTAAAGAGACTTGCCGGTAACGAGATTGAACAAGGTATCGGCATACCGACGATCGAATCTCGGGCAAGTACTATACCGGTAGACAAAGGGAATTGTATACGGGATTGATTGAATCCTTGACATCGTGGTTCATCCGATGAGATCATCGTGGAACATGTGGGAGCCAACATGGGTATCCAGATCCCGCTGTTGGTTATTGGCCGGAGAATTGTCTCGGTCATGTCTGCATGGTCCCGAACCCGTAGGGTCTACACACTTAAGGTTCGATGACGCTAGGGTTATAGGGAATAGATATACGTGGTTACCGAATGTTTTTCGGGGTACCGGATGAGACCCCAGACGTCACGAGGAGTTCCAAAATGGTCTGGAGGTAAAGATTTATATATGGGAAGTCCTATTTTGGTCACCGGAAAAGTTTTGGGTACTATCGGTAACCTACCGAGACCACCGGGAGGGTCCCGGGGGTCCATCGGCCCCAGAGGGCTGCGTGGTCCAAGTTTGGGAGGGAACCAGCCCCAGGTGGGCTGGTGCACCCCTCCCCAAGGGCCCAAGGCGCCTAGGGTTGAAAAACCCTAGGGGAGGGGGCGCCTCCACCTTGCTTGGGGGGCAAGCCACCCCTCCTGGCCGCCGCCCCTCCCCTCTAGATGGGATCTGGAGGGGGGCGGTCCCCTCTCCCCTTCCCCTATATATAGTGGGGGTTTTGGGGCTGCCTAGTACATGAGTTTCCACCTCTCCAGGCGCAGGCCTACCCCTCTCCCTCCTCGTCTCTTGCGGTGCTTGGCGAAGCCCTGCTGGAGTGCGACGCTCCTCCACCACCACCACGCCGTTGTGCTGCTGCTGGATGGAGTCTTCCCCAACCTCTCCCTCTCTCCTTGCTGGATCAAGGCATGGGAGACGTCACCGGGCTGCACGTGTGTTGAACGCGGAGGTGCCGTCCGTTCGGCACTAGGATCTTCGGCGATTTGGATCACGACGAGTACGACTCACTCAACCCCGTTCTCTTGAAGGCTTCCGCTTAGCGATCTACAAGGGTATGTAGATGCACTCTCCTCTCTCTAGTTGCTAGTCTCTCCATAGATAGATCTTGGTGACTCGTAGGAAAATTTTGAATTTCTGCTACGTTCCCCAATAGTAGCTACAAAGGTTAGAGGACTGTGTGGGTGTAAGAGACTAACAAAGATCATAATTTGAGATGAAAGTGGATTCATATATTTGAATAGGAGATCATAATGTTTTAAACATATGCATGCATGAATATAGTGGTGATACGTGTGCTGTGGTTTTGCACATGTTATACCATAATGAGATAATGCATGGCGTTTGCAACTCACAACTAAATGTCGAACAATCTAAACCATACTATACATCGAACAATCTCACATTTTATTTGAATTTGTGATAACGTGTGGTGTTTGCAGCTTACAACCAAATATCGAACAATCTAAATAATACTATATATCGAACATTCTCACATTTTATTTGAATTTGTGGTAGTGTGTGGTGTTTCCAACTCAGATCTAAATACTTGTAGGCATAGGGGGCGGGGCACCATACATAATGTGATAAACACATTATACAATGAGACATAGTTTAGATTATGAAGATCTAGCTAGAGCTTGAAATGTAATGTGATTTTAAATCAACATAAAGTGGATTCAAAAAATCGAGTTCGAGTTCATATAGTACACATAGTTCATATGTAACTCGAGACTAATCATGTGGTGTGCTGTGAAGATAATACACAAACGATGGTTTAACTTGACAATAGTGATGATTGTAGATCTTATTAAAATAGAGAAACAAATTCAAATGCTTTGACTTCACAACAATCATTATTGTAGATCTTATTCAAATAGAGAAACGAATTCAAATTTAGTTCATATTGAAGCGGTAGTATATACATTTGGAATGCACTAAAACGTTCATTTGAGTAGTAGGTTGCATGCATTATACACGTATCAAAATATTTTAATTGAACATAACATGAATTCAAAGTTTTGAATGACATTTGTAGTGCCAATAAATTTCGTACAGTACACGTTAGGCTTGTCCGGAAATTTCAACCCGCGCCTTGTTAGCCTGAAATATTTAAGATATATCTTTGTCTCGTTGTGCTCCAACAAGACCCTCCATCACTACTGGAATTAGCTACTTTGCCATCTGCCAGCTCTTTCATGTCTGCTAGCAGACGACAAAGAAGCTCTTTGCCATCAGCTACCCAAAAGTAGACGACAAAGAACTGGCTGATGGCAAAGAAAGTCTTTGCCATCAGCCAGTTCTTTGCCGTCGGCTAGCTGACGACAAAGATTCTTTGCCGTCGGTTAGCAGACGGCAAAGAGGGAGGGGCCTCACTGAGGAGCTGCTTAAAAAAATACTTAACGGCCCCCTCGTTGCCGTCTTCTAGCAGACGACAAAGAGCAAAAAAGCGGACGACAAAGAGGGCGGACGACAAACATTTAACATATCTAACGGCGTGCCCCACCCCGCCCCTCTCTCTCTGTTTCTCTCCCTGCTCCCACACGCGCGCCGCCGCCCCCACCACTCGCCGCTGCCCGGTCGCCCCACCGCCCCCCGCCCCGTCGCCCCACCGCCCCCCTGCCCCGTCGCCCCCGCCGCCCTGCCGTCTCGGCACCGCCACGCCCCGGCCCCCCGTGCCCCACCGCCCCAGGCCCGGCGCCGCCGCCCCAGGCCGCGCCGCCCCCTCCTCCACCGGCCCCCCGCCTCATCGCCACTGCCGCCCGGCGCCGTCGCCCCACCGGCCCCCCGCCCCGTCGCCCCCGCCGCCCTGCCGTCTCGGCGCCGCCGCGCCCCGGCCCCCCGGCGCCCCGGCCCCCCCGCGCCCCACCGCCGCCCCGCTCCCCTCCTCCACCGGCCACCTCCTCCATCGGCCCAGGTGAGCTCTACCTCCTTTGTTTTTCCTTTTTTTCTGTTTTTTTAGTTTTAGGTTTATGTTTAGTTTAGTTTTAGTTTTAGTTTTAGTTTTAGTTTTAGGTTTAGTTTTAGTTTAGTTTTAGGTTCAGATTTAGTTTTTTTCCTTTTTTTCTGTTTTTTTAGTTTTAGGTTTATGTTTAGTTTAGATTTAGTTTTAGTTTTAGTTTTAGTTTTAGATTTAGGTTTAGTTTTAGGTTTAGTTTTAGGTTTAGGAAAGAAGAAGAAGAAGAAAGAATAGGAGAGGAGGAGAAGAAGAAGAGGAAAAAGGAAAGGAAGAAGAAGAAGAGGAGGAGGAGAAGAAAAAAGAAGAAGAGGAAGAAGAAGAAGAAAAAAGAGGAGAGGAGGAGAAGAAGAATAGGAAAAAGGAAAGGAGGAAGAAGAAGAAGAAGAAGAAGGAAAAAAGGAAGAAAAGGAAGAAAAGGAAGAAGAGGAAGAAGAAGAAAAGGAAAAAAGAGGAAAAAAACCCGACCCCGACCCGGCACCCCGACACGACACCCCGACCCCGAGACCCCGACCCCGACACCCCGACCCCGACCCCGACCCCGACACCGACACCCCGACCCCGAGCCTGACCTAACACCCCGACCCCAACACCGACACGGGACCCTGACCCCGACCCGGCACCCCGACCCGACACCCCGACCCCGAGACCCCGACCCCGACCCCAACACCCCGACCCCGACCCCGACCCCGACACCGACACCCCGACCCCGAGCCTGACCCGACACCCCGACCCCGACACCGACACGGCACCCCGACCCCGACCTGACACCCCGACCCCGAGACCCCGACCCCGACCCCGACACGGCACCCCGACACCGACATGACACCTCGACCCCCGACACCTCCCGAAAAGGTGTTCTTTGGCCTTCCAGAGGCCGACGGGGTCATATATTTGTGAATTATTAGTTAGGTCATATATTTTTTGATTTTGTTATGAAAAACATCATATATAATTGTGTTGATCAGGTAGTTTTAAATGTGCAGTTGTTTCTTTGCTGCGAGGTTTGGTGTTCGACGACCTCGCCGTGCGTTTGATGAGCTCTGCCCCTTCGTTCGTGGGTGAGCACAAATGATATGTCCTCCTCCCCCATTAATTATTTGATCTATTCCGATGAAACTTGATAGCTAGCTATATATGTGTCTTGAATCATCAGTATGCATAACCAATATGTGTCTCCCGTTCGAAAGCGTCATAGTTATAAATATGCATGCATTTGCATATTTATAACCTTGATTCTTTCGAATTGTCCAACACTATCCATGGACAGCCCGAGTATGTGTAGATTGGGTTCGTTTTGCCATATGCTTGCTCCGGATCCGACGCATAAATTTCGTCAGTGCCTCCCCTGTTGTTCTCCGGGTACACATCCTCTCTGTTTATTTTAGAGACGTGTATCAGGAGAACAGCGGGGAGGTGCTGCCGAAATTTTGCATCGGATCCGGAGCATAGCATGGGAAAATGAACCCAATCTACACATACATGGGTGGGATTAGGACCTATCATTACCTATTAGAGTGTAGGTTGCATGCCAATGAACCCTATGAGCCCATCATTGATTATAGTGATGATGATGATTATGCATTTATTGATGATACTGATCGAGATTATTACTAGTATCAGGTATTCAATTTTTTTATGTTGTACTTGATGATGATACATTTAAGTGATATACATATTATTATTCATGTCGGTACTTTTTTTATGTTGTACTAATTTCGTTTATTCTTTGTCATGGCAGGTGTTGAAAGATGGTGGGCGCTGGTCGGGAGCGCGCCGAGGCCCCTTCTTCGTCAGCGCGTGGTGCGAGGTCTTCCATTCCACACGCACCTCTCCGGCGAGCGTTGATGGACAGTATGGCGACACCGCCGGGCCCTTCTTCGTTGACCGCGGTGCCCAGCAGGGGACGAGGTAAGAAGAAGAGAGGAGGTGGAGCACGTGGTCACGGGAGAGGAGGTAGGGTGACTCTTTTGGCGCCTTCCTCGCCGCCGCCCCCAGTTGTTTCACCCGAGCACGTGACTGCTAGGGTGGACTCGTCTGAGGAGGAGGCTACACAGACTCCGGTCCATGAGCCTCCGGTCCACGGGTCTTCGACCCACGAGCCTTGGGTCGACGGGCCTTCGGCCCACGAGAGTTGGGCCCACTTGACCCCGGAGGAGCACACGTCTGGATGGGGTACTTGGTCGGGTCAGCCTGAGGAGCCGAGTGGCCATGCTGATGATGGCGGGGAGCCGAGTGGCCATGCTGATGATGGCGGGGAGCGACTGATTTTGAGGAGGAGGGGGAGGAGGGGGGCAACGTCTACCAGCATGGTGCTACACGGCTCCCGTCCGTGCCGGCGACCCGCGAGCAGAGGTGGTTGATTTTCCCTGATGGGGAGAGGTAAGTGCATTTAATCTTTTTGTACCTTCTGCATTCACGTTTCTTCAAATAACTAATGCGTTGGCCTTGTCATGCTGCAGGGGTTGGGACCACCATGAAAGTGTCCGCCGGCCCAACTCCGTCCTTGGAGTTCTGATTCGGCAAAACTTTCCGGGGTTTGTCACGTTGCCTGGTGAGGGTCGGCTTCCAGAGGTTGGATTGAGTTGGGAGCACTACTTGGCTGCCCCGGCCCCGCCGGGTGAGATTATCGACGGTGTCTTGTGCAAGACGAGGGCAGACGTGGTGATCAGAAAGTTCTGGGTAATTTCTCCTTTACACAATTAAAAATCTTCAACTAGCTAGTTATTAATTGTACTAATCAATATTGTCTCATTTGATTGCAGACATTCTACAGGTGTGAGGAGGGATACGAGGAGGAGGCGGCAGATGTTATCCACAAGGAGTGCAAGCGCCTACTTCAGAACTTACGGCATGAGGCTCGGGTGCAGGCTGTTCGAGACTACTACGCCGGGCGTGGTATCAAGAAGCCCAAGCAGGAGTGCCGCGATAAGTTCTTGAGTAAGGAGCAGTACATGAAGGTAATTCTTAAGGCCTTGTACTTACTTCCTTCATTTAGTAATTCATAGCCGTAGCGCTGAAGTTTCTATTTGCTAACTTAGGCCCCTCCGAGATGGTGTGCGGATCGGATGGATTGTTGGGAGGTGTTGGTCAATGCGTGGTGCTCAAAAGAATGGCGGGCCACCCACAACGAGGCCAAGGACAAACGTGCCCAAATGGAAGGTGTGCCACACCACCAAGGCAGCTCCAACTTATTTCAGTACGGGCGGAACTGGGTATGTGGTTTGCTTCATGATTCATGCAATTCATTCATCATGCTAGCTTTAGCCCTTTAATTACTAATTTACTTTGTTTCTCTCTTTCAGGCACGCTACAATAAGGCGGATAAGGTGCCAGAGGTGTACGACCTGTATGCCATGGCCCACACTGGCCCTTACAAGAAAGTCAAGGCATTCTCTGCGTCTGACCTCGATGATCCAAAGAACTTCACCAACATCTCCGCCCACGACAAGCTCGTGCAATATAGAGATCAGGGGAAGGCGAGGAAAGGGGAGGACTTTAACCCGAGCCAGGGTCCCATTGATACAGAGTTGCTGATGATATCTGGTGGCGGGAGGTCCCATGGCTCCATAGCCATGGGAGATGGACTTATCCGTTGTCCTAGCACTCTCCCGGAGATCAAGGCGCGCCAGTCGAGCTCCGCTCCTGAGATAAGGCCTCGTGAACGGCCAGTCCAACTCGCCTTCAAGGTTAGTTATACGTACTCAGCTATCTTTCTCCATTACATTGTGTGCTCTTCCATCAATGATTACAAATGGTCATGTGAGTGGTGTTGCAGGCTGCTATACAGAGTGAGAGAGATAGAACGGAGAAACTTCTGGCGGAGGCGGCGGAGAGGCAGCGGGAGTTGGAGGAGAGGACGACAAAGATGTTGGAGGAGGAGAGGGCACGGAATGACATGCAGGCAAGGGCCATGTACGAGCTCCTTGTGGTAAGTTTCTTCTGCAGATTACTTGCTAGTCTTAACATTTGAGTCTCATTACTAACTAGTATGACTCTGTTGTGAAAACCAAATGTGCAGTCTGTGTGCGAGAAGTCCGGTCAGACCGCTCCGCCGATGCCAGTGATTGCTCCTGGGAGCACGGTGAGTTTAATTTGAATGGACATTACTTGCTAGTCTTAACATTTGAGTGTCATAATGCTAACGAGACATTGGAAATGATCTTTGGTGCAGCTTAACTCCAGAAACGCATCGCACGATCCTTCTCCAGCTACCGGCACGAGCCAGCCCGCTCCTACACCTCCCTGATCACGGTAAGTTTCTCTAGACTTAGACTTAGCTTTATTTCCTCCAATATGCTTACCATAATGACCTAGAGTTAGCTTCTTTTCCTTCAAAATGACTTAATAAGCTTACTTATGTCAAAAATTGCATAATTAGCTTAGTTAGCTCATAAACGATCCATTTTACCTAAGTTAGCTCTAAAATGACTCATTTTACCTTAGTTAGCTTACAAGTGATCCAATTTATCCAAGTTAGCTCTAAAATGACCCATTTTACGTAGATTAGCTCCTAAATGATCCATTTTACCTACGTTAGCTTTAAAATGACCCATTTCACCTAGGTTAGCTCCAAAATGACCCATTTCACCTAGGTTAGCTCCAAAATGACCCATTTCACCTAAGTTAGCTCAAAAATGATCCATTTCACCTTAGTTAGCTCAAAAACGTGGCATTTCACCTTAGTTAGCTCATAAATGACCCATTTCAACTAAGTTAGCTCCAAAATGATCCATTTCACCTAGGTTAGCTCATAAATGATGCATTTGACCTAGGTTAGCTCATAAATGACCCATTTCACCTAGGTTAGCTCATAAACGACCCATTTCACCTAGGTTAGCTCATAAACGACCCATTTCACCTAGGTTAGCTCATAAACGACCTATTTCACCTAGGTTAGCTCAAACCCATTACTAGGTTAGCTCATAAACGACCTATTTCACCTAGGTTAGCTCATAAACGACCCATTTCACCTAGGTTAGCTCATAAACGACCTATTTCACCTAGGTTAGCTCATAAACGACCCATTTCACCTAGGTTAGCTCATAAACGATCCATTTCACCTAACTTAGCTCATAAACGATCCATTTCACCTAACTTAGCTCATAAACGATCCATTTCAACTAATTTAGCTCATAAATGATCCAGTTCACCTAAGTTAGCTAATAAATGGCATATACTTCTTCTTCTAGTCTTCTTCTTCTTCTTCTATTCTTTTTCTAACTTTCTTATTTGTCATTTTGCAGGTTTCATTCACTTCACGGAAGCCAGCATCCTATGATGGATTGCTTGTTTTTTCCTTTGATGCACTTCTTGTATTCTGCTCGCTTGCTATGATGAAACTAGATTGCTATGATGAAACTTTGCATATTGTAATATGTATGGATTGATGGGACTATGTGCAACCTACTATGTATGTATGGATGGATATATATGTGCTGGATATTTATTATGTTGGATATATATGTGCTGGATATTTATGTGATGGATATATATGTGCTGTGATATATTTGCTGTGATAATTGTTGGATATAAGAAAAACAGAATAAAAAAGAGGCAGTACAGGCTCTTTGTCGTCCGCGGCAGACGGCAAAGACCCCTTTGCCATCGGTGGCAGACGGCAAAGGGGACATGTGGCGGCCACCTGTGCTTCCTCAGAGATGAGCCATTTGGCAAATTTGCCTACCGTGGCGGACGGCAAAGTTAAGCTGATGGCAAAGACTTTGGCTTTGCCGTCCATCGTGGCTGACAGCAAAACACAGCGGGCGCTGACGCATTGCTGACGTCAACTGGCGGACGGCAAAGAGGCGCTCAAATTTGTCGTTCGCTGGCTGATGGCAAAGGCCGCCGTTAGCCGCCTAATGGACTAACGCTGGCGGACGTCCAGTATTTTGCCGTCACCCCTCTTTGCCATTCGCCGCTGTAGGCAAAGCACTCTTTGCCGTCCGCCTTAAAAAGCAGACGGGAAAGGGCCTGTTTGCCGACCCTGTCTTTGCCGTCACTGTTTGCCGTCCTTCGCTGATGGCAAAGCATTTTGCCGTCCGCTGTGGCAGATGGCAAAGTAGCTGATTCCTGTAGTGCATCTCAACCCGCGCCTTGCCATTCCAAAATTACAACGTGCGCGAAAACTCCCACCTCCTATGAAATCCCGACACGTGAAATGCCCATGATACCCCTGAACCGAAAGAACTGCCTCAAATCGGTGGGGGTACTTTCGTAACTTATCCCACATTTCGGACAAGCGCGTCCCTAAGACATGGTTCCCCACTCCCATCCCATTCGCCCACCCATTCATACACCAAGGTCGAGAAAACCCGCGAAGCCCCACTCCCTCTTCCGTCCACCACCCAGCCGGAGCCTCTTCCCCGACGACGTCGTCCACAACAACACCTCGACGTCCCTCATCCACCATACCGGATGAGGATCCGTCATCGATCTGGTCGTCCTACCGGTTCAGCCACCCTGTCCTACCCTCCAAGGAGCTGCCCCAATGTTCCCCTCGTCTTTCGCGGCTCCTCCATTCCCCCATCGCCGTCTTCACCTGCACCACCGGAAGAGCATCATCATCACCGTCCTTGGATGAAGCTACGGCCTAATCGGTGCCACCAAAGAGGTTGTACACTAATCGCCACATTTTCTTCTTGATTCGATCTCATGGTGCTGTTGGCGCTCGGTCCCAAGCTGACATGGCGCGACTCCATCCATGGCGGTGTTGCCGGCCACTTCCTCCACGGCGTCGCTCCCTCGACGGCGACGTCCACATCAGTAGGAGCTACCGCTGCTTTAGCTCTCGCTCGCGCTGCTGCTCTACTCTTGCTCTCGATCCCCTGCCTGGTCTGCTCTTGCTCTCGGTCCCCTGCCTGGTCTGCTCTTGCTATTGCTCTTGCTCGCGCTGCTGCTCTCACTCTTGCTCTTGCTTGTGATGCTGCTCCGATTTAGCTACACTTCAGTCGACTGAATCGACTTTTGGTTCAGTCGATTTTTAGGGTGTGGGAGGGGAGGGGGGGGGGGCTCGCCGGAGTTAAGGAAGAACCACCCACAGCGGAGATGGGGGCTCGCCGGAGAGGTACCCCACTATCTATCTTAGGGTTCAGGGTGGGGGCGGTGGTCGCCGGCGGTGGCGTGGGGATCGACGGAGAAAAAGCTCAGCACGGGGGGCCCTAGAGGGATGGCCGGGGCGGCGGCGGACCGGCGGTGGGGAGTGTTTTCGGGGCAGGCGGGGCGGCGCACAGCCGGCCGCAGGCAGCGGGGTGGGGGGGGGGGCTGTTTGGCCGGTGGGGGCTGGCGGCTCAGGGGGGTGGAGGTTGAAGATGAACTGCAGGCCCTTGATTTCGTATCCAACAGCTGCAGAATCGACTGACCAGAGATGAAAAAGTCAGTCGAATGACGTGTAGCCTCACCTCTAGCGCGTTCAGTTTCGATAGTAAAATTCAGTTTCGACAGCAAAATTTAGTTTCGGCAGTTAAGTTCAGTTTCGACAGTTAAATTCAGTTTCGATAGTTAAGTTCAGAGATGAGCGGCTGATGTATTTTACATCTAGCACTTTGTGGTTATGTATTTTACGTCATCTATTGGAGATGCTATTAGAAGTAGCACAAAAACATTTTTTAGTGTAGGCTTTTCCTTTCTCAAGCCTGCCTACTAGAATCGCGAGTGCTTGATAGGAAAAGTGAATGAAAAACGTAGGAATTGGAAAGTTTCCTATGGTACTACTATTCATGAATTTTGTTCAAAGGAATGGAGCAAAGGAAAACTGTAGGATTTGTTCCTTTAGTGTCTCCTTGAAAGAAAAAAAGGTAGGAATTTTAATTTTCACTTGTCCTCCTTTTCAAATTCCTACTCATGACGCACAAGACTTAGAGATAGTAGCATAATAGCATTATAACCGTACATTTTCTTGTGGTTTGACTTAATCTCACCATGCTTCTTTGCATCCTGTGATCTTCCAATTCTTGTGAATCAAACACCCAGATTGGCAGAAATCCTGTGTTTTTAAATTCTCTGTTTTGCATGTGCATTCCTATCCTATTCCTATCTATTTCCTATCCCTGCATTGTTGGAATCCTCCAATTCAAATGAGCCCTTATAGAATTACTTCTCTTACAGATAGTTGTCAAAGAAAACCTTGCCTGGTTTATCCCGCTCCTGCTGCACCGTCGTCCACCCCAGCTCAGCTATTTCATTGACAAAAGGGTCCAGCACAGCAGGGATCTGGCCTCTAGACTGTCTTTCGCCGCCTCAGATCTTCTTCCCCGCCGCCGGCAGCCATGAAAACTGCATTACCATCATCAACCGAGCAGATGACCTCGAGGACTACACGGGTCCGCAAGAGAGGTCGCACTCTTTCGTGTCTGCTTACGTTATGCATCGCATAATATTACATGCTACTTTATTGTCCTGTTCACCAATTAGACACTGAGTCAGCTCCAAACTAATGGTCAAACTTGAGTTTTTAAATGGTTGTGGGGTACATATCGGGGCCGCAATCAATAGTGTCTATCTACTATCTGGTTAATCTCCGGTGTCTACTATGAGTTTCATGTTGGGTGGGAAACAAACAGTAAAGAAGCCATTATCTGTATTTTTTAACTGAAGCCATTATCTGCCTGCTATTATTGGTTTTGGGTCTATCCATATGTTGCTACCATCACTCTGGATTTCTGCATGCACTCCTTACATAACCTCACTATGTTTTATTCCTATGCATGACAGGTATTGTAAACAATGGAACTGAACATGTAGAGCAAAAGAGATGAGCCTTGCATGGCAAATAAAATTTCATGCAGACATCGCTCCATGGTAGGTGCAAAGGCAGCCCCCCTCCACCCATTTCGGATTGTAATCGAGAGGAAGATATTTGTTCTGAGGGGGATTTAGAAGGAGAAGACCACTCTTATTTACCCCCTGAGGTCTTCGCTCTAACTTGGCATGCTGATGTTGGTTATATCATGCATATGGTGCCTGGCATTGCTTACTTTATACATCAAATATGTCATCTGCTTAGTTTAGACATCCTTTGTGCGAATGCCATCTGCTAAGTTTATTCATCGTTTATGCGAATTATGCAACGCCATCTTGTTTAGCCAGGCATCATATATGTGAATTTTGCAATGCCATTCTGCTTAGCCAGTCATCTTATATGTAAATGATATCAGGCCATCCTTTTTTTCGTTACGTATTACATTTGTCAACAATGTTAGTACATTCAACTGCTCTTCGTGTGCATCAGCCATTTGACACGGTGATGGAAAATTCTAGAGTGAAAACAAGGTCTTCAGAGCAGACTATGCTATCTGATGAAGCGCATATCTCGCTGACTATCGATAGCTCCTCAGAGGAGGATTCAGAGATAGATGACCAGTCCTATTCCCCCCCGAGGTGTATGCTCTAACTTGGCAGGGTTATGTTGCTCATATCGTGCGTATGGTGTCTTGCATTGCTATGTCATTTGATTAGTTTAGACATGCTTTGTGTGAATGCCACATGTTCAGTGTCTAATTACCATATATGTGAATTATGCATTGCCATCTAGTTGCAAGACATTATATATGTGAATTATGCAATGCTATCTTGTTGCAAAGGCATTATATATGTGAATTATGCAATGCCATGCTGTTTAGCCAATCATCATGTATGTGAATTATATCATGCTATCATTTTTTTGTATTACGTGTTACATTTGTCGACAACGTTTGTATATTCAACTACTCTTCCTGTGCATCAGCCATTTGAAGCGGTGATGGAAGTATCTGGAGTGAAAACAAGGTATTCAAAGCACACAATGCTACCTGCTGAAGCTGACATCTTACTGGTTACAAAGAGCTCCTCAGAGGAGGATTCAGAGACTGATGGCCAGTCCTATTTCCCCCCTGAGGTCTATGCTCAAACTTGGCAGGGTTATATTACCCATGTCATGAATGTTGTCTTGCATTGCTTAGCTTTTACATCATATATGGATTGCTATCTGCTTACTTGCTTACTATATAAATCATACATTTGAATTATATTATGCCATCATGTTTACATAGTACATACACATCATCTATCTGAATTATGGCATGGCAACCCATTTAATAAAGACATCATATAGTTATATCATCTCATCCTATTTAGTGTTTACAGTCATCATATTTTGAATTATGGCATTCTATCCGTGAATGTATGTGAATTATGGCATGCCAACCTATTTAATAAACACATTATATAGTTATATCATGTCATCATGTTTACATAGTCATCATATTTTGAACTATGTCTTTCCATCTTTTTTAGTTAGCCATCATAATGTGAAATTGTGTCATGCTATCCTGTTTAGTTAGCCATCATATATGTGAAATCGTGTCATGCTATCCTGTTTGGTTAGACATCATAAATGTGAATTATTTCATGCCCTCTTTTATTCCCCAGTATCCATTGCACCTGTCTATCATACATTGTCTGTACTTTCAATTACTTTTCTTGTTTACCAGCCATTTGAATTGGAGAGGGTGATAGCAGTATCTAAGGAAGTAACAACACGGTCTTAAAAAAGATAGTGCTACCAATTGATGTAGATAGAACCATGGTTGTACTTGCCCAAGGACCAGATCCACCACACATAACCCAAACTCGCGCAGATTGTACCCCTACCCAGTTGGACAAAGAACCAGCTACACCCCTTCTAACCCCAACCCCGGCAGATAGTAACCCAGTTCCAATTGACACAACACCGTGTCCACCACAGAGCACCCAAATACGAGAAGTTAGTAAGGGAACTGCAGTGCCCAAAGCATGAGGACCACTACTCCAAATCCCAACTCAACGCTTAAAGGAGAAGAAGATTTGTTCTCAGGTCAGGTTCTGTAGCTATGGTTCATACTCCTTTGCTCTTGCATTACTGTATTTACTCATACCAACTATTTTCAAATTTGAAGGATGGAATTGAAACTCCAATGGTGAAACATGTATGTTTTAAACCTGTTTCTTTAACTGGGTTGCTGTTGTAACCTGCTCTATGTTGATTTCAGTTTCAATTGAATAAACAGTTATGTTCTCATGTCATGCACATTACAAGTGTTGTTATTGCTCTATAGTTTCCCACACTTATATTCTGACTATTCTGCTTTGTTTTGAACAAATATTATTTGAACTGTGTCTCTATCTTGATTTGGCAACAAAAACTAGAATGCTATAGACCATAAAGTGACCATGGTACATAGATATATGTTTGTTTCATGCTGTTATCCTGTCCACTTTACAACTGAACTCATTTACCAAAACGAGTTTCATATACAACATGGTAAACCAGTGATGTGTTTGCTTGTTTCTCTTTTAGAATGCAGACAAGATATTGGAGAACAGTACCCCATTATGCAATGGTAAAGGAAGTAATGCAGATAAGGTTCAAGATAGTGAGACATCCCTGTTGGTCTCCAAGAAAGCTGATAAAAACTATCTTGACGACAGTGAGAGAACCCAAAAGTCATGTCTTGATGTAGTGTTCGAGTTACTGGCCACTACTGCTGGCACAAGCTCTTCGAACTCGCTGCCTGAATCAGTTCGTCTTCTTGAGTCTCAACTTCAAGTTGAAAGACATCGATCAGATGTGCTGCGGCAGGAAGCTGAAGGACTGAGGAAGTCCCTACAGAATTCAGATGCATACTTCCTGGTGCAACAGCAAGCGCTGGAGGATTTAAGCGCCAAACAAGAGAAAGTTAATAAGCTTGCTAAGCATCTTGCCAGCATTATGGGTACCCATGATATTGTTTCTTGAGATCTTCTGAAGTGGTTTTAGTTCTGGATTTGTTTTGCTGCGGTGTTTATTTGTGCTGGTCGCCAACTTTGACAACCAATGTATATGATATGCTGCTTTGTTCCCTATATTTGCACTGGTGGCGAACTTTGATGCCCAGTGGATGTAATATGTGTAATAGCCATGATAGCCTAGCATAAGTTGCTTGCTTATTTATTTCCTTGTTGTCTTGTTTATTTGTTTGCTTCTAGTCAGTGTAGTTCTTTTTCCGCGGTTTGCTAGTGGCCGCAATAGCCTATTTTTTAAAACTAGGCCACAATAACCATGGGCTACATATTTACTGTAGTGACACTGGGCCTCCTACAGGCTGTAGAAATAATGGGCCTTCTACGGGCCGTAGACATAATGGGCCTTCTACGGGCCGTATCATCAATGGGCCTTATATGGGCCGTATGATCGACTGGCCAAATATGGGCCAATAACAGACCACATTATGGTCATAAACGGGCTAGAGTTGGAATCATCCATTCATGGACCGACCATAACGGGCCGTCGTTAATAGGCCGTATTTGATGACGCTACGAAAATGGCCCAACGTATTAACGGGCCACAAATGGGCTGATCGTAACAATGGGCTGAATTTGGCCCACAAGCAGAAAATGACAGTAACGGGCCATACGTAACCGAATGCTGGAAATGAGCCCAAGAACAAATGGGCCCTGAGAAGGCCGAAAGATAATATGGGGTGGAAACGGCCCAATGGAATAATGGGCCGTTAATGGGTATAAAGTGATACACTGTTCATTACGGGCTAGTTTCACCACGGGCCATTAATGGGCCAAGAGTTACAAAGGGCCTCATATGGGCCGAAAGACGTCATGGGCCATACATGGGCCGGAAGTTAAAATGGGCTGGAATCATATTGGATGGCCCATATGATGCTACTGGGCCTAATTAGGATAGGTCGTAACGGGCCGTGGGTTAGCGGGCTATAAATGGGCTATATGCGAACATGCTGTTAACATGATTTCAGTGGGCCGGCCCGCCACCTTTTGACCAAGTCAAACGGGCCAGCCTTTTCACAGGAGTGGGCCTCTCTTGGGCCGTGCCACGTGTCGACGTATCATAGGCGCCTTCTGTCCAATGAGTGGATAACATCTATCCTGACGGTGAGCCGGCACGTGTTTCCTCCAGCCAATGATGATTTTACACATGAAAAATCCCCATTGGTCGGTGCTGTTAACGGGTTATCGGATCCAAAACCGGACCCGATAGCTTAACGACGTTCCGTTACGGTGGATGCCACATGTTGGTCACCCTGGACGAAAGCACTTCTTAGACGCGCGATTTATCATCATGGAAGTGGATACTTCCGTGATGATAATTTTGGTAATGTCATGGAACACTTCTACGACAGCACATGTATGACAATCTTGATTCTGTCATAAAATCGTCATGGATGTACATGCATGACAGAAAACGTGACCTACTGTGACAAACACGTATGATCACGAAAGTGTATTTTTTTGTAGTGATTACTTCCACCCCATGAGATTGGATCGGGGAACAGAGACACAAGGGGGACAAAAACACATCCAGAAGGGAGAACCCTAGCCTTTGGAGACCACCGGATAGAGACCCGATCCAAGGCTCCATCACCGCTACTCTATGTCAAGAAGGCTTCTTCATCATCATCACCACTTTCATCATCATCATCATCATCACCATCTTATTCCCGTCCATTTGTAATACATTAGTTGGAGTGGATTCAATCTTCTGTTACTTGTGTGGGATCATTATGTTCATCATGATTCGTCTCCTTTCTCTTGGGCCCTTGATATGTAAGTAGTTTCAGAGTTCTCGGGGATATGGAGGAACCCTAATGTGTAATAGATTGTTCAGTGTTAGGTTTAAATATCATCTTTGCATGTTTATGTTAATAGTCTTATTGATGTTGGTGAAGTCGACCATCCAACATATGCCAACTTTGGACGGATGGTTATTACTACTAGTGAACTGGTTGGTCGCGGAGGTGAGTATGCGACAGTTCCTATCTCCCTTCGTCCCGGATCATTGCAGCATGGGTAAAACAGAGACCACTTTTAGGCTGTGTCCATAGGAACCTTTTTCCCCTTAATCACCATTTTATAACTAGAGTGGGGAAGAACGGTTGGGGCATATATGATATGAGGCTGCCGTGAGTATGCATGTTTCTGTACCGGTTCTGGCCATAAATAGAAATATGCAAAGTAGCTTAGGAATCTGAGGTATCATTGCTTTTAGGCACTGAAGGAAATATGCCCTAGAGGCAATAATAAAGTTGTTATTTATATTTCCTTATATCATGATAAATGTTTATTCTTCATGCTAGAATTGTATTAACCGGAAACTTAGTACATGTGTGAATACACAGACAATACACAGTGTCCCTAGTATGCCTCTACATGACTAGCTCGCTAATCAAAGATGGTTATGTTTCCTAACCATAGAAATGTGTTTTCATTTGATGAACGGGATCACATCATTAGAGAATGATGTGATGGACAAGACCCATTCGTTAGCTTAGCATTATGATTGTTACAGTTGTATTGCTACTGCTTTCTTCATGACTTATACATGTTCCTCTGACTATGATATTATGCAACTCCCAAATACCGGAACACTTTGTTTGCTATCAAACGTCACAACGTAACTAGGTGATTATAAAGATGCTCTACATGTGTCTCCGAAGGTGTTTGTTGGGTTGGCATAGATCGAGATTAGGATTTGTCACTCAGTGTATCTGAGAGGTATCTCTGGGCCCTCTCGGTAATGCTCATCACTATAAGCCTTGCAAGCAACGTGACTAATGAGTTAGTTGCAGGATGAAGCATCACGGAAAGAGACTTGCCGGTAACGAGATTGAACTAGCTATGATGAGACCAACGATCGAATCTCGGGCAAGTAACATACCGATGACAAAGGGAACAACATATGTTGTTGTGCGGTTTGACCGATAAAGATCTTCGTAGAATATGTAGGAGCCAATATGAGCATCCAGGTTCCGATATTGGTTATTGATCGGAGATGTGTCTTGATCATGTCTACATAGTCCTTGAACCCGTAGGGTCCGCATGCTTAATGTTCGATGATGATTTGTATTATGAGTTATGTGATTTGATGACCGAAGTTTGTTCGGAGTCCCAGATGAGATCACGGACATAACGAGGAGTCTTGAAATGGTCGAGACATAAATATTGATATATTAGACGATGTTATTTGGACGTCGGAAGAGTTCTGAGAGGTACCGGGTAAAAATAGAGTGCCGGAGGGGTTACCGGAACCCCCCGGGGAAGCAATGGGCCAACATGGGCCATAGGGGAGAGAGAGGACAGCCCGCAAGGGGGTGCCCCCCCATGGTGAGTCCGAATAGGACTAGGGGAGGGGGCGCGGCCCCTGTTTCCCTCTCCCTCTCCCTCTCCCTTCCTTCTTCCCCCCTTCCACCAAGGGGAATCCTACTAGGACTTGGAGTCCTAGTAGGACTCCTCCCTCTTGGCGCGCCCTACAGGGCCGGCCGGCCTCCCCGTCTCCTCCTTTATATACGAGGGCAAGGGGGCACCCAAAGCACAACAGACAACCTCTTAGCAGTGTGCGGTGCCCCCCTCCACAGTTTAACACCTCAGTCATATCGTCATAGTGCTTAGGCGAAGCCCTGTGCCGGTAACATCATCATCACCGTCGCTACGCTGTCGTCCTGACGGAACTCTCTCTCGTCGTCAACTAGATCAAGAGCATGAGGGACATCATCGCGCTGAACGTGTGCTGAACACGGAGGTGCTGTATGTTCGGTACTTGGATCGGTTGGATTGTGAAGACGTTCGACTACATCAACCGCATTACTAAACGCTTCTGCTTTTGGTCTATGAGGATACGTGGACACACTCTCCCATCTCGTTGCTATGCATGTCCTAGATAGATCTTGCATGATCATAGGATTTTTTTTGAATTACTAAATAGTGGCATCCGAGCCAGGTCTATGCGTAGATGACATATGCACGAGTAGAACACAAAAGAGTTGTGGGCGATAATAGTCATACTGCTTACCACCAATGTCTTACTTTGATTCGGCGGTATTGTTGGATGAAGCCGCTCGGACCGACATTACATGACCGCATTCATGAGACTGGTTCTACCGACGTGCTTTGCACATAGGTGGCTGACGGGTGTCTATTTCTCCAACTTTAGTTGAATTGAGTTTGACTACGACCGGTCCTTGTTGAAGGTTAAAACAACACACTTGACGAAAAATCGTTGTGGTTTTAATGCGTAGGTAAGAATGGTTCTTGCTAGATGACCGTAACAGCCACGTAAAACTTGCAACAACAAAGTAGAGGACGTCTAACTAGTTTTTGCAGGGCTTGTTCTGATGTGATATGGTTAAGACATGATGAGATATAAATTATTGTATGAGATAATCATGTTTTGTAACAGAGTTATCGGCAACTAGCAGTTGCCATATGGTTGTCACTTTATTGTATGAAATGCAATCGCCATGTAATTGCTTTACTTTATCACTAAGCAGTAGCGATAGTCATAGTAATAATAGTTGGCGAGACGACAACGATGCTACGATGGAGATCAAGGTGTCAAGCCGGTGACGATGGATATCATGACGATGCTTCGGTGATGGAGATCACCAGCACAAGATGATAATGGCCATATCATGTGTCGGTGTACAAAAGTAGGGGCTCTGCTTTTGACCCCTTTACTTGTGCACGGGCAGTCAGAGCCACCCGCCACGGCCACGCATAGCAGGGCAGGAGAGGGGAGCCGGAAGGAAGCCAAAGGCATAAGACGAACAAAGCAACACCAAGGACCAAGGCCACAAAGGTCGCACGAGCAACACAGGTTGCCCCACCAAGGACCCTTGCCGACGGCAGCCTCAGTGGCCCCGGCAAGACCCTTGCCGGGGCAGCTCTTCCACACCAACTGAGTGAGCCGCCCTCAAGCCCACCAATGTTGTAAACACATTGGGACAGGGCTCGGGAGGCACCTCCGTGGTGGCATGCAAATCTTTGTGAAGACAAAGTACAGTCAAGATCAAATGAGGACAGGAAGGCAACAATCCTCAGCAAGGTTCTTGCCGAGAAAGCCCATGAGACCCTCGGCAAGATCCTTGCCGGGGACGACGGCGTGCCGCGGCAGGACCCTTGCCGGGCCACCCAGCAAGACCCTCGCCAGGAGCGCCAGCAGGGTCACCGCCAGGCCCGCGCTAGCAAGTCTCCACCGCCGCCATTCGCATGAAGCTGATGACCCAACTAGCTGGTAGGCACCTGCGTGGCAACATGCAACCATTCGTGGAAGCTCCACCACCGCACCACCTCATCTGCCTGCCTGCCTACATGGCGCTGCATGCACCACTGGCCAGGGCGCGTGTCAAAGCCAGGAGGGGCGGCAACGGACGGGCCGGGCCTCACCCCCGTCCCCGATAAAGTGAAGGGACACCTAAGCCCCGCATTTAATGCACTTTGTCCTGTAATATCAGCGATAAGCTCATAACGCTGTAGCACTTTCCACCTCTTGTGTGCCACTGTGGCAGCCCCTTTCGCCTATAAAAGGAGGCCCAAGTCCCATGAGAGAAGGATTCGGCTCCTTGGAACCTGGCAACACCCAGAGCTAGTTCAAGAGCTCAAGAACACAAAATACATCCACCAAACCTGGGTAAATCTCCTTTGTGCTATCCACTAGTCCCGCTCTTCTCACAATCCCGTGCCTGACAACCGCAGTAGGGATTCTTGTGATCCCATAGGTGTCATTTCCCACCGACATCTTTGGCGCACCAGGTAGGGGGACGCAATTGTGAGAATATGGTCTAGAGGTTGGCCTAGTAGTTCATCGTCGCCATGGCTCCTAAGAAGAAGACGACCACGGTGATTGGCTCATCCGGGACCGGACTGCCATCGCCGGTGCGTGCCAGTAGCTGGCCAGTCACGGAGAGAACCCATGGCGCGGCCCGCGAACACCCACATCGCCCTGGCAGTCCAGGCCTGTTGGGCGGCGTCGCCTGTATAATGGCCGACGAGCCGCGCGGTGCCGGCTCCAGAGATGATGTCAGGCCTCCCGCATGCGGCGCGGGGCCCTCCAGGGGCGTCGTCGTGCCGCCCACCAATGGCGTGGCGACCTCCAGGACAACAACGCCAGCACCTACGGCACACTCTTCTCAAATCGTACGCGATGAGCAGCGCCGCCTTGCTGGTGACCCAGGGCGCCGCCCTGGGAAAAGCCCTGCGTCCTTCCTAGGATGAGGGGGACCAGCATGCATGCCGAGGCGCCGATGAAGGTGGCGGGCGGTTGCGGAGCTATGGTGAGGCTCCTTCTAACGTGGTTAGAAGTCGAAGTGCATGGCGGTCCACCCAACTCTCGCCGCCACCCACACCAGCAGAAGCCCTAGCGCGCGCAGCTCCTCCTCGACTCCCCCCATGGCGGAAAAGCTTGATGAATGGAGGGCCACCGTCCGGAGCCTCGCGGCATCACCAACGATGATGAGTTGCGACCGGCGAAACCCGTGGGCCGTCACTCCGTCGGGCCACCCCCTGCTAGCAGGGGCTGAGCCGAAGGCAATGCGGCTACGATGTAGTCCCCTCCTTAGCATCGGCCGCCGCGGGCGACGACCCATCGTGATGATGCCTGTGATGATATCTTCATCGCGTCGTCCGACCCGCGAACCAACCGCGATCAGCGCCAAGTCCTTCGGGAGCGGGCTCATGAGGACGCTCGAACCACCATCGAGCACCGACATGACGCGCGCCACCAGTCCGGCAGGCGGGCAGAGCCCGCTACGGACCACCCAGCGCCAGGAGGCTATGGTGGCCTACCTTATGAGGTGAGTTGTCCGGCTTTCACCCGTGAGCTGCGGCAGTTCCAGTGGCCCTCCCACCGCACTTTCAAGCCCGACGTTGGCGAGAAGTACAACGGTAATGTGCACATTCTGGTGGAACGCACTGATCACGGCGGCAGGATGAACATCGGGGATGTTGTACTCCACTCAGCTGAACCTTTGGATGTACTTGCGCAAGTTTTCTCCTTCCTTCTGGGGGATGATGTGCAAATCACTCACCTGTCCATGAGCTTGGTGACCTCCGGTGAAGGCTCCAACAAACTCATGGCACAGATCCGCCCAAGAAGAGATGGAATCCATTGACAAGTGCATCAACCATGACATAACATTAGGCTTGAGTGCCAACAGGAAGTAGTTGGCGAGCAAGAGTTCCTCAGCATCTACACCATCGCGATGCAAGCTGCTGGGGCCTGCGACGATAAGGTGCTCGCCAACTACTTCCCGTTGGCACTCAAGCCTAATGTTATGTCATGGTTGATGCACTTGCCGATGGATTCCATCCCTTCTTGGGCGGATCTGTGCCATGAGTTTGTTGGCGCCTTCACCAGAGGTCACCAAGCTCATGGCCAGGCAAGTGATTTGCACATCATCCCCCAGAAGGAAGGAGAAAACTTGCGCAAGTACATCCAAAGGTTCAGCCGAGTGGAGTACAACGTCCCCGATGTTCATCCTGCCGCCGTGATCAGTGCATTCCACCAGAATGTGCGCAACCGCAAGATGCGTGAAGAGCTGGCGATGAACAAGGTCAAGGATGTGGCCGAACTTTATATCTTGGCCGATCGATGCGCTCGCGTTGAAGAGGGAAGGAAGTACCCCGGCGAAGATGCCAGCGCGGAAACTGACTCCACTAGCGATACCGCCACCCCAGCGAAGAAAGATCGGTGCCATAACATGAAACGAAAGGGCAAGGTTGTGCTTGCTGTCGAGGGATCTGACGACACCGGCACCACCAAGAAGACCAAGGCAAGTGACCCTGCCAAGGAGGTTGCTGGGTGTGCCGCTTGCCGGGCCTTGGCGGCCGCCGGCAAGCCAGGAGGCTCTGACAAGCAGTATTGCAAGATCCACCGCACCAAGGGCCATGACCTCCAACACTGTCGGTAAGTAGAGCTGCTCGTTGAGAAGCAGAAGGCCGAGTATGAGCGGCGGGACAAGGAGAAGGGACAAGATGGTGCTGAAGGGTCCGACAAGAAACGTGGTGGCCAAGGAGGTCGCCGCTGCAAAGATAGTCAGAAGGAGAGGCCCGACCGAGGCCGCGACAAGAAGCAAGAAGATGATGATCACGACGGGGATGACGAGTCCAGCGATCACGAGTTCCAGAAAGCCACAGAGGCCATGTGTGTCGATGGCGGCGCCTCGCTGCATACATCTCACCGCCAGCTCAAGCAGTGGGCACGTGAGATCACAACGGTGGAGCCGTCGTTCGACGCACAGAAGCCACTGAAATGGTCCAGCACGCCCATCATCTTCGACGCCGAGGACCACCCTGATCGCACTACTACCGTCGGGTGTTTCCCGTTGTTGGTTTCCCCAACAATTCGCAACCTCAAGGTGACAAAGATGTTGGTCAACGGCGGGGCCGGCCCGAACTTGATCTCGCCTGTTGTGGTCAAGAAGCTGCAGATCCCTGACGGAGACCTCGAGGAGATGGGCACGATCCAAGGGGTTAACCCGGGGAGGAGCCAGCCGAAGGGAAAGGTCATGATTCCTGTGACCTTCGAAAGCGAGCTGAATCACAGGATGGAGAGGATTGCTTTTGATGTAGCCGAGATCCCCTTGCCTTACAACAGGATTCTCGGCCGCCCGACACTAGCCAAATTCATGGCGGCTTCACATTACGCTTACAACATGCTGAAGATGCCCGGGCCGATGAACATCATCACCGTCCCCTCCGACAAGAAAGATGCGTTGATTTGCGCTGACCAACTCTACCGGGAAGCAGTTGCAGCGGCTGCCGCTAAGGCACCTGCTCCTGCCGACGGAGCCCCGGGAGGGAAGAAGACTGGTGAGACCCCTCGGACCCACTCCAGCAAGCGCACCTCTTCGAGGTGTAGGGCTACTGTCAAGGACGTGCCAAAGAGCTCCGCCGGCAAGAGCAAGAAGTCTAGAGCTGCACCACCGGAGACCAAGAAGGTGCCCGTCAGGGAGGACCGCATGGGTGGGGCTTTCACCATAAGCTCCACCCTCGACAGCAAATAGGAAAGCGAGCTCATCGCTTTCCTGCGGGCGAATGTTGATGTGTTTGCATGGCAAGCTTCCGACATCCCCGGCGTTCCCAGGGAAGTGATTGAGCACCACCTTGCTGTCTGTCCTCATGCGCGGACCGTCAAGCAGAAGGTCAGGAAGCAAGCTCTGGAGAGGCAAGAGTTTATCACAGAAGAAACCAGGAAGCTAGAGGCAGCAGGCTTGGTAAGAGGAGTGCTCCATCCGACGTGGTTGGCCAATCCGGTAGTAGTGCGCAAGGCAAACACGAAGTGGAGACTGTGTATTGATTACACATACATCAATAAGGCCTGTCCAAAGGATCCCTTCCCGTTACCGCGCATCAACCAGATTGTTGACTCCACGGCTAGGTGTGACCTGTTATCATTCCTCGACGCCTACTCAGGATACCACCAGATTTTCATGACAAAAGAAGATGAAGAAAAGACAACATTCATCACCCCATGTGGTATGTATTGCTTTTTACGGATGCCTTTTGGGTTGAAGAGTGCTGGCTCGACTTTTGCAAGAGCAGTCCAGATTGGTTTTGGACCCCAGCTACATAGGAATATGGAAGCTTATATGGATGACATAGTGGTCAAAACCAAGGACAAAGCAACACTCATGCAAGACCTGGGGGAAACCTTTGGAAACCTGCACAAGATCAACCTCAAATTGAACCCTGAGAAGTGTGTCTTCGGTGTCCCATCCGGCAAGCTTCTTGGGTTCTTTGTGTCACAGCGCGAGATTGAAGCGAACCCGGACAACCTTAAGGCCATCGAGCAGATTGAGGCACCTAGACGGCTCAAGGACGTGCGTCGGCTCACTGGCTGCGTTGCCGCCATGAGCCGATTCATCTCCAAATCCGCGGAGTGTGCCCTTCCCTTCTTCAAGATCTTAAAGAAGACGGGCCCAGTGGAGTGGACCCCAGAGGCCGAGGCAACATTGCAAGATTTGAAGAAGTACCTCTCCTCTGCCCCGGTGCTGGTTGCGCCTAAACCACAAGAGCCGTTGCTGCTGTACCTAGCAGCAATCAATCAAGTGGTTAGCGCCACATTGGTGGCACAAAGAGAGGTCGATAAAGAGGCAGCAGCAGCGGAAGAGTCAACAGGTGACGGGTCGGCACCCTCCCTGGCAGGGCTCGGTCCCGGCAAGACTGAGTCCCCTGCAGGGCTCGACCCCGGCAAGGCTGATGCCAATGCGGCAGGGCCCACACGGCCAGATGAAGTTGCGCAAAGGAAGAAGATGGTGCAGCACCCGGTTTACTTCATCAGCTCCCTTTTACAGGGAGCTAGGTCGAGGTACTCAGGCATGCAAAAGTTGCTCTTCAGCCTCCTTATGGCCTCGAGGAAGCTGCGCCATTACTTCCAAGAGCACGAAATCACCGTGGTCACCCGCCTCCCGTTGCAACGAATACATCACAATCCGGATGCAACAGGGAGAATAGTGGAATGGGCCCTGGAGCTATCAAGTTTCAGTCTAAAGTTTGAAAGTACCTCGACAATCCAGAGCAGAGTCCTGGCGGAGTTTGTTGTAGAGTGGACACCGACGCCTGACGAAGAGGTACAAGAGACCACTCTCCCCGGCGAGGAAACGAGTAGCAACTGGATCATGTACTTTGATGGGGCTTTTTCACTGCAAGGCGCCGGTGCTGGTGTACTGCTTGTCGCACCCACCGGGGAGCACCTCAAGTACGTCTCCAAATGCACTTTTCTCGGGAGATGTCAACCAACAACACTGCCGAGTACGAGGGTTTGCTTGCCTGTCTTAGGATAGCGGCGGACCTTGGAGTCAAAAAGCTCTTTATCAGGGGCGACTCACAACGCGTCGTCAGGCAGGACAACAAAGATTATCAAAGCCCGTTGATGGAAGCCTACGTGGACGAAGTGAGGAAGCTGGAGGAGCGCTTTGACGACATACAAGCTGAGCACATCCCTCGGGCGGAGAACGACATTGCCAACTACTTGTCAAAGCGTGCTGCCATCAAGCTACCTGTGGAACCAGGTACTTTTTTGCTTCAGCTGACTCAACCATCCATCGAGCCATCAACCGGGCAGAACAAGCGGAGGAAGCTAGGCCCCAGCAAGTACTTCCCCTCCGAGCCTCCCGTGGCCACTGGCGAAGGTACTACCGCGGATGCCAGCCTTGCCGCGGGGCTGCCCACTCCGGCAGGGCCTGAGGCCATGGATGTAGAGTCGGCTGTCGTGGTTCTAAGCCTGACAGTAGAGTGGGGGGTAGGTATGGAGAGGCAAGGTCCTAGCTATGGAGAGGTTGTAAGCACGAAGGATGTACGAGTTCAGGCCCTTCTCGGAAGAAGTAACAGCCCTACGTCTCGGGGCCCGGAGGCGGTCGAGTGGATTATGAATGTATGAATTACAAGGTGCCGAACCCCTCTGCCTGTGGAGGGGGGTGGCTTATATAGAGTGCGCCAGGACCCCCGCCAGCCCACGTAGGAGAGGGTTTAAGGTGAGTTAAGTCTGGGGCGTTACTGGTAACGCCCCACATAAAGTGACTTTATTATCATAAAGTCTACTTGATTACAGGCCGCTGCGGTGCAGAGTGCCTCTTGACCTCCTGGTGGTCGAGTGAGTCTTCGTGGTCGAGTCCTTCAGGCCAGTCGAGTGAATCCTCGTTGGTCGACTGGAAGGCGACCTCTTCTAAGGATGTCCTAGGGTAAGTTACCTGGAACAGGTCCATGACCCTACCCTAGGTACATAACCCCATCATTAGCCCCCGAATGGATTGAGGCTTCGAGTGAAGAAGGAGTTGACGTCGTTTCCGATTAACCTTTGCGCTCTAGTTGTGCGCTATTCTGGATCAAAGGATCTCTTCGTTGACAGGGAGCAATTTGCCTTCGGTCGACTCGATCCATTCTACTTTTGCATCGAGTGATCTTTCGAGCTTCGACGATCTCCGAGCGACGGATCGCCGGAAACACCGCGTCTGACAGACTGATTTGTTGCTCGCGGATTCCGCGGGATGCGAAATTTGGGGGCGCGCGCGAAGCGGGGCAGACCGCGGCGTTCGGATGGGACGGGGCATAGACGCCTCGATCTCCGCGCCGCCTTTTTCGCCATGTATCCAGTCTCCATAACTGCTCCCAGATATGATTAGATCGACCGGGCCCACATGTCAGCCACTCGGAAGGGACCTTATAAATGCGCCCGGCGAGGATTTCTGTGCTGCGCCTCAGCATTCTCCCTCTCTCCCTCTGCTCCCTTCCTCCCTGCTCAGCGTGCTCGCTCTCGCCCCCGCACCACTTCCCTTCGCGCATCTCACCGGCGACCATGGCCAAGGAGAAGACGGCAGCGCTGGAGCGTGCAAAGAAGGCGTCGGCATCGGAGAAGGCGAAGGGGAGATCCACCAGCCGCAGAGGGTCCTCGTCCAGATCCCGCCTGCCGAAAGGCTGGGTCCAAGGAGACTGGATCCAGTCGACCATCACGGAGAAGGACCTCCTCGACATGGCCAACGAGGGCTTGATCCCTCACGGAGCTGCGAGGTTGCCGGGGAAGGAGTGGCAGCCACAGCCAGAAGAGGGTGAGTGTGTGCTTTTGGCCACTCATGTTGATCGTGGGTTTTCCTTGCCGCCAAGCATTTTCTTCCGTGGCTTCTTGAATTTCTTTGGAGCGCAGCTCCACCACTTTACCCCAAACTCCATTGCCTATCTTGCTGCATTCGTGTCCATGTGTGAGGGTTTCTTGGGCTGTCGACCGCACTGGGGTTTGTTCAAACGTATCTTCACGTGTCGCTCTCAGACCGTGAAGAAGGCGAGCCCAGGTGATGAGAAAACCCGAGTCGTCCAAATGTGTGGGGGCCTGGGGATTCAGGTGAGGAATAATAGCACCTTCCCGCCCATGACCTTTCTCGAGTCCGTCAGAGGCTGGCAGTCGACTTGGTTCTACTGCCAGGTCCAGTCGACGCCAGGGCAGTCGAGTGGACTCCCTCCGTTTACCATGGACCGAGTGAACAAGCCCTCCCCTCTGAAGCTGATTCCGGAGGAGAAAGCCGACGTGAAGATGTTGATGGAGCGCGTGGTGCAGTTGGTTCGGGAGGGGGTGACGGGCATGGATCTTCTGGAGGTCTTCCTCAGGCGTCGCATCCAACCCCTTCAATTCCGGAGCCACTGCATGTGGTTGTACTGTGGGACCGAAGACGAGACTAGAGTCCATCCAGAAGAAGTCGACGACGTCACTCTGGAAAGATGGATGGTAGCCGTTACCGGAAACAAGGACAACCCGCGCGGAGCCAGAAGGATTCCTCCACTCGACCACAACAGCGACCCAAACAAGGTACACTTGCTCTGCTCTCCACTGCGCTCTTATCGTATTCATTTCTGTTAACCCTGCCGACTGGTCGACTGATCCTTGTTTGGGCATCTGTTAGGCCCTCACCGAGCTGTACTCGATGCCCAATGGGGCACAAGCTTCGACTGAGGAAGGCGAGGCGAGCGGGGGCGAGGCGAGCGGGGGCGAGAGCCAGGAAGAGGAGGAATGGGACTCGGATGCTGCAGAGGATGATGACGACGATGATGATGATGAAGGTGATGAAGATGACATCGAGGACGAGGAAGAAGAGGAGGAGGAGGTCGTTCCACCGCGCTCAGAAAGGCGGTCGAAGCTTGTCCACGACCCTTCGACCGAACGTGGTAAGGGGGTTGCGACCGCCACTCAGTCGACCAAGCGCCCTCGGACCACCTCTCCGGCGCCGACTGAAAAGGCGCCGAAGTAGCCCAGGGCGGCCTCATCGAAGCCGACCAAGCTCCTGCCGAAGATGAAGGTGTCCATCCCCACCATATCAGGGTAATTGTGTTGCTCATATTTTCTTATTCTGTGCGAACTTTATCTCTGGTCGACGCTGAGGTTAGTCGACTGATCCTTTGGAGTTGCAGTGCCGCTACTTCTGAGACCTCGGCCCGGGCCGATGACCACGAGATGGAGGACGCAGCAACTTCGAATCCAGGTACTGTGTTCTTAATACCATTCTTAGTCGACTGACTCGCGATCTCTGATCCTGATCCTTCTCCGTAGCTCCACCCAACACTGTTATCGATCTTCCTGATGATGATGAGGATGAAGAGCCGCTGAAGCACAGGAGGAGTCGGAAAGCGTCCGCCAGTAAGGTGCCTCAGGATGCGACGGCGCCTGAGATTCTGACTGTGGAGGAAGAGAAAACCACTCGACACACGGTGTCCTTCGCAAATCCACTGACGAGTGCTCAGCAGCCCTCCCTCTTCACGACGCACCACGTCCCAGAGGACCAAGCTGGCGCAGCGAAGGAGGCGATACGCCAGGCGGGACTCATGATGGAGCAGCTGAAGACCATCCGGGACGCGAGCCAGGCAGCTTATGACGCCAGTTCTGCCCTCCAAAGCAATGTTCAGGTCAGTCGACCACCGTTTGTTCTGTTGGATATGCTTGCCAAAAACTTTTCCTTTCCAGAATTTATATTAGTCACCCACTGGGTGTGTCGAATAAACTCCGTGTTAGCGGGGGCAGGCTGAGTGCACCCGCTGGGTGTAGTCCCCAAGGCTAAGGTCGACTGCTGGCAGTCGGCCTTAGGCTTTATGACGTCAATTTTTCTGTCAGTCGACTGGTCGACTGGATTTCACAAACCGGTGGGGGCACGCTGAGTGCACCCACTGGGTGTAGTCCCCGAGACTGTGGTCGACTTCTTGCAGTTGATCACAGTCTTAGAGAATGCATCTCGCACACTGTTTTTTTTTTGAGGTCGACTGGTCGACTTTGTCTTCAACAGGATTAGTGGGGGCACGCTGAGTGCACCCACTGGGTGTAGTCCCCGAGACTACGGTCGAATGCTTGTATTCGGCTGTAGTCTTAGAAACGTGTGTTTTTCCCTTTTCACTCGGAAGTGAATTATTTTTGACATTTAGTCGATTGGTTCTTCGCAGAACTCTTGTGATCTTGTGGCTCGCTACTCAGAGCTGGAACAGAAGCATACTCAAGTCGAGCTGAGCTTGAAGCTGGTTCAGGAGAAGCTGACAAAGGCAAAGGAGGAGACCGAAGGTATGTTTGGTGAGACCCTGACGACTGTTTTTCCCCTTCCTTGTTTCAGCATCTGATCTTGCTGTAACTTGTAGGTAAGGTAAGGGAGGCCCAGCAGAAGAAAGACCTTGAGCTAGCTGAGAAGATCAAGCTTGCTGACGAGAAGTTAGCTTCAGTCACCAAGCTCGAACAAGACAACACCAATCTGAAAACTGCTCTTGGGATTGCCAACAAGGAGGTCAGTCGACTGAGAACTGACAAAGCTGCCCTGACCGACCAAGTCAGCAAATTGACTGAGAAGAAAACTGAACTGGAGGCCTTCCTGAGTGGCCTTGCCAAGAAGCTGTTTCTTATGCTTGAAGGTAAATCTCTATGTTTGGCAAATATTTCCAATTGTGGCTTTTTCCATTCGACTATCTCCTTGACTTAGTGATCATCCTTGCAGAATTTTGTCAAAACTTTGAAGAAGAAACCAGCCGACTGGAGCCAAACCTTGACCCCGTCAATTCTCCGGTGGACGACGAAGTTGCTATGGATGTTTTCCGACTGGAGTCTCGTGTTGCAGCTGTCGTGGACTATCTCGCAAGGCTGAAGGCTGCCACATCTCGCATCGACTCGACGCTCTGGCCTGAGGAGACACTTCAGAATGACCTTGAGTCGCTGATGGCCCACTTGAACACGATCCCTGGTCGAGTGCAGGAGTGGAAGAAGTCCTCAGCTCGGTGTGGTGCAGATGTCGCTCTGTGTCTGGCCCGGGTCCACTGCAAAGATGCGTGAGAAGAGAAGCTGGCGGCCCTTCGGGTGGCCAATACCAAGAAGCACGACTTCAGGTCCTTTATGGAGACTTTCCTTGCAGCTGCCACTCGGATCGCCGACGGAATTGACCTTGATGAATTTGTTGCACCTTCCAGCCCTCCACAGGAGGGGTAAAAAACTTCTTCTGGCTCGACGCTTTAAATTTGCCTCGGTATGCCGAGTGGAATTGTAACCGACAAACCTTAACAGGCTTTACGCCTGAGCACTTTCGGTTCCTTTAGATATCGATTCAAACTTGAATTTGGCGCTTGAATATGATTGCCTTCGGCTCAAAATGTTTTTTGCAGGTTCAAAGCAAGGCGCCTTTTCTGCAATCGACCTATTCTTTGGTCCACTTAGGCGAGCACTGGGCTGCAGCTAAGCCTCTGAGTGAGAGGGTTGCTCTTCACTCGGTAGGATTTTATAACTTAGGCGAGCACGAGGCTGCAGCTAAGCCTCCGAGTGGAAGGCTGGCTCACCACTCGGTAGGATTTTATAACTTAGGCGAGCACGAGGCTGCAGCTAAGCCTCCGAGTGGAAGGCTGGCTCACCACTCGGTAGGATTTTTATAACTTAGGCGAGTGCTTGGACTGCAGCTAAGCCCCCGAGTGAGAGGGTTGCTCTTCACTCGGTAGGATTTTTTGTAACTTAGGCGAGCACAGGGCTGCAGCTAAGCCCCCGAGTGAGAGGGTCGCTCTTCACTCGGTAGGATTTTCACAACTTAGGCGAGTGCTTGGACTGCAGCTAAGCCCCCGAGTGAGAGGGTTGCTCTTCACTCGGTAGGATTTTTATAACTTAGGCGAGCACGAGGCTGCAGCTAAGCCTCCGAGTGGAAGGCTGGCTTACCACTTGGTAGGATTTTCACAACTTAGGCGAGTGCTTGGACTGCAGCTAAGCCCCCGAGTGAGAGGGTTGCTCTTCACTCGGTAGGATTTTTATAACTTAGGCGAGCACGAGGCTGCAGCTAAGCCTCCGAGTGGAAGGCTGGCTTACCACTTGGTAGGATTTTCACAACTTAGGCGAGTGCTTGGACTGCAGCTAAGCCCCCGAGTGAGAGGGTTGCTCTTCACTCGGTAGGATTTTTATAACTTAGGCGAGCACGAGGCTGCAGCTAAGCCTCCGAGTGGAAGGCTGGCTTACCACTTGGTAGGATTTTCACAACTTAGGCGAGTGCTTGGACTGCAGCTAAGCCCCCGAGTGAGAGGGTTGCTCTTCACTCGGTAGGATTTTCACAACTTAGGCGAGTGCTTGGACTGCAGCTAAGCCCCCGAGTGAGAGGGTTGCTCTTCACTTGGTAGGATTTTTATAACTTAGGCGAGCACGAGGCTGCAGCTAAGCCTCCGAGTGGAAGGCTGGCTTACCACTTGGTAGGATTTTCACAACTTAGGCGAGTGCTTGGACTGCAGCTAAGCCCCCGAGTGGAAGGCTGGCTTACCACTCGGTAGGATTTTCATAAACTTAGGCGAAACGGATTCGCAGCTAAGCCTCCGAGTGGGAGCCTGGCTCACCACTCGGTAGGATTTTTACAAACTTAGGCGAAATGGATTTGCAGCTAAGTCACCCACTGAGGGGGAATTTTATTGGACAAAAATAAAAAGTGACAGAAATTATTTTGAGGTCCATGAACTACAGGAGTACTTTATTGCAACTCATCCGAGTGATAAAACTTAAGTGTAGAATGGGCGGAGTAGCTCCGCGTTCCAAGCTCGGGGCTCGTCGATATTATGCTCGACGTTGTAAAGACGGTACGCCCCGTTGTGGAGAACCTTGGTGACGATGAAGGGGCCTTCCCAAGAAGGAGCAAGCTTGTGTGGTTTGTGCTGATCCACTCGGAGAACCAAATCCCCTTCCTGGAAGGCTCGACCTCTCACATTTCGGGCGTGGAAACGGCGCAGATCTTGTTGGTAGATGGTCGACCGGATCAGAGCCATCTCCCTTTCTTCCTCTAAAAGGTCGACTGCGTCCTGCCGCGCTTGTTCAGCTTCCGCTTCGTTGTAGATTTCGACTCGGGGAGCATTATACAGAAGATCACTCGGCAAGACTGCTTCAGCTCCATAGACCAAGAAGAATGGAGTTCTTCCGGTCGACCGATTAGGCGTGGTCCGCAGTCCCCAGAGTACAGATGGAAGTTCGTCGACCCAAGCTCCAGCCGCGTGTTTGAGATCACGCATCAGTCGAGGCTTCAGTCCCTTGAGAATTAGTCCATTAGCTCGCTCTGCTTGTCCATTCGACTGCGGATGGGCGACTGATGCGTAGTCGACCCGTGTGCCCTGGGAGTTGCAGAAGGTTCTGAATTCCTCTGAGTCAAAGTTCGACCCATTATCCGTAATGATGCTGTGCGGGACTCCATATCTGAATATTAGTTCCCTGATGAAACTAACAGCAGTACCGGTGTCAAGGCTCTTGATTGGTTTAGCCTCGATCCACTTGGTGAATTTGTCGACTGCCACCAGTACATGCGTGAAGCCACTTCGTCCTGTTCTCAAAGGGCCGACCATGTCCAGCCCCCAAACTGCAAAAGGCCAGACGAGTGGGATGGTCTTCAAAGCTGACGCAGGCTTGTGCGACATATTCGAGTAGAACTGACATCCCTCGCACTTATCCACTATCTCCTTTGCCATCTCATTCGCCTTGGGCCAATAAAATCCGGCTCGGTATGCTTTGGCCACGATGGTCCGAGAGGACGCATGATGACCACAGGTCCCCGAGTGAATATCATTGAGGATGAGTCGACCTTCTTCTGGTGTTATGCACTTCTGACCGACTCCAGTCGCACTTTCTCTGTATAATTGTCCTTTGATTACGGTAAAGGCCTTAGATCGACGGACGATCTGTCGAGCCTCTTCCTCATCCTCTGGAAGCTCTTTCCTCAAGATATATGCGACATACGGAATCGTCCAGTCGGGAATGACCACCAAAACCTCCATGATCAAGTCGACCACCGCTGGGACTTCAACTTCAGTCGGATCTGTGGCGCTCTTGGGCTGTGGAGTTTCTTCGGTGAAAGGATCTTCTTTGACTGACGGAGTGTGTATATGCTCCAAGAACACACCACTCGGAATGGCTTCTCTCTTGGAACCTATCTTTGCTAGATCATCAGCTGCTTGATTTTTCAGTCGGGGTATATGATGGAGCTCCAACCCCTCGAACTTCTTCTCCAGCTTCCTCACTGCACTGCAGTATCCAGTCATGGCTGGGCTTCTCACGTCCCACTCTTTCATCACCTGATTGACCACTAAATCCGAGTCGCCATAGACCATTAGGCGACGGACGCCGAGTGAAATGGCCATGCGCAACCCATATAGGAGGGCCTCATACTCTGCCTCATTGTTGGAGGAATCAAAGTGAATCTGGAGCACATATCTGAGCTTATCTCCTCTGGGGGAAACCAGGACAACCCCAGCACCGGAACCATTCAACATCTTAGAGCCATCGAAAAACATGGTCCAATGCTCCGAGTGAACTTCAGTCGGCTGCTGTTGTTCAATCCACTCGGCGAGGAAATCTGCTATCGCCTGGGACTTAATGGCTTTCTTTGCCTCAAACTTGATATCAAGGGGAAGAAGTTCAATCGCCCATTTGGCCACTCGACCAGTTGCATCTCTGTTGTGCAAAATCTCTGATAGTGGAGCGTCGCTGACGACTGTGATGGAATGGTCAGAGAAATAATGAGCAACCTTCTTTGTGGTCATGTATATTCCATACACAAGCTTCTGATAATGAGGATATCTCTGCTTGGATGGAGTCAAGACTTCAGACAAATAATACACTGGGCGCTGAACTTTGAGAGCTTTTCCTTCTTCTTCCCGCTCGACCGTTAGCACAGTACTGACGACTTGTCCTGTGGCTGCGATGTAGAGCAACAGAGGCTCTTTGCTGATTGGAGCAGCAAGCACCGGCTGGGTGGAGAGCAGAGCTTTTAGCTCGGCAAACGCTGCATCAGCTTCTGGAGTCCACTCGAACTTGTCAGCCTTCTTCATCAGTCGGTAAAGAGGCAGAGCCTTTTCACCGAGTCGTGAAATGAATCGACTTAATGCGGCCAAGCATCCAGTAAGCTTCTGGACATCGTGCACTCGTACAGGGCGTTTCATTCGGAGAATAGTGCCAATCTTCTCTGGGTTAGCATCGATTCCCCGTTCGGAAACGAGAAAACCGAGTAACTTGCCACCAGGAACTCCAAATGTGCACTTTGATGGATTGAGCTTGATATCATACCTTCTGAGGTTGGCAAATGTTTCAGCGAGGTCAGCGAGCAGGTCGGAACCTTTTCGTGACTTGACAACAATATCATCCATATAAGCTTCCACATTCCGACTGATTTGGGTGAGTAGACACTTCTGAATCATTCGCATAAATGTGGCTCCGGCGTTCTTGAGGCCGAATGGCATGGTGATATAGCAGAAGCACCCGAATGGAGTGATGAAAGCTGTTTTTACCTCATCGGGCCCGTACAGACGGATCTGGTGGTACCCGGAGTAAGCATCAAAAAAAGACAACCTCTCGCATCCCGCGGTCGAGTCAACAATTTGATCTATGCGAGGGAGAGGAAAGTGATCTTTCGGGCAGGCCCGGTTGATGTGCTTGAAATCAATGCACATTCGGAGCGACTTGTCCTTCTTAGGAACCATGACGACATTAGCGAGCCACTCGGAGTGGTATATCTCTCGGATAAATCCTGCCGCCAACAGTCGAGC
This sequence comes from Triticum aestivum, assembly GCF_018294505.1. Classification (NCBI taxonomy): domain Eukaryota; kingdom Viridiplantae; phylum Streptophyta; class Magnoliopsida; order Poales; family Poaceae; genus Triticum; species Triticum aestivum. The sequence continues at coordinate 487,670,929 of NC_057804.1, read as the reverse complement.
CACTTCTTCACCGATGGCCTTTCTCTTCTGGACGGCGGACCGCCGAAGATGTTCTTTGACTGGTTTTGCAGACGAGTCGACTCTTAGGCGATGCTCAGCCAGTCCCCTGGGAACACCTGGCATGTCAGCGGGCTTCCATGCAAAAATGTCCCAGTTCTCACGGAGGAACTGGATGAGCGCTTCTTCCTATTTTGGGTCGAGTGTTGTGGAGATGCGGGTCGGAGCTGCTTCGGGGTCGGTCGGGTGAATGTGAACAGGCTTCGTCTCGCCGGACGACTGGAATGCAGATTCTGTGGCGGGCTTCTTGGATCGCAGCAAGTCACTCGGATCTGCGTTTTGCTTGTATTCTTCGAACTCGACCGCTGTCACTTGGGAATCGGCAATCTTGGAGCCCTTCTGAAAGCACTCTTCTGCCTTTTTCCTATCACCGGTGACAGTGATCACACCTTTGGGACCGGGCATCTTCAATTTGAGGTACACGTAACATGGTCGAGCCATGAACCGTGCATAGGCTGGTCTCCCCAAAATGGCATGATATGCACTTTGAAAATCCACGACCTCAAACATCAACTTTTCTTTGCGAAAATGCTTTGAATCGCCAAACACTACGTCCAAAGCTATCTGGCCAAGTGACTCGGCCTTCTTTCCTGGTATAACTCCATGGAAGCTCATGTTACTAGTGCTCAGTCGGGACATCGGAATGCCCATACCTTTCAATGTGTCTGCATATAACAGATTCAGCCCACTTCCACCGTCCATCAGCACCTTTGTCAGTCGAGTGCCTTCGACAACTGGATCGACCACCAAAGCTTGCCTCCCAGGGGTGGCAATATGAGTCGGGTGATCAGATTGGTCGAATGTGATGGGTGTTTGGGACCACTTCAGATAATTTGCTTTTGCGGGGGCAACCATGTTCACCTCTCGGTTAATCACTTTCAGTCGACTTCTGCTTTCCACATCTGCAAAGATCATCAGAGTGGAGTTGATATGCGGATATCCTCCCTCACTGTCCTCTTTGTCTTCGGCCTTGTCCGATTCCTTCTCCTTGTCCTTAGACTGTTTTCCCTGAAACTGCTGGATCAGGAGTCGACATTGGCGAGTGGTGTGCTTTGGGTAAATGATATTCCCCTCTTCATCTTTTTTCGTGTGAATGTGACACGGCATATCCATCACGTCGTTCCCTTCTTTATCCTTTACCTTCTTGGGGTTCCAGGATCCCTTTGGTTTCCCCTTAAACTTTCCTTGAGTCACGGCCAGAACCTCTCCAGGAGCTGCCGGTTCAGCCTTCCGCTTCTGTTTCCGACTGGTGTTTCCTTTTTCCGACTGACTCGGCTTCTGCTTGCCGCTTCGGAGTCGGTCTTCTTCTTCGCCGTTGGCGTACTTGGTAGCAATCTCCATCATCCGACTCAAGGTCATGTCACCGGTTCGACCAAATTTCAAACTCAGTTCTCTGTTCTTGACGCCGTCTTTGAAGGCGCATACTGCCTGATGGTCAGAGACATTTTCCACAGTGTGGTGCAAAGTGATCCACCTCTGAATATACTCTCTGAGAGTCTCATTGGTTTTCTGCACGCAGACTTGCAACTCTGTCAATCCCGCTGGTCGTTTGCAAGTCCCTTCAAACGTTCTGACGAACACTCGGGACAGATCTTCCCAAGTGTAAATGCTGCTAGGAGGTAATTGAGTCAACCATGCCCTGGCAGAACCTTCCAACATGAGGGGCAAATGCTTCATGGCCACCTCGTCGTTCCCACCATCGATCTGAACTGCCACTCGGTAGTCTTCAAGCCAAGTTTCAGGCTTAGACTCACCAGTGAACTTGCTGACTCCTGTTGCCAACCTGAAATTGGGGGGAATAACGGCGGCTCTGATAGCTCTGCTGAAACATTCAAGACCAGAAACATGTACTCGACTGCTCGTGGCAACATCTCTGTCGAGTGCGCCTCGATGGGCTCTGTTCCGGTCGACCAACCCTTGCACGATAATGGATCGCGCGTCGAAGCCTGGCTCCCTGGGGTCAACTGGAACCCTACGCCCTGTACTGTACTGACGCCTATCATCTGGCTGCCGAGGAGCGTAAGACCCACCCCTCGGAGGGGAATAGGGCACTCGACGCCTATCATCTCGGTCGAGTCTGTCGCCATATTGATCTCGCCGATTCTCACGCCCTTCGCGCCGCGGAGGCGATCTGGGGCTGTGAGCCGACTGAACCGTATTCACAGTGACAGATCGACTGTGAATTCTGTTGCGCGACTGAGACACGGCTGAATTCTGATCTCCTGCTGCTCGGAGCAGATCCCTGATCTGCAGCAAACCTCTGCCAGCTTCTGACTGCGAAGGCTGAATGGACTCTGCTATACGGGTCGCAGCTACTAAATTCTGAATTGGGGTTCGATATACCTGAGTCGGCGGGAAGAGTTGACGTCGACTGGTGTCGGGAACTCGTTGCCGCGCGCGCTCGTCGAGTGCTCGCTGAAGGTTCTCCAGTCGAGTGCGCTCGGCCAAATTGGCCAGACGCGCCTCCTCCAAGGCACGAGCCTCGGGGGTTTCTCCTGCGATGGGAATACGCAGGGAATCCTCGTTCCTGCGGCGAAGCTCTTCTCTTTGCAGAGAGTCGAGTGGCTCGGGCCGGTACTCTTCGTAGTTTCGTGCTGGGTCACCGCCGTCACCTGCTCCACCACCACGGGCGAAGCCAGGAGGACTGTGGGGCCCGTCGACCATCAAGACTTCCGCCGCTGGATCACTGCTTCCGCACTCGGAAGCAGTCTCTCCGGAGCCAGTCGACTGACCGAACAAGCCGTAGAGGGATTCGTTGAGCTCGATTGCCGCAACTTGTGTAGTGGCCGATTGGCGAGCCACCGCGTGACTCACCCATCACTGAAGCCTCGACCGGCCTGAGCGCTTGCGCTGGCGGGAGACCAGGAGGGCGGACGATGGAGGAGCCGACCGATACTGGGTCGATGGTTGCCGCAGCAGAACGCCGCGGACACTTGCGCGAAAATGCGTCGCACCGCGGACGGGGAGCGCATCTACGTCGAGTGGAGCCTCCTGGAGCCATGCGGAGTCGTCGGCGATGAAGGTGGGAGTGCCGAGATGGATCTCTTGACCCTCGACCAAAACTCCAGCAGACACCATGATGAGAGTACTCGGAAGAATCGCAACTTCTCCACAAAATCGCTAAAACACCTGCCCCACGGTGGGCGCCAACTGTCGTGGTTCTAAGCCTGACAGTAGAGTGGGGGGTAGGTATGGAGAGGCAAGGTCCTAGCTATGGAGAGGTTGTAAGCACGAAGGATGTACGAGTTCAGGCCCTTCTCGGAAGAAGTAACAGCCCTACGTCTCGGGGCCCGGAGGCGGTCGAGTGGATTATGAATGTATGAATTACAAGGTGCCGAACCCCTCTGCCTGTGGAGGGGGGTGGCTTATATAGAGTGCGCCAGGACCCCCGCCAGCCCACGTAGGAGAGGGTTTAAGGTGAGTTAAGTCTGGGGCGTTACTGGTAACGCCCCACATAAAGTGACTTTATTATCATAAAGTCTACTTGATTACAGGCCACTGCGGTGCAGAGTGCCTCTTGACCTCCTGGTGGTCGAGTGAGTCTTCGTGGTCGAGTCCTTCAGGCCAGTCGAGTGAATCCTCGTTGGTCGACTGGAAGGCGACCTCTTCTAAGGATGTCCTAGGGTAAGTTACCTGGAACAGGTCCATGACCCTACCCTAGGTACATAACCCCATCATCGGCCGCTCCCGCGGCACAGGAGATGCCTCTAGTACTTGCTGTCGAGCCACAGGCTTCGGCATGGGCACATCATACTGTCCGATTCCTCCAAGTAGGAGAGCTTCCTGAGGAGCAGGAAGAAGCGGAAAAAGTAGCCCGCCGGTCTGCTCTATATCAATTCATTGACAACGTTTTGTACAGAAGAAGACCTAATGGGGTGAAATTGAAGTGCATCTCCCGAGAGGAAGGACTAGAGCTGTTGGCAGAGATACATGGAGGCATATGTGGCTCCCACATAGGGTCAAGGGCCCTTGCCGGCAAGGCTTTCCGGGAAGGCTTCTTCTAGCCCACTGCCCTCCAGGATGCAACGACACTAGTAACCAAGTGTGAAGCGTGCCAGTTCCATTCAAAGAAGCTTCATCAACCAGCTCAAGCCCTTCAAACCATCCCTCTCTCCTGGCCCTTCTCAGTCTGGGGGCTCGAAATATTGGGCCCCTTTCCCCGTGCCGTCGGGGGCTTTGAGTACTTGCATGTTGCCATCGACAAGTTCACAAAGTGGACAGAGGTAGAAGCAGTGAGGAAGGTGACGGTGCAGTCAGCCATCAAGTTCTTCAAGGGACTAGTTTGCCGTTTTGGGGTGCCCAACAGGGTCATCACCAACAACGGCACACAGTTCAGAAGCCATGGCTTCATGCAATACACTGAGGATCTCGGAAGCAAGGTCTGTTTTGCTTCCGTGGCACACCCACGGAGCAACGGCCAAGCGGAGAGAGCAAATGCTGAAGTCCCGCGTGGCTTAAGAACGAAGACTTTTGACAGGCTGCGCAAGAGTGGAAGGCAGTGGATTGATGAGTTGCCGGCGGTTCTTTGGTCAATCAGGACGACACCGAATCGAGCAACCGGCCAGACACCCTTTGCCCTGATTTACGGGGCAGAAGCAGTTATCCCCACAGAACTCATACACGGGTCACCTCGAGTGCTCGCTTATGATGAGCTTGAGCAAGAGCGACTGCGACAAGATGACGCAACGCTCCTTGAGGAAGATCGTCTCCGGGCGGCTGTGAGAGCAGCACGCTACCAGCAAGCCTTGCGCCGCTACCACAGCCGCAAGGTTCATGCCCGGAGCTTTGAGGAAGGCGACCTTGTTCTTCGGCACGTTCAGTCGACCAAGAATTCCAACAAGTTGACGCCGAAGTGGGAAGGCCCTTATCAGGTAACATGAGTCACCAGGCCCGGCGCCGCCTGGAGACCGAAGATGCCATTCCGATGAGCAATTCCTGGAACATCGAGCATCTTCGCAAGTTTTACCCATAAGGCGCGGCTGCCGGACCTCCCGACAAGCCACCCTTTTGTACAAGCCTTGCCGGCAAGGCATGTAACCCTTTGTACAAAGCCAGGCGCAGAGCCTGAGCACTAATAAATGAAGAGCTGGCGCCCTAAGTTATAGCATGTATGCTAGGTCGAGTCTCCTCCTCGGTTAGGGTTGATAGTGCTCGACGGCGGCTAACCCCTAGCTTAGCGGTCAAGTGTGCATCTCTCTGTTTCTTCCTTGTCCTTTTTGGTTCGCATGACACGTAAGTATTTCTGCTGAGATATTCGGAAGAAGGGAATGAGCCGGTGCCCCGACCCCGGCAAGCCAAGGTTGCCGAGGGCTGCAAATACAAGGATTCGTCCACGGCAAGCCAAGGCTGCCGGGGGCTGCAGGTCCAGATAAGTCCTTTTATCCTCTATCATGCATTCCATTATGAACTGGGGTATGTGAAACCTCGTTTTATATCCAAGCTATCGTGCTCCCCTCTTTCCGAACCAAAGGATCATCTCCTAGGTCTGGGGTTGGTCGTAGTCGCGGCAACAAGGGGATAGAACGTGGGGGATGAACCCACCTCCTCCCTGCCTCCGCCAGGAGCGTGAGAAAGGTCGAGCAAGATGGGGGGACGGCAATGCTTGTTGCCGGGAAGAAATTTTTTTACCTAGATTGCAACAAGGATTCGATCCTTGCCGCGGGTTTCACCCGTGAACAAAAAGCCCGGCAAACACCCCTTTTCATTAAAAACATCCCATGCAGGTACAGTTCATACGGAATGAAAAACATGAACAGGGGGATTACAAGTTCTAAAGTTAATAAGGGCCCGAAGGCTTACAAAACTAAAAAGAGACAAGGTGCCCGTAATCCCTTTCTTGTCCCTCTCTTTAGGAAATGGAACAAGAAAGCAAAAGGGCAAGAGGGGCGCCTAGGCAAGCTACAAGTGGCAGAAGACACTGGGGAAACACCTCGGCGGCCGTCCAGGGGCTGGATGGTGATGGAGGCACCATAGGAAGAGCTGAAAGACGAGGCGGCAGGACCGTCAATACGCTACGAAGGCGTCGGCGCCCACGTACTCCGACTTGACGGCCTTGCCACCCGCCCTCTTCCTCTTCCGCAGCCTCCCGATGCCAGCCGCCCAAGGAGGCGACCCCAAGAAGTTCAAGGAGCCGACGACATGGATGATGGAGTCACTGGTGCTGCCCCGGGACGATGTGCTCGACGCCTAGTCGGACTCGTCATCCTGCCGCCCGCTACCCTTGTCGTCGCTGCCGCTGTCCGCCCCGTCGCTCTCATTCAGGGAGGAATCTTCATCGTCGGAGGAGCTCTCCACGTAGCACCTTATGCGAGTCCCGAAGTGCCCGAAGATCTTGACGGAGAGGAGGCCTCTCTCCATTAATTTGAAATGGAGAGTGAGCCCCTCCGTCAAGCTATGGGTGCGGGCAAAGGTCTTCCATCCTCGACGAAGGTACATGACGTGAGGGGCGGGGAACTCGGCATCGGCCCATATGCCGTTGTTCCCACAACCCCTCATGTGCAACTGCAACGCCTGCGGTGGATCCAGCTCCATGGCCCAGGCGAACTGAGTCAGAAGGCGAAGACGATGATGCGGCGGCTGTCGCAGTCTGATGAAGAACTCACAAGGGTCGTCCCCAACGTGACCTTCCGCCGGAGGAGGAGCCGCTGGCGGAGGCGAGGCCGATCTGCTGCCCCGTCCTCCTCTCCCCCGAGCGCCGCAATGGCCTCGACCTCTCCCCCTCCCCCTCCCTCTCGCAGCCGGCTCCATCGCCATGAGCTCTTGGGAGGGGCGATGCGTTGATGAGACGAGACCCTCACCGCCACCGATGAAGCGTCGCCATGCCCCCTTGCCATGGCAGAAGAAAGGAGGAAGCAGGAAAACAGAGAGGCAGATGGCGGAGAGTTGAGGAGGCACCGTCCCTCCTGCTCCCCTCCTTATAAAGGGGCGGGGGCGAGGCTCAGCCGCCCCCTCTCGGCCAATCCGGCCCATTGAAGTGATAGCAAGAGGGGCCGTCGACCGCCCTCCCGGCTCCATTGAAGGCGCGTGGGAATTGACCCACACACGCGCACGACTTCTCACATCCCGCACGCCTGTCATTCGCTCTGCATCATGCATGCAGCGAACATGGCGCAAAGGATGGGCGCAGTGGGACGCGTGGAGCGGCGGTTCCCAAGCAAGGATAGTAAATGAGCAACAGCCCTGCAGTCTCAAGCCGCCTCTTTATTGTCCACCACGGGATGACGCCAGCATGCTTCTGTCATACGCGCACGGGACCCCCACGTCGCACGTTCAAGGGGGAAGCGCAGCGGATGGCACAGTTACTGTGGTAAAAATCCGCCCGAACTACCCGCGCACCATTCTGGGCCTGCCCCAACAACGTGCTACGCTTATGTATGGCCCAGGCCCGGTGGCTCCTGTCGGTTTACAAAAGTAGGGGCTCTGCTTTTGACCCCTTTACTTGTGCACGGGCAGTCAGAGCCACCCGCCACGGCCATGCATAGCAGGGCAGGAGAGGGGAGCCGGAAGGAAGCCAAAGGCACAAGACGAACAAAGCAACATCAAGGACCAAGGCCACAAAGGTCGCACGAGTAACGCAGGTTGCCCCACCAAGGACCCTTGCCGAGGGCAGCCTCAGCGGCCCCGGCAAGACCCTTGTTGGGGCAGCTCGTCCACACCACCTGAGCGAGCCGCCCTGAAGCCCACCAATGCTGTAAACACATTGGGACAGGGCTCGGGAGGCACCTCCGTGGTGGCATGCAGATCTTTGTGAAGACAAAGAACAGTCAAGATCAAATGAGGACAGGAAGGCAACAATCCTCGGCAAGGTTCTTGCCAGGAAGCCCACGAGACCCCCGGCAAGATCCTTGCCGGGGACGATGGCATGCCGCGGCAGGACCCTTGCCGGGCCACCCGGCAAGACCCTCACCAGGAGCGCCAGCAGGGCCACTGCCAGGCCCGCGCCAGCAAGTCTCCGCCGCCGCCATTCACATGCAGCTGCCGACCCAACCAGCTGGGCATGCACCTGCGTGGCAACATGCAGCCCTTCGTGGAAGCTCCACCACCGCACCACCTCAGCTGTCTGCCTGACTACATGGCGCTGCATGCACCGCTGGCCGGGGTGCGTGTCAAAGCCAGGAGGGGCGGCGACGGACGGGACGGGCCTCACCCCCGTCCCCGATAAAGTGAAGGGACACCTAAGCCCCGCATTTAATGCACTTTGTCCTGTAATATCAGCGATAAGCTCATAACGCTGTAGCACTTTCCACCTCCTGTGTGCCACTGTGGCAGCCCCTTTCGCCTATAAAAGGAGGCCCAAGGCGCACTGCAGAAGGATTCGGCTCCTTGGAACCTGGCAACACCCAGAGCTAGTTCAAGAGCTCAAGAACACAAAATACATCCACCAAAGCAGGATCGTAGGGTTTTACGCATCTTTGCGGCCCGAACCTGGGTAAATCTCCTTTGTGCTGTCCACTAGTCCCGCTCTTTTCATGATCCCGTGCCCCGCAACCGCAGTAGGGATTCTTGTGATCCCATTGGTGTCGTTTCCCACCGACATCATGTCACATGTTTTGATTGCATGTGATGTTTATCTTTTATGCATCTTATTTTGCTTAGTACAGCGGTAGCATTATAAGATGATCCCTTACTAAATTTCAAGGTATATAAGTGTTCTCCCTGAGTATGCACCGTTGCTACAGTTTGTCGTGCCGAGACACCACGTGATGATCGGGTGTGATAAGCTCTACATTCACATACAATGGGTGCAAGCTAGTTTTGCACGTGCAGAATACTTGAGTTAAACTTGACGAGCCTAGCATATGCAAACATGGCCTCGGAACACTGAGACCGAAAGGTCGAGCGTGAATGATATAGTAGATATGATCAACATTGTGATGTTCACCATTGAAATCTAATCCATCTCACATGATGATTGGACATGGTTTAGTTGATTTGGATCACATGATCATTTAGATGACTAGAGGGATATCTATCTAAGTGGGAGTTCTTAAGTAATATGATTAATTGAACTTTAATTTATCATGAACTTAGTCCTGATAGTTTTTTCATGTCTATGTTGTTGTAGATCAATGGCCCGTGCTACCGTTCCCTTGAATTTTTAATGCGTTCTTAGAGAAAGCTAAGTTGAAAGATGATGGTAGCAATTACACGGACTGGGTCCATAACTTGAGGATTATCCTCATTGCTGCACAGAAGAATTGCGTCCTGGAAGCACCGCTAGGTGAAAGGCCTGCTGCAGGAGCTACTATGGACTAGGGCCAGGCCGGCAAAATCCGGGGCCTGTGCGAAACTAAAAAATGGGGCCCTACCTTACAAAAAAAGTAACGAGCAACTATAATGTATATAATATAATGTCTTACATAACAATTGGACATATAAATTTTCAATGATATCCTCGTAATCAATCTTCTTCAACACTTCACTCTCAAGTGCTATTTGTGTCCAAATCATCGAATCTTTGTTCTCTCATAGTAGTATGCATATAGGACTTTAATAGCTTCAAGGTAGAACTGCTACACTATGATCTTTAATTGAGGTTTTAAGAACTGATCTCTAACGAAGTAACGATCCTTGCCAATAGTTAATTAAAAAAATTAAGAATTAGGAGTAGAAACCGAAGTTAATCGAAAAGGACTCACTAGTCGTTAAGCACTCAAAGGCTGGAGTCGGTCACCGATCAATCCGACAAGACGATGAATTTGAAATTTGAGAGAGAAGGCGAGGAAGGCAACAGCGGCAACAACCTGATTTCGATCGCAGGCCTATCCGATTGATCTAAGAAGGCGATGAGACATTTCCTATAGCAACGCCGTCCAGCCGACGCGACTGCGGTAGCCCATTTCTCGGTCGAGATTCGACAAACTATCCCCGTTCCCCGATCCCGATCGATTGTTGTAGGCTAGGATCCTGTTGTTCTTTTGACCGACGAGGGCACGAGGCAACAATCTAGTTTACATCTTTTTTTGAGGGATCCATCTAGTACAACATAGATCGAGCAATTTAGGACGAGGAGACGATCCCGTTTCAGCGCTGGATGGCCTCGTAGCCTCGACTCAAGCCCAACTCCAGCGCCCAGCGGCCCAGTGCGCTAGCGCTTAGGATTTTTATACTAGGACTACATAAAAGATTTGGGGCCCCTCAAAATTATGGGCCCTATGCGGGCCGCACATTTGGCACCACTATCGGCCCGGCCCTGCTATGGACATTATGAACGTCTGGCAGAGCAAAGCTGATGACTACTCGATAGTTCAGTGTGCCATGCTTTACGGCTTAGAATCGGGACTTCAAAGATGTTTTGAACATCATGGAGCATATGAGATGTTCCAAGAGTTGAAGTTATTATTTCAAGCAAATTCCCGAGTTGAGAGATATGAAGTCTCCAACAAGTTCTATAGCTGCAAAATGGAGAAGAATAGTTCTGTCAGTGAACACATACTCAGAATGTCTGGGTACCATAACCACTTGACTCAGCTGGGAGTTAATCTTCCTAACAATAGTGTCATTGATAGAGTTCTTCAATCACTGCCACCAAGCTATAAAGGCTTCATGATGAACTATAATATGCAAGGGATAACGAAAATGATTCCCGAGCTCTTCGCAATGCTAAAGGCTACGGAGGTAGAAATCAAGAAGGAGCATCAGGTGTTGATGGTTAACAAGACCACTAGTTTCAAGAAAAAGGGCAAAGGGAAGAAGGGGAACTTCAAGAAGAATAACAAGCAAGTTGCTACTCCCGGGAAGAAGCCCAAGTTTAGACCTAAGCCTGAAACTGAGTACTTCTACTTCAAAGGGACTGGTTACTGGAAGCGGAACTGCCCCAAGTATTTGGCAGATAATAAGGATGGCAAAGTGAAAGGTATATTTGATATACATGTTATTGATGTGTACCTTACTAATGCTTGTAGTAGCGCCTAGGTATTTGATACTGGTTCTGTTGCCCATATTTGCAACTCGAACCAGGGGCTATGGATTAAAGGAAGATTGGCTAAGGATGAGGTGATGATGCATGTCGGAAATGTTTCCAAGGTCGATGTGATCGCCGTTGGCATGCTACCTCTAGATCTACCTTCAGGATTAGTTTTAGACCTGAATAATTGTTCTTTGGTTGCAGCTTTGAGCATGAACATTTTATTTGGATCTTGTTTGATACGAGATGGTTATTCATTTAAATCAGAGAATAATGGTTATTCTATTTATATGAGTAATATCTTTTATGGTCATGCACCCTTGTTGAGTGGTCTATTTTTGTTGAATCTTGATCGTGCTGATACACATGTTCATAATATTGAAGCCAAAAGATGCAAAGTCGATAATAATTGCAACTTATTTGTGGTACTACTGTTTAGGTCATATTGGTGTGAAGCGCATGAAGAAACTCCATGCTAATGGGATTTTGGAATCACTTGATTATGAATCATTTGGTGCTTGCGAACCATGCCTCATGGCCAAGATGACTAAAACTCCATTCTCCGGAACAATGGAATGAGCTACTGACTTATTGGAAATAATACATACCGATGTATGCGGTCCGATGAGTGTGGAGGCTCGTGGCGGGTATCATTATTTTCTTACCTTCACAGATGATTTGAGCACATATAGGTATATCTACTTAATGAAACATAAGTCTGAAACGTTTGAAAAGTTCAAAGAATTTCAGAGTGAAGTGGAAAATCATCGTAAAAAGAAAATAAAGTTTCAACGATCTGATCGTGGAGGCGAATATTTGAGTTATGAGTTTGGTCTTCATTTGAAACAACATGGAATAGTTTTGCAACTCACACCATTTGGAACACCACAGCGTAATGGTGTGTCCGAACGTCGTAACCGTACTTTATTAGATATGTTGCGATCTATGATGTCTCTTACTGATTTACCGCTATTGTTTTGGGGTTATTCTTTAGAGACAGCTGCATTCATGTTAAATAGGGCACCATCGAAATCCGTTGAGATGATACCATATGAACTGTGGTTTGGCAAGAAACCCAAGTTGTCGTTTCTTAAAGTTTGGGGCTGCAATGCTTATGTGAAAAAGCTTCAACCTGATAAGCTCGAACCCAAATCGGAGAAGTGCGTCGTCATAGGAAACCCAAAGGAAACTGTTGGGTACACCTTCTATCACAGATCCGAAGGCAAGATATTCGTTGCTAAGAATGGATCCTTTCTAGAAAAGGAGTTTCTCTCGAAAGAAGTGAGTGGGAGGAAAGTAGAACTTGATGAGGTAATTGTACCTTCTCCCGAATTGGAAAGAAGTTCATCACAGGAATTAGTTCCAGTGATTCCTGCAGCAATTAGTGAGGAAGCTAATGATGATGATCATGAAACTTCAGATCAAGTTACTACCAAACCTCGTAGGTCAATCAGAGTACGGTCTGCACCAGAGTGGTACGGTAATCCTATTCTAGAAGTCATGTTACTGGACCATGATGAACCTACGAACTATGAGGAAGCAACGATGAGTCCAGATTCCGAGAAATGGCATGAGGCCATGAAATCTGAGATGGGATCCATGTATGAGAATAAGGTGTGGACTTTGGTGGACTTGCTCGATGATCGGAAAGCCATAGAAAATAAATGGATCTTCAAGAAGAAGACTGACGTTAACGGTAATGTTACTGTCTACCAAGCTCGACTTGTTGCGAAAGGTTTTCGACAAGTTCAAGGAGTTGGGTACGATGAGACCTTCTCACCCGTAGCGATGCTTAAGTCTGTTCGAATCATGTTAGCAATTGCCACATTTTATGATTATGAAATTTGGCAAATGGATGTCAAAACTGCATTCATTAATGGATTTCTTAAAGAAGAGTTGTATATGATGCAACCAGAAGGTTTTGTCAATCCAAAGGGTGCTAACAAATTGTGCATGCTCCAGCGATCCATTTATGGACTAGTGCAAGCCTCTCGGAGTTGGAATATACGCTTTGATAGTGTGATCAAAGCATATGGTTTTATACAGACCTTTGGAGAAGCCTATATTTACAAGAAAGTGAGTGGGAGCTCTGTAGCATTTTTAATATTATATGTGGATGACATATTGTTGAATGGAAATGATACATAATTTCTGGATAGCATAAAAGGATACTTGAATAAGAATTTTTCAATGAAAGACCTCGGTGAAGCGGCTTACATATTGGGCATCAATATCTATAGAGATAGATCAAGATGCTTAATTGGACTTTCAGAAAGCATATACCTTGATAAGGTTTTGAAGAAGTTCAAAATGGATCAGTCAAAGAAAGGGTTCTTGCCTGTGTTACAAGGTGTGAAGTTGAGTCAGACTCAATGCACGACCACTGCAGAAGATAGAGAGAAAATGAAAGTGATTTCCTATGCTTCAGCCATAGGTTCTATCATGTATGCAATGCTATGTACCAGACCTGATGTGTGCCTTGCTATAAGTATAGCAGGGAGGTACCAAAGTAATCCAGGAGTGGAGCACTGGACAGCGGTCAAGAGCATCCTGAAATACCTGAAAAGGACTAAGGATATATTTCTCGTTAATGGAGGTGACAAAGAGCTTGTCGTAAATGGTTACGGTAATGCAAGTTTTGACACTGATCCGGATGACTCTAAGTCGCAATCCGGATACATATTTATATTGAATGGTGGAGCTATAAGTTGGTGCAGTTCCAAGCAGAGCATCATGGCGGGATCTACATGTGAAGCGAAATACATAGCAACTTCGGAAGCATCAAATGAAGGAGTTTGGATGAAGGAGTTCATATCCAATCTAGGTGTTATACCTAGTGCATCGGGTCCAATGAAAATCTTTTGCGACAATACTGGTGCAATTGCCTTGGCAAAGGAATCCAGATTTCACAAGAGAACCAAACACATCAAGATACGCTTCAATTCCATCCGTCATCAAGTCATGAAGAGAGACATAGATATTTGCAAGATACATACGGATTTGAATGTTGCAGACCTGTTGAGTAAGCCTCTTCCATGAGCAAAACATGATGAGCACCAAGACTCCATGGGTGTTAGAATCATTACTTTATAATCCAGATTATTGACTCTAGTGCAAGTGGGAGACTGAAGGAAATATACCCTAGAGGCAATAATAAAGTTGTTATATATATTTCCTTATATCATGATAAATGTTTATTATTCATCCTAGAATTGTATTAACTGGAAACTTAGTACATGTGTGAATCCATAGACAATACACAGTGTCCCTAGTATGCCTCTACTTGACTAGCTCGTTAATCAAAGATGGTTATGTTTCCTAACCATATACATTTGTTGTCATTTTATGAATGGGATCATATCATTAGAGAATGATGTGATGGACAAGACCCATACGTTAGCTTAGCATTTTGATCATTACAGTTTTATTGCTATTGCTTTCTTCATGACTTATACATGTTCCTCTGACTATGAGATTATGCAACTCCTGAATACCGGAGGAACACATTGTGTGCAATCAAACGTCACAACGTAACTGGGTTATTATAAAGATGCACTACAGGTGTCTCCAAAGGTGTTTGTTGGGTTGGCATAGATCGAGATTAGGATTTGTCACTCCGTGTATCGGAGAGGTATCTCTGGGCCCTCTCAATAATGCTCATCACTATAAGCCTTGCAAGCAATGTGACTAATGAGTTAGTTGTGGGATGAAGCATTACGGAACGAGTAAAAGTGTTATGGAACGAGTAAAGAGACTTGCTGGTAACGAGATTGAACTAGGTATGATGATACCGACGATCGAATCTCGGGCAAGTAACATACCGATGACAAAGGGAACAACGTATGTTGTTGTGCGGTTTGACCGATAAAGATCTTCGTAGAATATGTAGGAGCCAATATGAGCATCTAGGTTCCGCTATTGGTTATTGGTCGGAGATGTGATCATGTCTACATAGTTCTCGAACCCGTAGGGTCTGCACGCTTAACATTCGGTGACGATTTGTATTATGAGTTATGTGATTTGATGACCGAAGTTTGTTCGGAGTCCCGGATGAGATCACGAACATGACGAGGAGTCTTGAAATGGTTGAGATATAAAGATTGATATATTGGACAATGTTATTCAGACACCGGTAGAGTTCCGAGAGGTACCTGGTAAAAATGGAGTGTCGGAGGGGTTACCGGAACACCCCGGGGAAGCAATGGGCCAACATGGGCCATAGGGGAGAGAGTGGACAGCCCACAAGGGGGTGGCGCCCCCCCTCATGGGGAGTCCGAATAGGATTAGGGGAGGGGGCACGGACTCCCTTTCCCTCTCCCTCTCCCTCTCCCTTCCTTCTTCCCCCCTTACACCAAGGGGAATCCTACTAGGACTTGAAGTCCTAGTAGGACTCCTCCCTCTTGGCGCGCCCTACAGGGCCGGCCGGCCTCCCCCTCTCCTCCTTTATATACGGGGTAAGGGGGGCACCCCAAAGTACAATAGACAATCTCTTAGCCGTGCGTGGTGCCCCCCTCCACAATTTAACATCTCGGTCATATCGTCGTAGTGCTTAGGCGAAGCCCTGTGCCGGTAACATCATCATCACCATCGCCATGCCATCATGCTGGGAACTCTCCCTCGTCCTCAACTGGATCAAGAGCACGAGGGACGTCATCGTGCTGAATGTGTGCTGAACACGGAGGTTCCGTATGTTTGGTACTTGGGTCGGTTGGATCGTGAAGACGTTCGACTACATCAACCACATTACTAAACGCTTCCGCTTTCGGTCTACGAGGGTACGTGGACACACTCTCCCGTCTCGTTGCTATGCATCTTCTAGATAAATCTTGCATGATTGTAGTAATTGTTTTTGAATTACTATGTTCCCCAACAGGCACCTCTATAGATGTACACTAGAGGGGAATCCGGACTCCCCAGGAACGCTTCACTACTGCTGATCTCAACATTCTACTTTAAATCCTTTGTTACTTTTATTTCAGTATTTTAACTTTACGCTCGCTACACCATATCCACCATATCTCTACCTCTTTGGATTTCTTACAATTTACATGCATTCCTATTTATTCCTCTCAAGAGACAAAAGGCTGATTCTTGTGCTTCATATGGGATCAATACTCTTACTTCTAAAGGGCCACAACTAAACCATGTGCACTTGCAGGACATTAGCAAGCGGAAAGAGGAGGGGATAAAGCGGACCCTCTGCCCCAGACCTCGGCCTAGGGTGATGGGGCAACTAGGAACTCCATTGAGCAAGACCGGTGACAACACCAAATGTAGGTGGGCCGAGACCAACCTCAGAAACATGGGGTAAGCCTAGGTGGTGTTGAAATACGCACTAGAGGCAATAATAAATTGGTTATTATCATATGTCCTTGTTCATGATAAATGTTTATTATTCATGCTAGAATTGTGTTGACCGGAAACTTAAATACATGTGCGGATACATAAACAACACTGTGTCCCTAGTAAGCCTCCACTAGACTAGCTCATTGATAAAAGATGGTTAAGGTTTCCTATCCAGGGACATTAGTTGTCTTTTGATAACGGGATCACATCATTAGGATAATGATGTGATGGACATATCCAACAGTAAGCTTAGTATCAGATCGTTTAGTTATTTGCTACAACTTTCTTCATGTCAAGTATTGGTTCCTTAGACCATGAGATCGTGTCACTCCCCGAATACCGAAGGAATAATTTGTGTGCTATCAAACTTCACTTTGTAACTGGGTGATCATAAAGGTGCACTACATGTATCTTCGAAGGTGTCTGTTGGGTTGCATGGACCGTGACTGGGATTTGTCACTATGTGTGACAAGAGATATCTCTAGGCCTTCTCGGCAATACAACATCACAAGAATCTTCATGTGGCTAATGAGTTTAGTCATGCTATCTAGTATTATGAAATGAGTAAAGAGACTTGTCTGTAATGAGATTGAACTAGGTATGGAGATACCGACGATCGAATCTCGGGCAAGTAAGATATCGCTGGACAAATGGAATTGCATACCAGATTAACTAAATCCTCGACATCATAATTCAACCAATAAAGATCTTAATTGAATATGTGGGAATCAATATCAGCATCCAGGTCCCACTATTGGTTATTGACCTGAGAGGTGTCTCGGTCATGATTCTCGAACCCATAGGGTTGCACGCTTAACGTTCGGTAGTGCTAGGGTAGTAATGAGATATTAACATTGGTGAATGAAGGTTGGTCAGAGTCCCGGATGAGATCCCGAATGTCATGAGGAGCTCCGGAATGGTCCGGAGGTAAAGATTTATATATGGAACATTGTTGTAGGGGTTCTCAGGAAAAGTTCATTTTTTCGATATTGTACCGGGAAGTCACTGTAAGGTTCAACAGGGTTCTAAAGGGGTCCGGAAGTCCTCAAAGAGTTCCACCATGTCCCATACAGTAACATGGGATGTAGGGGGATCCCTGGCCTTAATGGGCCAGGGGCACCAGCCCCTACAAGGCCCATGCTCCTTGGGTTGGAAAACCCTAAAGGGGAGGGCCCTCCACTTGGCTTGGAGGGCACTCCTCCCCTCCTTGGCCGCCACCCCCTCCCTTGGAGGAGGGGAGAGGGATGGACACGTCCTTCCCCCTATATAAATAGAGAGCAGGCACAAGGGGCAGCCCATCCTTTAACCACGGCGGTTGCCCTCTCCTTCTCTCTCCACTTCTCATCCGTGTAGCTCTTGGCGAAGCCCTGCCAGAGTTCTCAGGCCACCACCACCACCACACCGTCGTGTTGGCTCAGATCTCATCTACCTCTCCTCCGTCTCTTGTTGGATCAAGGAGGAGGAGATGTCACCGAGCCGTACGTGTGCTAAGCTCAGAGGTGCCGCACGTGCGGTGCTTGGATCAGATTGGATCATGACGCGAGTACATCTACGGCAAACATGATCTCTATATCTTTAACATTTTTGGTCTACAAGGGTATGTAGACTCACTCCCCTCTCGTAGATATGCATATCCTAGATTGATCTTTGGTGTTCGTAGGAAATTTTTGATTTTCTTTCTTCATTCCCCATCAGTGGCATCATGAGCTAGGTCTATGCGTAAATGTATATGCACAAATAGAACACAAAGAAGTTGTGGGCGTTGATATTTAAATTTATTACTTCCTTTGTATTATTTGGATTCAATGGTATTGTGAATGAAGCGTCTCAGACCTACCTTACATTTGCTCGCACTAGAGACCGGTTCCACTGACTGACATGCAAGTGGTATTGCATAAAAGTGGCTTTGCGGCTATATGTCTCTGCCACCTTAGTTGAATCCGATTTGACAATGCCGGTCCTTGTAGAAGGTTAAAATACAACTTGTATATAACCATTGTGGTTTTGCATAGATAAAAATGGTTCTTATAGTTTGCCCTAGCAGCCACGTAAAAATTGCAACAACAAAGTAGAAGGCACCTAACTTGTTTTTGCATGTCATTTTGTGATGTGACATGGCCAAACGGTGATGTGATATATGTTGATGTATGAGATGATCATGTTTTGAAATAGGTTCACCACTTGCATGTCGATGAGTATGGCAACCAGCAGGAACCATAGGGATGTCTTTAATTTATTATATGACCCGCGTGTCAATCATTAAATGCCATGTAATTGCTTTACTTTATCGCAATGAGTTAGCAATAGTCGTCGAAGCAATAGTTGGCAGAGACAACCACATGACAACATGATTATGGAGATCATGGTTTCATGCCGGTGACGATGGAGATCATGCCGGTGCTTTGAAGATGGAGATCAAAAGCACAAGATGATAATGGCCATATTATGTCACATATTGATTGCATGCGATGTTTATCTTTTTATGCATCTTATTTTGCTTAGGATGACGGTAGCTGATAACCCACAAGTATAGGGGATCGTTTGTAGCCTTCTTCTATAAATTAAAGTTTTGAACCCAACGAGGAGCTAAAGGCAAAACAAATATTCCCTCAAGTTCTATCGACCACCGATACAACTCTACACACACTAGACGTTTGCTTTACCTAAAATAAGTATGAAACTATTTTGCAAGAATGAAACTACGAGTACTTTGCGAGAATAAAGCCATGAATAAATTGCAAGGTAACAAAAGTGGATAACTTTTGTCAACAAGAAAATCATTTGTCCCTAGGCAATCAATAACTAGACCAGCAATCATTCTTGCAATTTTGTATGAGGGAGAGGCATGAGCTAACATACTTTCTCTACTTGGATCATATGCACTTATGATTGGAACTCTTGCAAGCATCCGCGACTACTAAAGATCAGTAAGGTCGTAAAACTCAACCATGGAATTAAGTATCAAGTCCTCTTTACTCCCATACGCAACAACCCACTTATCCGTGTTCATGCTTTTGTCACTCCGGCAACCGACAATAAGCGAATCATGAACATATTGCAGCACCCTACAGCGGGGACCCCTCACGTTTGCACGAGACAGAGGGCACCATAGGACAGAACCATAAATAAAATGTACAATCATACCAACCGAGATCTAATCCACAGGACAAAACGAATCTACTCAAACATCATAGGATAACCACCTATCATTGGGAAATAATATATAGTGTTGAGCACCATGTTTAAATAGAGATTACAGCGGGGAGAAGGGGTGTTACACCGCTGCATAGAGGGGAAGAAAGTTGGTGTTGACGGTAGCAAGATTTTTGTTGTAGATCGCCGTCACGATCCTTGCCCCGATGGCACTCCGGCGCCACCAGGAGAGAGGGGGAGAGAGACCCCTCCTTCTTCTTCTTCCTTGGTCTCCCGCTAGATGGGAGGAGAGTTCCCCCTCTGGTCCATGTCCTCCATGGAGGCGGAGGGGCAGGAGCCCCTCCAAGATTGGATCTCCCTCTCTGTTCTCTTCCGTTTTGCGTTCCCTAGATCTAGCCGAAGACCGTTCCAATCAAGCAATAAAAACTTTTGACATTCTAGTAAAAAATGTAAAATCACGCACTGCAGCCAAAGTTTCTGTTTTTGCACCGCACATACCCATCTAGCAATCTAATCATCCTAAAGGTAAATCTTGGCACATTATTTTATAATACAATGGATTTGTACAAGGGGATAATTATTTTTTTGAGAATCTTCATGAAAAATTCTACATTGTTTCCATGAGCATGAACACAAGTGTTCAAGGTCGACCCTCACTTCTCCAATGCATAACTTCCAATCGCTTCTCTTTTTGAAAAAGTTTATAGGTTCCCCTCTATAGTTTTTAGTTTTTAAATTTTATTAAAGCACTCAACAGAATAAAATGACTCTTGAAAATTTCTGGGTTGTCTCCCTGGCAGCGCTTTCTTTAAAGCCATTAAGCTAGACATAAAGTTCTCAAGTAATGAATCCACCCGGATCCGAAGGTATATCAAAGCCAATTTTAATTAACAATGATTTGGCATTTTGTAGTGAGCACAAAGCAACAAATATCATGCAATGACAAAGTCTAACTCTCTTCCTATGCATCGACATGTCATAAAAGAACAATTCATGCACATCAAGTAAAGGCCAATACATAACATAAGCAATTTCTTGCAATTTTATCGTGTTGGGAACATAGAGAGGCAAAGATGTAGTTCCTCTCTCATAATAATTGCAAGTAGGAGTAGCAAGAATATGCATATTATATTCATCAAAATTATCATCTGTAGTAGTAAAATGCAACCCATCAATATAATCCTTAATAAGAGCAAACTTCTCCGATATAGTGTAGTTTGGAGAATTCAAAAACATAATAGGACTATCATGTATGGGTGCAATAGCAACAATTTCATTCTTAACATAAGGAACTATAGCAAGTTCATATCAATAAGAATAATTCATAGCAATTATCATATCATTCATCCTTCGGTAAGCATGAAGGGAAATTAAATAATGTATGAGTTGAAGAGTTACTCTCATTAGAATGTGGGCACGGGTAGCTAATCCACTCTTCCTCCTTTTGTTCCTCACTCTCCGCATCATCTTTTTCATCCAATGAGCTCATAGTTTCATCAATTTCTTCCTCCATAGTTTCCTGCAAAATATTAGTCTCTTCTTGGACAACAGAGACTTTCTCAATAAACACATCAATATTGTCATTCTATTTATAATTTTCATAGCAATATTGAAGGATGGCAAAAAATTTAGGATTATAAACAGAATCATCATAATCTTCATATTGTTCAAACAGAGATTTAATTTCATAAGCACCCTTAAAAGCAACAAATTCTTCTATTCGTTCCACATCATAGTAATCATATTTACCATTAGCATAAGAAGCCAAGGCTTCATTATCACTAAATTCACATGAAAAGGGAAGGTTTCGAGCCTTCATCCTAGAGCAACAAGTATAATCATATCTCAAGCATAAATTCCAAGCATACCATTGCAGCATTTCAATTTGATCCCATAAAAGCTTTCCTTTTTGTCAAGCGATAATCCTTAAACTATTCACGTTGATCCAACGTTACTCCCATTATCAAGTTGAATGGGGTTTTCTCAGGATTGTCAAAGTAGTGTTTAATATTTTTCACATAACCAGTATCGAGGGTTTTAGGAGATTCCCCATCTCCATGAGTAGCAAGTACAACTATTTTTTTTGGTGTTTTGTGTTCCATATTCATAACTAAAGATAGAGAACAACTTAGAACATGAAATAAAAACTACTTCGTGATAAAGCAAACAAGCACACACACAAGAATATTCACCCCACACTATTGCTCCCCGGCAACGGCGCCAGAAAAAGGTCTTGATAACCCACAAGTATAGGGGATCGTTTGTAGCCTTCTTTGATAAATAAGAGTGTTGAACCCAACGAGGAGCTAAAGGCACAACACATATTCCCTCAAGTTCTATCGACCACCAATACAACTCTACGCACACTTGACGTTTGCTTTACCTAAAACAAGCATGAAACTATTTTGCAAGAACAAACCTACGAATACTTTGCAAGAATAAAACTATGAATAAATTGCAAGGTAATAAAATTGGATAGCTTTTGTCAGCAAGAAAGTAATTTGTCCCTAGGCAATCTATAACTAGACCGGTAATCATTCTTGCAATTTTATATGAGGGAGAGGCATGAGCTAACATAGTTTCTCTACTTGGATCATATGCACTTCTGATTGGAACTCTAGCAAGCATCCCCAACTACTAAAGATCATTAAGGTCGTAACCCAACCATAGCATTAAGTATCAAGTCCTATTTACTCCCATACGCACCAACCCACTTATCCGTGTTCAGGTTTCTGTCACTCCGGCAACCGATAATAAGCGAATCATGAACATATTGCAACACCCTACAGTGGGGACACCTCTTGTTTGCGCGAGATGGAGGGCACCATAGGACAACACCCTAAATAAAATATAAAATCTTTCCAATCAAGATCACGATTAACCCACAGGACAAAACGAATCTACTCAAACATCACAGGGTAACCACATACCATTGGGAAATAATATATAGTGTTGAGCACCATGTTTAAGTAGAGATTACAACGGGGAGAAGGGGTGTTACTGAAGGAAATATGCCCTAGAGGCAATAATAAAGTGGTTATTTATATTTCCTTGTATCATGATAAATGTTTATTATTCATGCTAGAATTGTATTAACCAAAAACTTAGTACATGTGTAAATACATAGACAAAACAAAGTGTCCCTAGTATGCCTCTACTTGACTAGCTCGTTAATCAAAGATGGTTATGTTTCCTGACCAAATACATGTGTTGTCATTTGATGAACGGCATCACATCATTAGAGAATGATGTGATGGACAAGACCCATCTGTTAGCTTAGCATAATGATCGTTAAGTTATATTGCTATTGCTTTTTTCATAACTTATACATGTTCCTCTGACTATGAGATTATGCAACTCCCGAATACCGTAGGAACACTTTGTGTGCTATCAAACGTCACAATGTAACTGGGTTATTATAAAGATGCTCTACAGGTGTCTCCAAAGGTGTTTATTGGGTTGGCAAAGATCGAGATTAGGATTTGTCACTCAGTGTATCAGAGAGGTATCTCTGGGTCCTCTCGGTAATGCACATCACTATAAGCCTTGCAAGCAATGTGACTAATGAGTTAGTTACGGATGATGCATTACGTAATGAGTAAAGAGACTTGCCGCTAATGAGATTGAACTAGGTATGAAGATACTGACGACCGAATCTCGGGCAAGTAACGTACCGATGACAAAGGGAACAACATATGTTGTTGTGCGGTTTAACCGATAAAGATCTTTGTCGGGGGTTGGGTACGACATATGCCAAAGGATGGCTTATCATGGTGGGAGCGAGTAGAACGTCGCTGGTGCCTGGAAGTGGGATGAGGCGAAGACATGCACGCCGGCGGAACTTACCCAGCTTTAGGGCTCTCCTAGGAGATAACACCCCTACTGCTGCTCTGCGGGGTCTCCGCATGATCACTAAAGCAAAGTAACTACAATCGTGCTCCTGGAGCTGTTTCGGGAGGTAGAAGAGGGCAAGGCTAGCTCTCTCCTCCCTGGGCTATCTGGTCTATCTTCCTCTCTAGGTTCGAACCCTTTGCATGGGTGCCCCGGGGGGTTTATATAGGCCTACCCCCCGGGGGTACAATAGTAATCCGGCTGGGCGCGGGTCCCAGCCGTCTGTCTCTCAGGCCGCCGTCCTTCCTGCCGGCTTCTGGGGCCCACCGACTGGCGGGTCCCGCGGACACGCTTGATACTGTAGCGGCACTCCTGATGACGCAGGCTCAGTTATCGGGTCGTGGCAACAGTGCCGCCATCTATCGGGCGACCACTGTCGCCATTCCCCATCTTATCTGGTTAATGGCTTGTGGGGCCCGGGAGGAGTCGGCCGACTCCAGGGAGGCCGACTCCCACGGGCCCATCTTCGAGTTGCCTAGGCCGGCTTCGGCCCTCCCACTGACAGGCGGCCCCGCCGCCTTCGGGTCGTACAGGCCGGCGTCGTGGGCACAGTGCACTGCTTACTGTGGCTGAGGTCAGGGCAGGCATGGCAACAGGGCCGTATCTCGCAGGAGATCTTCCAGCGGTACGACATACTGTAGCCATGCCGGCCCTTCGCAAGCAGGGAGGGAGGCGGCCATGCTGTACCCGCACCCTGCGTCGTACTTTGGGATAAGGGAGGAGTCTTGGGCCGACTCTCCACAGTTGGCTTTCCTGGAAGTCGCCAGCTTGGAGTCGGCTTATCTGGGAGTCGCCGCCTGGTACTCGACATATCTTGGAGTCGCTCCTGGGACTCGGCCTGAGGGGCGCGGCCTGCCCCGATGTCTTGAAACGTCTTGGGGCTTGGGTTAGCCTACCCGTGGCCCAGTACTACGACAATCTTCGTAGAATATGTAGGAACCAATATGAGCATGCAAGTTCCGCTATTGGTTATTGGTCGGAGTTGTGTCTCGATCATGTCTACATATTTCTCGAACCCGTAGGGCCTGCACACTTAACGTTCGATGACGATTTGTATTATGAGTTATGTGTTTTGGTGACCGAAGTTTGTTCGGAGTCCCAAATGAGATCATAGAAATGACAAGGAGTCTAGAAATGGTCGAGAGGTAAATATTGATATATTGTAAGGTTACATTAGGACACCGGAATGGTTTCAGGAAGTTCCGGATGAGTTTCGGAGTACCGGAAGGTTACCGGACCCCCCCCCCCGGGAAAGTAATGGGCCAACATGGGCCTTAGTGGAGGAGAGAGGGGCCGACCATAAGAGGTGGAGCGCGCCCCCCTTGCCAATCCGAATTGGACAAGGGGTGGGGGCGGCGCCCCCCTTTTCTTCTCCTACTCCCTCTCCTTTCCCCTTTGCTACTCTGGAAAAAGGAAAAAGTGGGGGGGGGGCGAATCCTACCAGGAGTGGAGTCCTAGTAGGACTCCCCTCCTCCATGGCGCGCCCCTGGTGGCCGGCCTCCTCCTCCCTCCTTTATATACGGGGACAGGGTGCACCCCAAAGGCACAACATTGTCTTAGCCGTGTGTGGTGCCCTCCTCCACCATTTAGTCCTCCGATAGTATCATCGTAGTGCTTAGGGGAAGCCCTGCACGGATCACATCATCAACACCGTCATCACGCCGTCGTGCTGACGAAACTCTCCCTCAACCCTCTGCTGAATCAAGAGTTCGAGGGACGTCATTGATCAGAACATGTGTTGAACTCGGAGATGCCGTACGTTCGGTGCTAGATTGGTTGGATCATGAAGACGTTCAAATACATCAACCAGGTTAACGTAATGCTTCCACTTTCGGTCTACAAGGGTACATGGACACAATCTCCCCCTCTCACTGCTATGCATCTCCTAGATAGATCTTGCGTGATCGTAGGAATTTTTTTGAAATTGCATGCTACGTTCCCCAATAGTGGCATCCGAGCCAAGTCTATGCGTAGATGATATGCACGAGTAGAACACAAAGAGTTGTGGGCGATAATAGTCATACTTCTTACCACCAACATCTTACTTTGATTCGGCGGTATTGTTGGATGAAGCAGCCCGGACCAACATTTCATGACCACGTTCATGAGACCGGTTCTACCGTCGTGCTTTTCACACAGGTGGCTGGCAGGTGTCTATTTCTCCAACTTTAGTGTAATCGAGTTTGACTACAGCTGGTCCTTGTTGAAGGTTAAAACAACACACTTGATGAAAAATCATTGTGGTTTTGATGCGTAGGTAAGAACGGTTATTGCTAGAAGATCGTAGTAGCCACGTAAAAATTGCAACAACAAAGTAGAGGACGTCTAACTTGTTTTTGTAGGGCATGTTGTGATGTGATATGGTCAAGGCATGATGTGATATATATTGTTGTATGAGGTGATCATGTTTTGTAACAAGTTATCGGCAACTGGCAGGAGCCATATGGTTGTCGCTTTGTTGTATGAAATGCAATCGCCATGTAATTGCTTTACTTTATCACTAAGCGGTAGTGATAGTCGTCGAAGCAATAGTTGGTGAGATGACAACGAAGCTGCGATGGAGATCAAGGATATCATGATGGTGCTTTGCAGATGGAGATCAAAGGCACAAGATGATGATGGCCATATCATGTCACATATTTTGATTGCATGTGATGTTTATCTTTTATGCATATTATTTTGCTTAGTACGGCGGTAGCATTATAAGATGATCCCTGACTAAATTTCAACGTACACGTGTTTTCCCTGAGTATGCACCGTTGCTACAGTTCGTCGTGCCGAGACACCACGTGATGATCAGGTGTGATAAGCTCTACGTTCACATACAACGAGTGCAAGCCAGTTTTGCACATGCAGAATGCTCGGGTTAAAGTTGACGAGCCTAGCATATGCAGATATGGTGTCGGAACACTGAGATCGAAAGGTCGAACGTGAATCATATAGTAGATATGATCAGCATAGACATGTTCACCATTGAAAACTAGTCGATCTCACGTGATGATCGGGCATGGTTTAGTTGATATGGATGACGTGGTCATTTAGATGACTAGAGGGATGTCTATCTAAGTGGGAGTTCTTAGTAATATGATTAATTGAACTTTAGTTTATCATGAACTTAGTCCTGATACTTTTTGCATATCTATGTTGTTGTAGATCAATGGCCCGTGCTACTGTTCCCTTGAATTTCAATGCGTTCCTAGAGAAAGCTAAGTTGAAAGATGATGTTAGCAACTACACGGACTGGGTCCGTAACTTGAGGATGATCCTCATTGCTGCACAGTAGAATTGCATCCTAGAAGCACCGCTAGGTGCAAGGCGTGCTGCAGGAGCAGATGCTGATGTTATGAACGTCTGGCAAGCTTGATCTGATGACTACTCGATAGTTCAGTGTGTCGTGCTTAATGGCTTAGAATCGAGACTTCAAAGACGTTTTGAACGTCATGGAGCGTATGAGATGTTCCAAGAGTTGAAGTTAATATTTCAAGCAAATGCCCGAGTTGAGAGATATGAAGTCTCCAACAAGTTCTATAGTTGCAAGATGGAGGAGAATAGTTCTGTCAGTGAACACATACTCAGAATGTCTGGGTACCATAACCACTTGACTCAGCTGGGAGTTAATCTTCCTGATGATAGTGTCATTGACAGAGTTCTTCAATCACTGCCACCAAGCTATAAAGGCTTCGTGATGAACTATAATATGCAAGGGATGGAAAAGACAATTCCCGAGCTCTTAGCAATGGTTAAGGCTGCGGAGGTAGAAATCAAGAAGGAGCATCAAGTGTTGATGGTTAACAAGACCACTAGTTGCAAGAAAAAGGGCAAAGGGAAGAAGGGGAACTTCAAGAAGATTAGCAAGAAAGTTGCTACTCCCGGGACGAAACCCAAGTCTCTATTTATATGATAATATCTTTTATGGTCATGCACCCTTGATGAGTGGTCTATTTTTGTTGAATCTCGATCATGGTGATACACATGTTCATAATATTGAAGCCAAAAGATGCAAAGTTAGTAATGATAGTGCAACTTATTTGTGGCACTGCCATTTAGGTCATATTGGTGTAAAGGGCATGAAGAAACTCCATGCTGATTGGCTTTTGGAATCACTTGATGCTTGCGAACCATGCGTCATGGGCAAGATGACTAAGGCTCCGTTCTCCGAAACAATGGAATGATCCACCGACTTATTGGAAATAATACATACCGATGTATGCGGTCCGATGAGTGTTGAGGCTCGCGGAGGGTATCGTTGTTTTCTGACCTTCACAGATGATTTGAGAAGATATGGGTATATCTACTTAATGAAAAATAAGTCTGAAACATTTGAAAAGTTCAACGAATTTCAGAGTGAAGTGGAAAATCATCATAGCAAGAAAATAAAGTTTCTACGATCTGATCGCGAAGGCGAATATTTGAGTTACGAGTTTGGTCTTCACGAAACAATGTGGAATAGTTTCGCAACTCATGCCACCTAGAACACCACATCGTAATGGTGTGCCTGAACATCGTAACTGTACTTTATTAGATATGGTGCGATCTATGATATCTCTTACTGATTTACCGCTATCGTTTTGGGGTTATGCTTTAGAGACGGTTGCATTCATGTTAAATAGGGCACCATCTAAATCCTTTGAGACGACACCATATGAACTATGGTTTGGCAAGAAACGTAAGTTGTCATTTCTTAAAGTTTGGGGCTGCGATGCTTATGTGAAAAAGCTTCAACCTGATAAGCTCGAACCCAAATCGAAGAAATGTGGTTTCATAGGATACGCAAAAGAAACTGTTGGGGTACACCTTCTATCAGAGATCCGAAGGTAAGATATTCGTTGCTAAGAATGGATCCTTTCTAGAGAAGGAGTTTCTCTCGAAAGAAGTGAGGGGGAGGAAAGTAGAACTTGCTGACGTAATTGTACTTTCTCCCGAATTGGAATGTAGTTCATCACAGAAATCAGTTCCAGTGATTCCTACACCAATTAGAGAAGAAGCTAATGATGATGATCATGAAACTTCATATCAAGTTACTTCCGAACCTCGTAGGTCAACCAGAGTACGGTCTGCACAAGAGTGGTACGGTAATCCTATTCTGGAAGTCATGTTACTAGACCATGATGAACCTACGAACTATGACGAAGCGATGATGAGCCCAGATTCCGCGAAATGGCTTGAGGCCATGAATTCTGAGATGGGATCCATGTATGAGAACAAAGTGTGGACTTTGGTGGACTTGCCCGATGATCGACAAGCCATAGAAAATAAATGGATCTTCAAGAAGAAGACTAACGCTGATGGTAATGTTACTGTCTACAAAGCTCAACTTGTTGCGAAAGGTTTTCGACAAGTTCAAGGAGTTGACTATGATGAGACCTTCTCACCCATAGCGATGGTTAGGTTTCTTCGAATCATGTTAGCAATTGCCATGTTTTATGATTATGAAATTTGGCAAATGGATGTCAAAACTGCATTCCTTAATGGATTTCTTAAAGAAGAGTTGTATATGATGCAACCAAAAGGTTTTGCTGATCCAAAAGGTGCTAACAAAGTGTGCAAGCTCCAGCGATCCGTTTATGGACGTGTGCAAGCCTCTCGGAGTTGGAATATATGCTTTGATAATGTGATCAAAGCAATGGTTTTATACAGACTTTTGGAGAAGCCTGTATTTTCAAGAAAGTTAGTGGGAGCTCTGTAGCATTTCTAATATTATATGTGGATGACATATTGTTGATTGGAAATAATACAGAATTTTTGGATAGCATAAAAGGATACTTGAATAAGAATTTTTCAGTGAAAGACCTCGATGAAGCTGCTTATATATTGGGCATCAAGATCTATAGAGATAGATCAAGACACTTAATTGGACTTTCAAAAATCACATACCTTGATAAAGTTTTGAAGAAGTTCAAAATGGATCACTCAAAGAAAGGGTTCTTGCCAGTGTTATAAGGTCGGAAGTTGAGTGAGACTCAATGCCCGACCACTTCAGAAGATAGAGAGAAAATGAAAGTGATTCCCTATGCCCGACCACTTCAGAAGATAGAGAGAAAATGGAAGTGCCTTGCTATAAGTTTAGCAGGGAGGTAGCAAAGTAATCCAGGAGTGGATCACTGGACACCGGTCAAGAACATCCTAAAATACCTGAAAAGGACTAAGGATATGTTTCTCGTTTATGGAGGTGACAAAGAGATGTCGTAAATGGTTACATCGATGCCAGCTTTGACATTGATCCGAATGACTCTAAGTCACAAACCGGATACATATTCATATTGAATGGTGGAGCTGTCAGTTGGTGCAGTTCCAAGCAGAGAGCATCATGGCGGGATCTATGTGTGAGGCGGAGTACATAGCTGCTTCGGAAGAAGCAAATGAAGGAGTCTGGATAAATGAGTTCATATCCAATCTAGGTGTAATACCTAGTGTATCGGGTCCAATGAGAAATCTTTTGTGACAATACTGGAGCAATTGCCTTGGCAAAGGAATCCAGATTTCACAAGAGAACAAAACACATCAAGAGACACTTCAACTCCATCCGCGATCAAGCCAAGGAGGGATACATAGAGATTTGCAAGATACATATGGATCTCAATGTTGCAGACCCGTTGACTAAGCCTCTTCCACGAGCAAAACTTGATCAGCACCAAGACTCCATGGGTGTTAGAATCATTACTATGTAATCTAGATTATTGACTCTAGTGCAAGTGGGAAACTGAAGGAAATATGCCCTAGAGGCAATAATAACGTGGTTATTTATATTTCGTTATATCATGATAAATGCTTATTATTCATGCTAGAATTGTATTAACCGGAAACTTAGTACATGTGTGAATACATAGACAAAACAAAGTGTCCCTAGTATGCCTCTACTTGACTAGCTCGTTAATCAAAGATGGTTATGTTACCGACCATAGACATGTGTTGTCATTTGATGAACGGGATCACTGAAAGATCGTGGATGTCGCCTAGAGGGGGGGGGGTGAATAGGCGCTTTAAAATAATTACGGTTTAGGCTTGAACAAATGCGGAATAAACCTAGCAGTTAATTTGTCAAGCACCAAACCTACAACAACTAGGCTCACCTATGTGCACCAACAACTTATGCTAAGCAAGATAAAAAACTAAGTGATAGCAAGATATATGACAAGAAATAATATGGCTATCACAAAGTAAAGTGCATAGGTAACGGGCTCGGGTAAGAGAGAACCGAGGCACGCAGAGACGATGAAGGATGCTAATCTCCGTTTGGAGCGGTGTGGAGGCACAATGCTCCCCAAGAAGCCACTAGGGCCACCGTAATCTCCTCACGCCCTCGCACAATGCAAGATGTCGTGATTCCACTAAGAGACCCTTGAGGGCGGTCATCAAACCCATACAAATGGCAACCCTTGGGGGCGGTCACCGAACGGCAACCCTTGGGGGCGGGCACCGCTACCCGTCAAATTGCTCGGGGCAATATCCACAACCTAATTGGAGACCCCGACGCTTGCCCGGAGCTTTACACCACAATGATTGAGCTTGGAACAACACCAACCGTCTAGGGCGCCATGGCACCCAAGAGGAACAAGCTCTATGGCACCCAAACACCCAAGAGTAATAAGCTTCTCAAATTTCACTTCCACATATCTCTGTGGAGAACTCAAATCGATGCACCAAATGCAATGACAAGGGCACACGGAGTGCCAAAGTTCTTCTCTCCCAAATCCCACCAAAGCAACTAATGGTAGGGAGGAAAATGAGAGGAAGAACGAAAGAAGAACACGAAGAACTCCAAGATCTAGATCCAAGGGGTTCCCCTTACTTAGTGGAGAAAGTGATTGGTGAAAACATGGATCTAGATCTCCTCTCTCTTTTCCGTCAAGAACTAGCAAGAATCATTGCAGGGATTAAGAGTTAGCAAGCTCGAAGAAGGTCAACAACGGGGGAAGAACACGAGCTCAAGAGATAAGGTCCATTGGGGAAGAAGACCCCCTTTTATAGGTGGGAAAAAAATCCAACTGTTATCCTCACAGCCCGCATAGAGCGGTACTACCGCTCCAAGGAGTGGTACTACCGTTAGGGTGGCAGAAGCCCTTTGAAAAAAATAGCAAGGAGGAAAAAGGCCAGTAGAACCGCCGGAGCCGTACTACCGCTCGTCCTCACAGTATTACCGCTAGGGATAGCGGTAATACCGCAAAGGGTAGCGGTACTACTGCTTGCGAGCGATACTAAAAAAATACATCCGTGCCTACCACCACTGGACCTAAAGCGAGATTTTGGTCCGGAGCGGTACTACCGCTGTAGTAGTCGTGGTAGTCGCGGTAGTACCGCTCTGGAGAGGTAGTAAAAAATTACATCCGCTCTTGTCCGCGATAGTACAGCTTCAGCCTTTTCAGAACACCAAAACTGCCACAACTTCTGCAACCTGACTCCGAATTTGATGAAACCAAGTTTGTTGGAAAGCTAGAGACAAGGGATAACACAATATTGATAGAAATAACAATAATAATGAAATTAGAAAAGGCCCAAGACAAAATGGTGATAATCCTTCCTTGAATAAGACCGGTAAAACCTCCAACACCGAAAACGCAATAGAAGAGGCATATGAAATCCGTTTTTGAAGTACTAGAGCTTGTCACGAAGATAACCACAAGCTCTAAAACCCCAAAGGAAAATACAAATAAGAATCAATAAAGATGATGCAAGGATGCAATTGTTTGAGCTCTCGACAAATGATACGATCAAGCTACTCACTTGAGAGCCCCCCATAATAGTACGGCTATCGATCCAATAACCCGGTCTCCAAACTATCACCATGATACTGGTAAAATATAAAACCTATCAAGGGCAAACTTTTTCCTTGCATGAAGTCCACTTGAGCTAGATGATGACGATCTTTACTCCCTCAAGTTGGACCACATTTCTTGATTGCGTTCGCTCGATGAAGACTAGTTGATTGCTCCCCCATACTCCACTATCGGTGAGCAACTCTTTGGCACATCTTCACAAGTCCATTGATACCATAATGGACGGCAAGCTACAAACATGATTTCTTCGTGATGCTCCACTTGAACTTGCACAACACAACCTTGATTTGATGTCATCCTCCATGGGTTGTATGTGATCTTCCTCTTGACGCAAGCCCAGGGAAGAAAACCTAACCCCACATAGAACTCTCACAAAGACCATGGGTTAGTACACAAAAGCACAATGGACAATGCTTACCAAACCGTGAGATCACTTGATCCCACTCGGTGTATCTTCTACGCTTTATGTGATGATCAACTTGAATCACTCTCTGTACTTAGTATTGATTAACCTTGACTCTTTCCAACTCTCTTCATTTGGATGATGTCTTGAAGGTAAACGTGAATGATCACACAATCTTCTTCTTCAAGACATGCTTGCAATAAGCTCAATAATCACATGACCAATCTTTGGATAATTCCTTAATAACACCTTGGTCAACTCATAAACTCCTTGAAACCAACAAATGTACTTCAAGAAATGCCAATGGACAAATCCTTCAAATATAACTCAATGAAACCACTAGTCCATAGAGAATGTCATCAATTACCAAAACCACACATGGGGGCACACCGCATGTCCTTTCAATCTCCCCCATTTTGGTAATTGATGACAATCACTTTCAAGAGAGTTTATATAAGGAATTATGCATCACCATGCAATGCAACAACCAATGATGCAGGAGAATGAGATGCAAATGCTTAGGAACAAAACCAAAGCAAGGATAAAACTCTAAAAACCTTCTCCACAAAACTCTCTGAAACTTCTCCCCCATTGGCATCGATTGCCAAAATGGACAAAAAGCTTAGAAGGCCAATATAAAACGTGTTCCTCCATAAATTGTGTATTTCTCAACAAGATAGTGGAATGCCATAGACATATCCAAAGGTAAATACTTGGAGGAATACAAACTATATTGAGGCACAAAAATTGCTAAAGAATGATATGCCACAAGGACATAACAAAGAGAGACACACGCAATCAAGGAATCAAAAGAAACCAATTAAAGCAAGCAATCAAAGGATATCAATTGAACCAACTAGACCAAAGATCCTACGAGCCACATGGATAAAGGATATTATAATATGAGCAAAGGAGTGTCCTAAAGAAACTAGAGAAGCTCCCCATGATTTGTGCACACATAAGAATTTTGGGATAATTAGATTTATGCCCCTAGTTGTGTCCCACTTGTCTGTTTTACCCTAATTCCCAAAAGTCACCGGTTCTATCCAAGTCACTTTGCTCCTCTTATGCTTTTGCCCTTTGACCGTTTGACTGTCAGTTTGAAAACTTCATAACTAATTCATACTAAATCAGAAAAATGCAAATAAGATACCAAAATGTTCAGAAAAACATCACCTATATGTCAGTGTCATCTGCATTCATGAAAAAAGTGTTGGAAAGTGCCCATCCGAGTTTTAGCTCTTATGCTACCACCATGAATAGTAAAATCAAAAAAAGTTCAAAAAAATTGGTGGCAAAGAATGACAAATGTTTAAGTGCCTGCCAAGTTTCATCAGGGAATAGCATTCATGGGTGCCGCGGCAAAAAAAAACAATCAACACTCCAAAATAGATTATTTTTTGCCACGACTTCCATGAAAGTCGTTCCCTAATGAAACTTGGCAAGCACTTAGAACATTTGTCGTTCTTTGCCACCATATTTTTTTTATTTTTTTAGAGTTTACTATTCATGGTGGTATCAAAAGAGCTAAAACTCAAACGTGCACTTTCCAACACTTTTTTCATGAATGCAAATGAGACCGACATATAGGTGATGTTTTTATGAACATTTTGGTATCTTATTTGCATTTTTCTTATTTAGTATGAATTAGTTATGAAGTTTTCAAATTGACAGGCAAACGGTCAAAGGGCAAAAGCATAAGAGGAGCAAAGTGACTTGGACAGAACCGGTGACTTTTGGGAATTAGGGGTAAAATAGACGAGTGGGACACAACTAGGGGCATAAATCTAATTATCCCAAGAATTTTTGTATTTGAATACAAAGTGCACAAAATAGGATCATAGCTCCCCCAAAATCAACAGAACTTACAACAAGTGCAAGTGAGCACATAGGAAACAAAGCCTAGCACTTGCAACAAACACATGGTCGAACAACATGTAAAAGAGGCAACTTAAGAATAGGCTCAACCAAAAAGATGTGTGTGAGCCATGGCAAAGCTCTTGAGAAGACTAATATAAGGATGAGCATTAAGCATCAACATAGTCTTGGATAAATGAGATACAAGGTGCAAGACATGTCCTTCCCACACACACAAAACAAGCAAATGGGTTCACAAGCACACTAAAAATGCAAAATGAATAACCAACACTTGTGACAACCCATGGTGAAGAAAGAAAAAGAAAGCCTTATCAAGACGAGGGATACCAATTAAGATGGCAAAAGCCTCGTAAAGACAAGCACGAGGAAAATAATGTTCACCACACAAGAGTGCATCAAAATGCACCAAGATATAAGATCCGCACTCAAGATAAATCATTTCACATAACCACCAAGGAAAGGTGGACGTGAAAGAATAAGGATATCAACTACAGATGTAACTTCTCTCAAGTGTATAAGATTCTAGGTGGATGAAGATCATGATGATATCAATCCACAAAGAAGGATGCACACACGAAATAGTTAAAAAATGAAGGAATAATATATCCACATGGAAGTCATAAATATACCAATAAGATATTTGCTTGAAGGCATAACACATGGCTAGATATGGTCTTATTATATATAAATGAGTTCCAACCACACGAGCATCTAAGACATCACAACTAGCAACAAGAGATCATTGTTGGGATGCTTTTAGAAAAGAAACAAGTATCACAAGAAAGAACGAAATACATGCCATGATGCAACCTACACAAGGTTGATGCAAGAAATGTGTGCATGAAGGTAGATAGTAGTTCATAGATCATCCTAGCTTGACTCCAATAAGCACATGGTGACAACACCTTCCTTGTGAGTGAGCCGAGAATCCAATGCATCTCCAAATGTTTCTAGAAGAACAACACAAACTAAACCGTACCCAAACTCATTGGGACCAAATAGTTAGAAACACCAATACATAGGACAAACTCCACATAAATATGTGCATATAGATATATGAAAATGAATTTCATGCACATCTCATCCAAATTGAGACTAGGTGGAGTTTCCCTTATATATTGGGTCAAAGAAAGAAAGAATGCCCAAGAAAATACATCAAGTAAATATGCATGCTCAAAACTTTCAAGAACGGATACCAAATGAAAAAGAAATGCCAAGTGAAAAAGTATACCAAATGGAGAAATCGTCACTTGGAATATATCATTAAAGATACATCAAGGATCGAGATATCCATTGAAACACGTAAAAATAAGGATATCGAACTCCCTAAAGAGAGGGTGGTTCCAAAAAAACCATGCCCTCTACAAATTTTCATGATGGCACAAAGTATCAAAAAGAAATGGCTTGTCTTCCACCAAAACACACTTGATAAGGATCACAAGAAGAGTGTTCTAAAGAAAATAGGATAGCTCCCCCACGAGTTGTGCACTATAGAGAATTTGCATTTGAATACAAAATGCACAAGGTGGGATCACCACTTTCACTATATCTAGAAAACACTAGACAAGAACAAGAAATTAACAAGATCCACAAGTGGTATGGAAGGCAAAGGGAGTTGACATAATCCTTGG
Source organism: Triticum aestivum (assembly GCF_018294505.1). Classification (NCBI taxonomy): domain Eukaryota; kingdom Viridiplantae; phylum Streptophyta; class Magnoliopsida; order Poales; family Poaceae; genus Triticum; species Triticum aestivum. The sequence goes on along the minus strand of NC_057804.1, from coordinate 487,634,890 downwards.
CAAGAGATAAGGCAAAAAAACAAAAGGCAATGTAAAGATGATCAATAAATTCTACCACACATAAGTGACTACCAATTGTCAAAAGACAAGAAGTATTTGGAAATAATCCCCGGTGGTAGATAACAAGCATATCCAACATCATCTTCACAACAAACACAAGCAAATTGCAACTTGTAGAGCTAACATGTCACCTAATAATAATATAATTAATAATATCAACTCTAAGTGACAATATCTCAAATGTACACATTTTCTAGGCTTGTAATATGCACATAGCATATTACTTCCCCATAATGTGATACCAAAGAAAACTTAACAAGAGGCATAAGAGGATCCAATGAGAGATAATCAATGGACTTTTCAGAATTTGAATTTCTCATGAGAGATATACCACGTAGCGACTAGATAATCTTGTAATATCAATAATAGATGGTATTGCTCATGTACACACATTTATAGGATTGTTAGGTGCACAAAGCACATCACTCCCCCATAATGGGATGGTCCATTAATCTCTCACACAAGCCAACTAGGATACAAATAAGAAGCATAAAGGCTCAACGCATGACACACACGTACATGATGTGCAAACCAACACACACATACTTGATTGCTCAAGATAAGAAATTTGGAAGCACAACATATACAAACACATGCAAAGGGGCAAGTAACTTTCAATGTAAACAATTTAAGTACAAGTTATCGTAAGGAGGCACATTGGATATAAGATAGAAACTTGATAATCCAATTGACTTGGCTTGAGACAATAAGAATGATGAAGTCCCCTTAATTCTTCATAATGTAGCCAAGTCTCCAATGCCCTCCAACAACACCTATTGATCAAGATTGAGCTTGGTGGTCCCCAACCAAGTTGGGTCCTAAGAGGTAAGTCACAATAGGCTTGGTTGCCCAAATGGTTCTTTTCTTGACACCACTTTGAGTACCAACAAACTTGACAAACACATTGCCAACCTTATCCTTCCCAAGAGAATAGATATCATCAATAATAATCGGGTTGGATAAGTTACCACTAGTGCATGAAGAAACGACGTGACCTTTCTCACGACATAAGTAGCAACGTCTACTCTTCACTTTCTTCTCACTTGATTTCTCAACAAGAGAAGCATTAACTTGAGTCTTCTTGGGAAGTGGCCTTTCTTCAACTTGAGGTTGAGCATGAGATTAAAATTGTGGCCTCTTCCCTTGTTGCTTGTAACTAATGGCCTTCTTCTTAAATGGGCAAGATCTAACATGATGCCCTTCAATTTTGCACTTGAAGCAAATAATCTTGGCCGAATTCTTGAGTTGTTCTTGGCCCTTCTTCTTGTTTCTCTTTGAATTCTTCTTCTTATTGGAGTTGAATACAAGTCCACCTTTGTCATTGGGGGATTTTTGCACACTCAAGATATTTTTGAGTGTGGACTTCCCTTCATGACACTTTTGCAAGTCAATCTTCAAGGAAGTGACTTCGACCTTGAGCTATTTGATTTCCTCTACATGGTTAGTATCAACAAAAGTACTAGAGGAAGTATAAGCTTCATCATTAGAGCAACAATGCAAGGAAAGTAATTCATCACAAGATGTACCAATATTGTGAGTAGATGAATTACAAGGACTAGCACATGGTAATATAGCATTTTGACTTGTAGTAGTGCTAGTATCCACATGAGGCTCACTAGATGTGACCTTACCAATCATGGCCTCATGAGCTATCTCTAGAACATTATGGGATACTAGAATATCATCATGAGAGCTTGAGAGCTTTTCATGACTTTCTTCCAATTTCCCATAATTGCTAGATAGCAACTCAAGTTGAGCCCGTAGCTCAACATTCTCCTTCAAAATGGATGCTTCACAAGTAATAGAGTTAGAAGCACAAGCATCATCATTAACAACAATAGGAGAGGACAACTTGGCAAGCTCTTCTAAATAAGAAGCTTCAAGTTGCGCATGAGACTCGGTGAGTTTGATGAGCTCACCCTTGATGACCCTTGAGCCATTTTCGAGGTGCTCAAAATCCTCAAGGAGTCTAGCATGAGCAACTTCAAGCTTAGCATTTTTAGTTTTAAAATCATTAGCCACCTCAAGTGCTCTATCATGAGATTCCTTCACTCTAGATAATTCTAGAGCAAAAGTCTCCTCAAGACATTCCTTGGTGGTTTCTTCAAGTTCAAGAGCTCGAGAGAGGTCCACAATCTCATTAGCGTAATCACACTCATGACTTTCCATTTTCTCAATGGTGACCTCATGCTCCTCGAGATGATATTCCAACTCCTCAACATATTTCTTGCCCTCAATGGCAATAGACATGATTTCCATGAAGTTGGAATGAGCAATTTTATTCTTATGAAGAGCTTTAAAAATAATTTCTCCCTTAATTTTTAAGGAAGCAACATTATCATTCTCTTCATCATTATCCTCATCATCATTAACATTAACATCATCATCAAGAGACATATTGGGGTCCGAAGTAGGAGATACCTTTGAAGCCTTAGCCATAAGGCAAAAAGCAGTAGATGATGATGTAGGATCTCTTGAAGCACCATTTAAGACCAAATCTTGTTCCATGGAGTGTTGAGTTTCCTCTACATTGTTAGCACAACAACTCGAGGAAATATATACATTTTTATCATGGCAACAAGACATATCAATCATATCATCATGATATTTGAGCAAGCAATTTATACATGATATGCAAGGACTATCAACACAAGCATGTGAACCATGTAAGGTGCTCTAAGTGCTAAGGTCCAAAGAAGGACCATTGCAATAAGATAGTAATGAAGGATCACCAAGAACAAGCACACTATCATCATTGCAATGACCAATACTACTCACCCTAGCATTACCTTGTGGCAATCCACATGTAGGTGAAGTAGAGGAAGTTGAGAAGGCAACACAGCCGGAGGTGGAGGGAGAACAATCATCCCCACAAATCTTGGACACACCATATATATCTTGAAGCTTTGTCCACAACTCATGAGCATCCCGGAACGACATGAGTTGAAATATAACTATATTGCTCAAAGCATCAAAAAGCACATAAGAATCTTGAGCATTGAGATAAGAGTTTTTCTCATCCTCTAAAGATAATCTTTGGGGATCCTTTGGAGGATAAAAACCCATATCTACAATTCGCTCAAAATTTGGGTCCATGACCCTAAAGAGATTAAGCATGCAAATTACCCAAACATCAAAATTTGTGCCATCAAAACTAAGAGTGTCCAAGAATCCTAATCCCCTAGTCGACATCTTTACTCTCTAGATGGTAAAGCCTAATAAAGAGATACGAGACTCTGATACCAATTGAAAGATAGTGGATGTCGCCTAGAGGGGGGGGGGTGAATATGCGCTTTAAAATAATTATCGTTTAGGCTTGAACAAATCCGGAATAAACCTAGCAGTTAATTTGTCAAGCACAAAACCTACAACAACTAGGCTCACCTATGTGCACCAACAACTTATGCTAAGCAAGATAAAAAACTAAGTGATAGCAAGATATATGACAAGAAACAATATGTCTATCACAAAGTAAAGTGCATAAGTAACGGGCTCGGGAAAGAGATAACCGAGGCACGCAGAGACGAGATGTTGATACATCTCCAACGTATCTATAATTTTTGATTGTTCCATGCTATTATATTACCTGTTTTTGATGTTTATGGGATTTATTTTACACTTTTATATCAATTTTGGGACTAACCTACTAACCGGAGGCCCAGCCCGTATTATTGTTTTTTTTGCCTATTTCAGTATTTCGAAGAAAAGGAATATCAAACAGAGTCCAAACGGAATGAAACCTTCGGGAGCGATCTTTTTGGAACAAATGCAATCTAGAGGACTTGGAGTGCAAGTCAAGAAGCAATCAAGGAAGCCACGAGGGTGGAGGGCGCCCCCCTGCTGGGCGTGCCCCCTGTCTTGTGGGCCCCACGGGCGTCCACCGACGTACTTCTTCCTCCTATATATACCTACGTCCCCCGAAAACATCAGGGCGACCACGAAAAACTATTTCCACCACCATAACCTTTTGTATCTGCGAGATCCCATCTTGGAGCCTTCACCGGTGCTCCGCCGGAGGGGGAATCGACCATGGATGGCTTATACATCAACACCACAACCTCTCCGATGAGTTGTGAGTAGTTTACCACAGACCTTCGGGTCCATAATTATTAGCTAGATGGCTTCTTCTCTCTCTTTGGATCTCAATACCATGTTCTCCTTGATCTTCTTGGAGATCTAGTCGATGTAACTCTTTTTGCGATGTGTTTGTCGAGATCCGATGAATTGTGGGTTTATGATCAAGTTTATCTATGAGAAATATTTGAATCTCCTCTGAATTCTTTTATGTGTGATTAAGTTATCTTTGCAAGTCTTTTCGAATTATCAGTTTGGATAGGCCTACTAGATTGATCTTTCTTGCAATGGAGAAGTTCTTAGCTTTGGTTCAATCTTGCAGTGTCCTTTCCCAGTGACAGCAGGGGCAACAAGGCACGTATTGTATTGTTGCCATCGAGGATAAAAAGATGGGGTTTATATCATATTGCATGAGTTTATCCCTCTACATCATGTCATCTTTCTTAATGCGTTACTCTGTTCTTTATGAACTTAATACTCTAGATGCATGCTGGATAGCAGTCGATGTGTGGAGTAATAGTAGTAGATGCAGGCAGGAGTTGGTCTACTTGTCACGGACGTGATGCCTATATACATGATCGTGCCTAGATAATATCATAATTATTCTCTTTTCTATCAATTGCTCAACAGTAATTTTTTCACCCACCGTAATACTTATGCTATCTTGAGAGAAGCCACTAGTGAAACCTATGGCCCCTGGGTCTATCTCTTATCATATAAGTTTGCTATTTACTTTTATTTGCATCTTTACTTTTCCAATCTATATCATAAAAATACCAAAAATATATTTATCTTATCATATTATCTCTATCAGATCTCACTTTCGCAAGTGGCCGTGAAGGGATTGACAACCCCTTTATTGCATTGGTTGCGAGTTCTTGTTTGTTTGTGTAGTTGTGTGGGACTTGTGAGGAGCCTCCTACTGGATTGATACCTTGGTTCTCAAAAACCGAGGGAAATACTTACGCTACTATTGTTGCATCACCCTTTCCTCTTCAAGGAAAACCAACACAAGCTCAAGACGTAGCAAGAAGGATTTTTGGCGCCGTTGCCGGGGAGGTCTTCGCTCAAGTTAAGACATACCAAGTACCCATCACAAACTCATCTCCCTCGCATTTACATTATTTGCTATTTGCCTCTCGTTTTCCTCTCCCCCACTTCACCCTTGCCGCCCTCTCTTTCCCAATCTCCTCTCTCTTTCGCTTGCCTTTTTGTTTGTTTGTGTGTTGGATTACTTGTTGCAATGGCGCAAGATAATACCAAATTGTGTGATTTCTCCAATACCAATAATAATGATTTCCTTAGTACTCCAATTTCTCCTCTTAATGATGTTGAGTCTTGTGAAATCAATGCTGCTTTGCTGAATCTTGTTATGAAAGATCAATTCTCCGGCCTTCCTAGTGAAGATGCCGCTACCCATCTAAACAACTTTGTTGATTTGTGTGAGATGCAAAATAAGAAAGATACATATAATGATATTGTTAAATTGAAGTTATTTCCGTTTTCACTTAGAGATCGTGCTAAAGTTTGGTTTTCGTCTTTGCCTAAGAATAGTATTGATTCATGGAATAAGTGCAAAGATGCTTTTATCTCTAAGTATTTTCCTCCCGCTAAGATCATCACTCTTAGGAATGATATTATGAATTTTAAACAACTTGATCATGATCATGTTGCCCAATCTTGGGAACAATGAAATTGATGATTCGCAATTGCCCTACTCATGGTTTGAATTTATGGATGATCATACAAAAAATTTATGCCAGATTGAATTTTGCTTCTAGAAATCTTTTAGATTCGGCCGCGGGAGGCACGTTTATGGAAATCACCGTAGGAGAAGCTACAAAACTCCTTGATAATATTATGGCTAATTATTCTCAATGGCACACCGAAGGATCTACTAGTAAAAAAGTGCATGCTATAGAAGAAATTAATGTTTTGAGTGGAAAGATGGATGAACTTATGAGATTGTTTGCTACTAAGAGTGCTTCTATTGATCCCAATGATATGCCTTTATCTACCTTGATTGAGAATAATAATGAATCTATGGATGTGAATTTTGTTGGTAGGAATAATTTTGGCAACAATGCTTATAGAGGAAACTTTAATCCTAGACCGTTCCCTAATAATTCCTCTAATAATTATGGAAATTCCTACAATAATTATTATGGTAATTTTAATAAATTGCCCTCTGATTTTGAGAATAGTGTGAAATAATTTATGATCACTCAAAAGAATTTTAATGCCTTGCTTGAAGAAAAATTGCTTAAAGTTGATGATTTGGCTAGGAATGTTGATAGACTCTCGCTTGATGTTGATTCTTTGAAACTTATATCTACTCCTCCTAAGCATGATATCAATGAGTCTCTCAAAGCTATGAGAAGTTCCATTGACGAGTGCAAAGAAAGAACCGCTAGATTGCGTGCTAAGAAAGATTGCTTTATAAAGGCGTGTTCTTCTAGTTTCCATGAAAATAATGATGAAGATCTTAAAGTTATTGATGTGTCCCCTATTAGATCTTTTTTTTGCAATATTAATCTTAATAATGATGGGACTGGAGATGAGTCAACTTTAGTTAAAAGGTGTCCCAATGATTCAGAGTTTTTAGATCTTGATGCTAAATTTGGTAAAAGTGGGATTGGAGAGGTCAAGACTTTAAATAACATTGAACCCACTATCTTGAATTTCAAGGAATTTAATTATGATAATTGTTCTTTAGAAAGTTGTATTTCCTTGTTGCAATCCGTTGTCAATTCTCCTCATGCTTATAGTCAAAATAAAGCTTTTACGAAACATATTGTTGATGCCTTGGTGCAATCTTTTGGTGAACAACTTAATTTGGAAGTTTCTATACCTAGAAAACTTTATGATGAGTGGGAACCTACTATAAAGATTAAAATTAAAGATCATGAGTGTTATGCTTTGTGTGATTTGGGTGCTAGTGTTTCCACTATTCCGAAAACTTTATGTGATATTCTAGGTTTCAATGATCTTGATGATTGCTCTTTAAATTTGCACCTTGCGGATTCCACCATTAAAAATCCAATTGGAAGGATCAACGATGTTCTCATTGTTGCAAATAGAAATTTGGTGCCCGTAGATTTTATCATTCTTGATATAGATTGCAATCTTTCATGCCCTATTATTCTTGGTAGACCTTTTGTTAGAATGATTGGTGCGATTATTGATATGAAGGAAGGGAATATTAGATTCCAATTACCATTAAGTAAAATCATGGAGAACTTTCCAAGAAAGAAAGTTAAATTACCTTATGAATCTATCATGCGAGCTACTTACGAATTGAGTGCCAAAGATGTCACTACTTAGATCTATCCTTGCTTTTATGCCTAGCTAGGGGCGTTAAACGATAGCGCTAGTTGGGAGGCAACCCAATTTTATTTGTGTTTTTTATTTGTGTTTATGTTTAATAATAAATTTTGCATCTACCTTCTGTTTAGATGTGTTTTCTTGTTTTATTTAGTGTTTGTGCCAAGTAGAACCTATAGGATAACCTTTGGTGATAGTTAATTTGATTCTGCTGAAAAACAGAAACTTTGTGCTCACGAGAAATAATTCAATAAATCACAGAAACGTGATTTTGCATTTATTCTTTTTGCTGTAGATCAATAGACAAATTTCCCAGGACTTCCTATTTTTGTAGGACTTTTAGAGTACCAGAAGTATTCGAAAGTTACAGATTGCGACAGACTGTTCTGTTTTTGACAGATTCTGCCTTTCGTGTGTTGTTTGCTTATTTTGATGCATCTATGGCTAGTAAGTAAGGGTATGAACCATAGAGAACTTGGAATACAGTAGGTTTAACACCAATATAAATAAAGAATGAGTTTATTACAGTACCTTATGTGGTGGTTTTTCTTTCTTTCACTAACGGAGCTTATGAGATTTCCTGTTGAGTTTTGTATTGTGAAGTTTTCAAGTTTTGGGTAAAGATTTGATGGACTGTAGAATAAGGAGTGGCAAGATCCTAAGCTTGGGGATTCCCATGGCACCCCAAGATATTCAAGAATAGCCAAAAGCCTAAGCTTGGGGATGCCCCCAGAAGGCATCCTCTCTTTCGTCTTCGTTTATCGGTAACTTTACTTGGAGCTATATTTTTATTTGCCACATGATATGTGTTTTGCTTGGAGCATCTTGTATGATATTAGTCTTTGCTTTTTAGTTTACCACAATCATCCTTGCTGTACACACCTTTTGGGAGAAGCCCACTTGATTAAAATTTATTAGAATACTCTATGTGCTTCACTCATATCTTTTTAGCTAGATAGTTTTTTCTCTAGTGCTTCACTTATATTTTTTAGAGCACGGCGGTGGCTTAATTTTGAAGAAATTGTTGATCTCTCATACTTCACTTATATTATTTTGAGATTATTTTAGAACAGCATGGTATTTGCTATGGTTATAAATTTGGTCCTAGAATGATGAGCATTCAAGTTGGGTATAATAAAAACTATCATAGAAAGTGCATTAAACACTAGGATCAATTTGATGCTTGATAATTGTTTTGAGATATAAAGGTGGTAATGTTAGAATCATGCTAGTGGGTAATTATGAAATTGAGAAATACTTGTGTTGAAGTTGGCAAGTCCCGTATCATGCACGTATGGTAAAAGTTGTGTGAGAAATTTGTTGCATGAGGTACTCTTTTGATTGTCTTCCTTATGAGTGGCTGTCGGGGACGAGCGATGGTCTTTTCCTACCAATCAATCCCTCTAGGAGCATGCGTAGTAGTACTTTGCTTCGAGGGCTAAGTAAACTTTTGCAATAAGTATATGAGTTCTTTATGACTAATGTGAGTCCATGGATATACGCACACTCACCCTTCCACTTTGCTAGCCTCTATTATGCCGCGCAAATTTCGCCGGTATCATGCACCCATTATTTACCTTCCTCAAAACAGCCACCATACCTACCTATTATGGCATTTCCATAGCCATTCCGAGATATATTGCCATGCAACTTTCCACCATTTCGTTATTATGACACGTTCCATCATTGTCATATTTCTCATTGCATGATCATGTAGTTGACATCGTATTTGTGGCTAGGCCACCTTCATAATTTTTCATACATGTCACTCTTGATTCATTGCATATCCCAGTACACCGCCGAAGGCATTCATATAGAGCCATATTTTGTTCTAAGTGTTGAGTTGAAATTCTCGAGTTGTAAATTAATAAAAGTGTGATGATCTTCATTATTCGAGCATTGTCCCAAGTGAGGAAAGGATGATGAAGACTATGATCCCCCCACAAGTCGGGATGAGACTTCGGACTTTATAAAAATAAAACAGGCCAAAGAAGCCCATAAAAAAGAGGCCAAATAAGCCCACCAAATAAAAAGAGAGAGAGAGAGAAAAGAGAGAAGGGACAATTGCTACTATCTCTTTTCCACACTTGTGCTTCAAAGTAGCACCATGATCTTCATGATAAAGAGTCTTCTATGTTGTCACTTTCATATACTAGTGGGAATTTTTCATTATAGAACTTGGCTTGTATATTCCAATGATGGGCTTCCTCAAAATGCCCTAGGTCTTCGTGAGCAAGCAAGTTGGATGCACACCCACTTAGTTTCTTTTGTTGAGCTTTCATACATTTATAGCTCTAGTGCATCCGTTGCATGGCAATCCCTACTCACTCACATTGATATATATATATTGATGGGCATCTCCATAGCCCGTTGATACGCCTAGTTGATGTGAGACTATCTTCTCCCTTTTTGTCCTCACAACCACCACCATATACCACCATAGTGCTATGTCCATGGCTTGCGCTCATGTATTGCGTAAGAGTTCAAAAAGCTGAAGCGCGTTAAAAAGTATGAACCAACTGCTTGGCTTGTCATCGGGGTAGTGCATGATGGGAGTATTTTGTGTAATGAAAATGAAGCATGGCCTAACTATATGATTTTGTAGGGATAAACTTTCTTTGGCTATGCTATTTTGATAGGACATGATTATTTGTTAGTATGCTTTGAGTATTATTATTTTTATGTTTTATAAGCTTTTATCTTGAATCATTTGGATCTGAACAATCATGCCACAATAAAGAAAATTACATTGAGAATTATGCTAGGTAGCATTCCACATCAAAAATTCTGATTTTATCATTTACCTACTCGAGGACGAGCATGAATTAAGCTTGGGGATGCTTGATACGTATCCAACATATCTATAACTTTTTATTGTTCCATGCTATTATATTACCTGTTTTCGATGTTTATGGGCTTTATTTTACACTTTTATATCATTTTTGGGACTAACCTACTAACCGGAGGCCCAGCCTGTATTGCTGTTTTTTTTGCCCATTTTAGTATTTCGAAGAAAAGGAATATCAAACGGAGTCCAAACGGAATGAAACCTTCGGGAGCGATCTTTTTGGAATAAACACAATCCAGAGGACTTGGAGTGCAAGTTAAGAAGCAATCCAGGAAGCCACGAGGGTGGAGGGCGCGCCCCCCTGCTGGGCGTGCCCCCTGTCTCGTGGGCCCCTCGGGCGTCCACCGACGTACTTCTTCCTCCTATATATACCTACGTAACCCGAAAACATCAGGGCGACCACGAAAAACTATTTCCACCACCGTAACCTTCTGTATCCGCGAGATCCCATCTTGGGCCCTTCGCTGGCGCTCCGCCGGAGGGGGAATCGACCATGGAGGGCTTCTACATCAACACCATAGCCTCTCCGATGAGTTGTGAGTAGTTTACCATAGACCTTCTGGTCCATAGATATTAGCTATATGGATTCTTCTCTCTCTTTGGATCTCAATACCATGTTCTCCTTGATCTTCTTGGAGATCCATTCGATGTAACTCTTTTTGCGGTGTGTTTGTCGAGATTCGATGAATTGTGGGTTTATGATCAAGTTTATCTATGAGAAATATTTGAATCTCCTCTGAATTTTTTTATGTGTGATTAAGTTATCTTTGCAAGTCTCTTCGAATTATCAGTTTGGTTTGGCCTACTAGATTGATCTTTCTTGCAATGGGAGAAGTGCTTACCTTTGGGTTCAATCTTGCGGTGTTCTTTCCCAGTGACAACAGGGATAGCAAGGCACGTATTGTATTGTTGCCAGAGGATAAAAAGATGGGGTTTATATTCATATCGCATGAGTTTCTTCCTCTACATCATGTCATCTTTCTTAATGCGTTACTCTGTTCTTTATGAACTTAATACTCTATGTGCATGCTGGATAGGGTCGATGTGTGGAGTAATAGTAGTAGATGCAGGCAGGAGTCGGTCTACTTGTCACGGACGTGATGCCTATATACATGATCATGCCTAGATAATCTCATAATCATTCGCTTTTCTATCAATTGCTCGATAGTAATTTGTTCACCCACCGTAATACTTATGCTATCTTGAGAGAAGCCACTAGTGAAACCTATGCCCCCCGGGTCTATCTCTTATCATATAAGTTTGCTATTTACTTTTATTTGCATCTTTGCTTTTCCAATCTATATCATAAAAATACCAAAAATATATTTATCTTATCATATAATCTCTATCAGATCTCACTTTCACAAGTGGCCGTGAAGGGATTGACAACCCCTTTATTGCGTTGGTTGCGAGTTCTTGTTTGTTTGTGTAGGTGCGTGGGACTTGTGAGGAGCCTCCTACTGGATTGATACCTTGGTTCTCAAAAACTGAGTAAAATATTTATGCTACTATTGCTGCATCACCCTTTCCTCTTGAAGGAAAATCAACACAAGCTCAAGACGTAGCAGATGTATCCCGAAGTTCACACCCTTGCGGATGCTAATCTCCGTTTGGAGCAGTGTGGAGGCACAATGCTCCCCAAGAAGCCACTAGGGCCACCGTAATCTCCTCACGCCCTCGCACAATGCAAGATGCCATGATTCCACTAAGGGACCCTTGAGGGCAGTCACCAAACCCGTACAAATGGCAACCCTTGGGGGCGGTCATAGAACTCGGACACTTTGGCAACCCATGGGGGAGGTCACCGGTACCCGTCAAATTTCTCAGGGCAATCTCCACAACCTAATTGGAGACCCCGACGCTTTCCCGGAGCTTTACACGACAATGATTGAGCTCCAAACAACACCAACCGTCTAGGGAGCCGAGGCAACCAAGAGGAACAACCTCTAGGGTGCCCAAACACCCAAGAGTAATAAGCTTCTCAAACTTCACTTCCACGTATCACCGTGGAGAACTCAAACCGATGCACCAAATGCAATGGCAAGGGCACACGGATTGCCCAAGTCCTTCTATCCAAAATCCCACCAAAGAAACTAATGTTAGGGAGGAAAATGAGAGGAAGAACGAAAGAAGAACACAAAGAACTCCAAGATCTAGATCCAAGGGGTTCCCCTCACTTAGAGGAGAAAGTGATAGGTGGAAACATGGATCTAGATCTCCTCTCTCTTTTCCCTCAAGAACTAGCAAGAATCATTGGAGGGATTGAGAGTTAGCAAGATCGAAGAAGGTCAACAATGGGGGAAGAACACGAGCTCAAGAGATAAGGCCCATTGGGGAAGAAGACCCCCTTTTATAGGTGGGGAAAAATCCATGCGTTATCCTCACATCCCGCACAGAGCGGTACTACCGCTCCAAGGAGCGGTACTACCGCTAGGGCGGTAGAAGCCCTTTGAAAAACAACATCGAGGAGGCAAAAGGCCAGTAGAACCGCCGGAGCGGTACTACCGCTCGTCCTCACAGTACTACCACTAGGGATAGCGGTACTACCGCAAAGGGTAGTGGTACTACTGCTTGCGAGCGGTACTAAAAAAATATATCCGTGCCTACCACCGTTGGACCTAAAGCAAGATTTTGGTCCGGAGAAGTACTACCGCTGTAGTAGCCACAGTAGTACCGCTCTGGAGCAGTATTAAAAAATTACATCTGCTCCTGTCCGCGGTAGTACCGCTGCAGCCTTTTCAGAACACCAAAACTGCCACAACTTCTGCAAACGGACTCCGAATTTGATGGAACCAAGTTTGTTGGAAAGCTAGGGACACAGGCTAACACAATATTGATGTAAATAACAATAATAAGGAAATTAGAAAAAGCCCAAGAGAAAATGGTGAGAACCCTTCCTCGAATAAGACCGGTAAAACCTCCAACACCGAAAATGCAATAGAATAGGCATATGAAATCCATTTTCGAAGTACTAGAGCTTGTCACGAAGATAACCACAAGCTCTAAAACATCAAAATAAAATACAAATAAGAATCAAGAAATATGATGCAAGGATGCAATGGTTTGAGCTCTCGACGAACGATACGATCAAGCTACTCTCTTGAGAGCCCCCCTTGATAGTACGACTATTGATCCTATAACCTGGTCTCCAAACTATCACGATGAGATTGGTAAAATATAAATCCTATTAAGGGCAAACCTTTGCCTTGCATGAAGTCCACTTGAGCTAGATGATGATGATCTTGACTCCCTCAAGTTGGACCACCATTCTTGATTGCGTTCGCTCGATGAAGACTAGTTGATTGCTCCCCCATACTCCACTATGGGTGAGCCACTCTTTGGCACATCTTCACAAGTCCATTGATATCATAATGGACAGCAAGCTACAAACATGATTTCTTCGTGATGGTCCACTTGAACTTGCATAACACAACCTTTATTTGATTTCATCCTCCATGGGTTGTATGTGATCTTCCTCTTGACGCAAGCCCATGGAAGCAAACCTAACCCGACATAGAACTCTCACAAAGACCATGGGTTAGTACACAAAGCGCAATGGACAATGCTTACCAAACCATGAGATCACTTGATCCCAATCGGTGTATCTTCTATGCTTTGTGCGATGATCAACTTGAATCACTCTCTATACTTAGTCTTGATCAACCTTGACTCTTTCCAACTCTCTTCATTTGGATGATGTCTTGAAGGTAAACATGAATGATCACACAATCTTCTTCTTCAAGACATGCTTGCAATAAGCTCAATACTCACATGACCAATCTTTGGATAATTCCTTAATAGCACCAAGGTCAACTCATAAACTCTTTGAAACCAACACATGTACTTCAAGAAATGCCTATGGACGAATCCTTCAAATATAACTCAATGCAACCATTAGTCCATAGAGAATGTCATCAATTACCAAAACCACACATGGGGGCACACCACATGTCCTTTCAATCTCCCCCATTTTGGTAATTGATGACAATCACTTTCAAGAGAGTTTTGTAGCGACCAGACCTCAAAAAGTCAAGTCTTTGTGCATCAGTGTCATCCCTAGATCGGTAATGCTGACACGCACAGTACTCAAGGAATTATAACAGAGTTTTGATCACACACTTATTACACAGAGTCCTCATAAAGAGTATGATTACACAAAATATCATGGCTAAAGGCCATCTAAACTAAATAACTGCAGAAGCTTCGAAGGTAAATGAGTCCATCAACTCCAACGGCATAGCTGAGTGCACAACAATGACCTATCGCACCTTATTCGTCGTCTGAGTAGTCTGCAACATGAGGAGTTACAGCCGTGTAGGTCAGCATATTGAATATGTTGGCAGAGTTACACTGTAAAGCAATGAAATGTAAGAAATATCTACATGCAATATTTGGCTGGTGGAGGCTGTAAGTTTTATGATTTTTCATAAAGCTAGTTTTTTCCTACAACAAAGGAAATAATTTATTTAACTACTCTCATGTTGCCCATTATTTGAGAAGGTAACCCCAACTCAAATCCCAATTAAAAGTATCATCAATATCCCAAATCAAATTAATTAAAGTAACATGATGAGATCACATCAATAGATTCAAGTACTAGACACTCAAGATGTTCATAATCGGGGACACGGCTAACCATGATTAGTTTATACACTCTGCAGAGGTTTGTGCACTTTTCCCCACAAGACTCGACCGCATCCATGATCGGATGATCGAGACATAGTCTTTCTGAAGCACTTACTCTCTACTCAGGCGGAACGGTACACCTACTTTCCTAGTCCACCTCTTCAAGAGCTCATACAACTTACTTAACTATGCCAGAGCCCATAATGGCTTGTGGCTTGATACGTCTCCAACGTATCTATAATTTATGAAGCATTCATGCTATATTATTATCTGTTTTGAATGATTATGGGCTTTATTATATGCTTTTATATTACTTTTGGGACTAACCTATTAATCGGAGGCCCAGCCCATATTGCTGTTTTATTGCCTGTTTTAGTATTTTGAAGAAAAGGAATATCAAACGGAGTCTAAACGGAATGAAACCTTCGGCATCGTGCTTTTTTGGAAGATTATCATCCTGGAGGCTTGGAGATCAAGTCAGAAGATCCTCGACGAGCCCAGGAGATAGGGGGGGCGCCCCCCCTACAGGGCGCGCCCCCTATCTTGTGGACCTCTCGAGCACCCCCCGACCGACTTCTTTCGCCTATATATTCCCTCGTACCCTAAACACATCGAATATCAAGATAGATCGGGAGTTCCGCCGCCGCAAGCCTCTGTAGCCACCAAAAACCTCTCAGGAGGCCTTCCCGGCACCCTGTCGGAGGGGGGGGTCCTTCACCAGTGGCCATCTTCATCATCCCGACGCTCTCCATGACGAGGAGGGAGTAGTTCACCCTCGAGGCTGAGGGTATGTACCAGGAGCTATGTGTTTGATCTCTCTCTCTCTCGTGTTCTCTCTCGTGCTCTCTCTCGTGTTCCCTCTATGGCACAATCTTGATGTATCCCGAGCTTTGCTATTGTAGTTGGATCTTATGATGTTTCTCCCCCTCTACTCTCTTGTGATGAATTGAGTTTTCCCCTTTGAAGTTATCTTATTGGATTGAGTCTTTTATGAGAACACTTGATGTATGTCTTGCCGTGCTTATCTGTGGTGACAATGGGATATCATGTGCCTCTTGATGTATGTTTTGGTGACCAACTTGCGGGTTCCACCCATGTACCTATGCATAGGGGTTGGCACACGTTCTTGATGCTCTGGTAGAAACTTTGGGGCACTCTTTGAAGTACTTTGTGTTGGTTGAATAGATGAATCTGAGATTGTGTGATGCATATCGTATAATCATGCCCACGGATACTTGAGGTGACAATGGAGTATCTAGGTGACATTAGGGTTTTGGTTGATTTGTGTCTTAAGGTGTTATTCTAGTACGAACTCTTTAATAGATCGATCCGAAAGAATAACTTTGAGGTGGTTTCGTACCCTACCATAATCTCTTCGTTCGTTCTCCACTATTAGTGTCTTTGGAGTGACTCTTTGTTGCATGTTGAGGGATTGTTATATGATCTATCTATGTTATTATTGTTGAGAGAACTTGCACTAGTGAAAGTATGAACCCTAGGCCTTGTTTCCTATCATTGCAATACCGTTTACGCTCACTTTTATCGCTCGCTACCTTGCCGTTTTTATTATTTCATATCACAAATACATTTATCTACTATCTATTTTGCACTTGTATCACCATCTCTTCGCCGAACTAGTGCACCTATACAATTTACTATTGTATAGGGTGTGTTGGGGACACAATATACTCTTTGTTATTTGGTTGGAGGGTTGTTTGAGAGAGACCATCTTCATCCTACACCTCCTACGGATTGATAATCCTTAGGTCATCCACTTGAGAGAAATTTGCTACTGTCCTACAAACCTGTGCACTTGCAGGCCCAACAACATCTACAAGAAGAAGGTTGTGTAGTAGACATCAAGCTCTTTTCTAGCGCCATTGTCGGGGAGGTGAGTGCTTGAAGGTATATCTTTAGATCTTGCAATCGAATCTTTTTGTTTCTTGTTTTATCACTATTTTAT
The DNA here is from genome assembly GCF_018294505.1 of Triticum aestivum. Classification (NCBI taxonomy): domain Eukaryota; kingdom Viridiplantae; phylum Streptophyta; class Magnoliopsida; order Poales; family Poaceae; genus Triticum; species Triticum aestivum. The sequence goes on along the minus strand of NC_057804.1, from coordinate 487,617,995 downwards.
AAAAGAAAACTACAAAAAAATGGAGTTAAGTTTGTCTCATACGCTTCGTCTTTTTAATATCTTTCGTGAGTTTGATGGAAAGGAAAATTGTGCTCAAGTGCTAGAAGAAGAATGCATTAGAATGTTTGGCAATAAATATTTGAATGATGAGCATGATTGCAATGTTGTTAGTATGAATTCCTTGAATATCCATGATGCTAATGATATGCAAAGCCACAAGCTTGGGGAAGCTACGTTTGATGAATATGATATTTTTAATCCCCCAAGTTTTGATGAGAATATTGATTTTGATGAAAGCATGCCTCCTATTTATGATGATTATATTGATGAAAGTGGGTTTGGAAGATTGTCAACTTTAGGAAGTAGTGATCCCACTATTTTGGAGGATGTTGAATCTTATTGTGATAAATATGAAAGTGGATTTGGAAGAGTGTCAACTTTATTTAGTGATGATTCCACTATTTTGGAAGATGTTTCAATTGATTATGAGAACAAAGTTGCTATCTATGATGATTATTGTGATGACTTGTATGCTATTAGGAATAATGATAACCATGAAACTTGTCATCATGATTTTAGTTTTCAATTGGATTATGCCTCACATGATAATTATTTTGTTGAGTTTGCTCCCACTACTATTCATGAGAAGAAATTTGCTTATGTGGAGAGTAGTAAAGTTTCTATGCTAGTAGATCATGAAAAGAATGATTTAGGTGCTGGTTATATTGTTGAATTCATTCATGATGCTACTGAAAATTATTATGAGAGAGGATCATATGCTTCTACATATTGCAATAATATCAAGTTTCCTCTCTATGTGCTTAAAATTTTGAAGCTATGCTTGTTGTACCTTCCTATGCTAGTTGATTATTGTTCCCATAAGTTGTTTGCTCACAAAATCCCTATGCATAGGAAGTGGGTTAGACTTAAATGTGCTAGTCATATTCTTCATGATGCTCTCTTTATGTTTCAATTCTTATCTTTTATGTGAGCATCATTGTCATCATCATGCCTAGCTAGAAAGACATTAAAGAAAAGCGCTTGTTGGGAGACAACCCAATATTTATCCTTACTGTTTTTGTGTGTAAACATGATTATGCTACTGTAGTAATCATGTTTTATAGCTTTTGTTTCAATAAAGTGCCAAGTAGAACCTTTGGGAAGACTTGAGTGAAGTTTATGTGATCTTGCTGTAAAAAACAGAAACTTTTGTGCTCGCGAGAATGGCTGCCATTTTTTTACTGGAGAGTGATTTTAGGTTGATTCTTTTTTCAGATGATTAATAGACAAATTCCTCAGGTCCACCAATTTATTTAAGAATTTTTTGAGTTCCGGAAGTATACGTTTGATACAGATTACTACAGACTGTTCTGTTTTTGACAGATTCTGTCATCTATGTGTTGTTTGCTTATTTTGTTGCATCTATGGCTAGTATTAAGTGGTATGAACCATAGAGAAGTTGGAATACAGTAGATATTACACAAATATGAATAAATAATGAGTTCATTACAGTACCTAAGTGGTGGTTTTATTTTCTTATACTAACGGAGCTTACGAGTTTTGTTTTGAGGTTTGTGTGGTTGAAGTTTTCAAGTTTTGGGTAAAGATCCGATGGACTATGGAATAAGGAGTGGAAAGAGCCTAAGATTGGGGATGCCCAAGGCACCCCAAGGTAATATTCACGGACAACCAGGAGCCTAACCTCGGGGATGCCCCGGAAGGCATCCCCTCTTTCGTCTTCGTTCATTAGTAACTTTACTTGGAGCTATATTTTTATTCACCACATGATATGTGTTTTGCTTGGAGCATCATTTTCTTTTGTTAGTATTTGCTTTCTGTTAGTTGGAATAATGTTTTGCACCTTTAGTTTCAATAAAAAAGTCAAGGATAGCCTTTGCCATGCTTATTTTGCTAAGTATACATGTTGCTGTTTGAAAACAGAAAGTTTACCGCTGTTGCAAAAATTCCCTAGACAATTCAGAGAATGGTATAACATTGAATCCTTTTGCATATTAAGCTTTGATAAATTTATTACAGTGGGAATTTTCTCTCGTAATTTTTGGAGACAGGTAAGTATTGATACCCTTGCATTCTTTACAGACTGTACTGTTTTGGCAGATTGCTGTTATGTTGGCATTGTTTGCATATGTTTGCTTGTTTAATGATTCTATTCGAGGATAGGAGTGTTAAATATGGAGAGGCATTTAGTATTCAATGTTGAATAATAATTTTAGTGATTTGTTACAGTAGAAAATGATAAGGTTTTGCATTGGTTTATACTAACCTATCTCACGAGTTCTTGTTGAGTTTGTTGTGGATGAAGCTTTTGATAAAAAGAGAAACCATGATATGAGAGGAATTAAGGAGACACAAAAGCTCAAGCTTGGGGATTCCCAAGGCACCCCAAGATAATATTTCAAGAAGTCTCAAGCATCTAAGCTTGGGGATGCCCCGGTAGGCATTCCACATTTCTTCTTCAACAACTACCGGTTAGTATTGGTTGAGCCTAAGTTTTTGCTTCTTCACATGAGTTGTGCTATCCTTGCAATGCTATTTTATTTTGTTTGCTTGCTGTTTGAATAATATAACAAGATCTGAATTTTTTTAATGAGGGAGAGTCTTCACATAGTTGCATAACTATTTAGCTACTCATTGATCTTCACTTATATCTTTTTGGAGTAGTTTTTCATTTACTCGTGTGCTATATCCTATGAGTAAATGGTTGAATGAGTTGATTGTCGTAAATCTGAATTTATATATGTTTCATTTGCTTACTCCATGGGGAGTAATGACTTCACATCTAAGAAGTAGAGGTTGTAAATTTATTGATGGTTAGCAAGCATTGTATTAGTCATTTGAACAATTCATGAAAGAACATTTAAGGAAGAGAGATTTCACATATAAATATATTATCATAGGCATCTTTTATAATTGTGAGCACTCATTAAGTATGATATGCTAAAGAGTTGATGTTGGACAAGGAAGACAACATAATGGGTTATGTTTTCTTGCATCTCAGTTAAAGTATATTGTCATGGATCATTCAAACATGTTGAGCTTGCCTTTCCCCCTCATGCTAGCCAAAAATTCCTAGCACCAAGTAGAGATACTACTTGTGCTTCCAAATATCCTTAAACCCAGTTTTGCCATGAGAGTCCACCATATCTACCTATGGATTGAGTAAGATCCTTCAAGTAAGTTGTCATCGGTGCAAGCAATAAAAATTGCTCTCTAAATATGCATGACTTATTAGTGTGGAGAAAATAAGCTTTGTACGAACTTGTTATGGAAGCAATAAAGGCGACATACTGCATAATAAAGGTCCATATACAAGGGGCAATATAAAGTGACGTTCTTTCGCATTAATATTTTGTGTATCCAACCCTAAAAGCGCATGGCAACCTCTGCTTCCCTCTACGAAGGGCCTATCTTTTACTTTATGTCTTTTATTTTATGCAAGAGTCAAGGTGATCTTCACCTTTCCCTTTTTCATTTTATCCTTTGGCAAGCACTTCGTGTTGGGGTGATCCTGATATATATATCCAATTGGATGTACGTTAGCATGAACTATTATTGTTGACATCACCCAAAGGTGAATACATTTGAAGGCAACATTATAAGCCCCAATCTTTCTCTGTGTCTGATTTAAAACTTCATAACCACAAGTATTGCATGAGTGTTAGCAATTGTAGAAGACTATATGATAGTTGAGTATGTGAAGTTTGCTAAATCAAAGCTCTGACATAGACTCTTCCTGAAAGTAAGATGAATTGCAATTGTTTGATGACTAAGAATGAAGTTTGCTAGTTTTCAAGAAAGTTTATGGTCTATTCTTTGACATGTGAATTGCTTGTTACTTTATCGTGAAAAGTTTTATGAGATGAACTACTGTTATGACATATCATGATGCTAGTAAGGTGATTGAATTATCATTGATCAAACTTGTGCACCTCTAGCATTCACACTTCAAAAATTCTTTCTTTTATAATTTACCTACTCAAGGACGAGTAGGAATTAAGCTTGGGGATGCTGATACGTCTCCAACGTATCTATAATTTATGAAGCATTCATGCTATATTATTATCTGTTTTGAATGATTATGGGCTTTATTATACACTTTTATATTACTTTTGGGACTAACCTATTAACCAGAGGCCCAGCCCATATTGCTGTTTTATTGCCTGTTTCAGTATTTCAAAGAAAAGGAATATCAAACGGATTCCAAACGGAATGAAACCTTCGACATCGTGATTTTTGGAAGATTATCATCCTGGAGGCTTGGAGATCAAGTCAAAAGATCCTCGAGGAGCCCAGGAGATAGGGGGGCGCCCCCCCCCCTACAGGGCGCGGCCCCCTGTCTCGTGGACCCCTCGAGCACCCCCCGACCGACTTCTTTCGCCTATATATTCCCTCGTACCCTAAAAACATCGAATATCAAGATAGATCAGGAGTTCCACCGCCGCAAGCCTTTGTAGCCACCAAAAACCTCTCGGGAGCCCTTCCCGGCACCCTGCCGGAGGGGGGATCCTTCACCGGTGGCCATCTTCATCATCCCGGCGCTCTCCATGACGAGGAGGGAGTAGTTCACCCTCGAGGCTGAGGGTATGTACCAGTAGCTATGTGTTTGATCTCTCTCTCTCTCTCTCGTGTTCTCTCTTGTGTTCCCTCTATGGCACGATCTTGATGTATCCCGAGATTTGCTATTGTAGTTGGATCTTATGATGTTTCTCCCCCTCTACTCTCTTGTGATGAATTGAGTTTTCCCCTTTGAAGTTATCTTATCGGATTGAGTCTTTTATGAGAACACTTGATGTATGTCTTGCCGTGCTTATCTGTGGTGACAATGGGATATCATGTGCCTCTTGATGTATGTTTTGGTGACCAACTTGCGGGTTCCACCCATGAAACTATGCATAGGGGTTGGCACACGTTCTTGACTCTCCGGTAGAAACTTTGGGGCACTCTTTGAAGTACTTTGTGTTGGTTGAATAGATGAATCTGAGGTTGTGTGATGCATATCGTATAATCATGCCCACGGATACTTGATGTGACAATGGAGTATCTAGGTGACATTAGGGTTTTGGTTGATTTGTGTCTTAAGGTGTTATTCTAGTACGAACTCTTTAATAGATTGATCCGAAAGAATAACTTTGAGGTGGTTTTGTACCCTACCATAATCTCTTCGTTCGTTCTCCACTATTAGTGTCTTTGGAGTGACTCTTTGTTGCATGTTGAGGGCTTATTATATGATCTATCTATGTTATTATTGTTGAGGGAACTTGCACTAGTGAAAGTATGAACCCTAGGCCTTGTTTCCTATCATTGCAATACCGTTTACGCTCACTTTTATCGCTTGCTACCCTGCTGTTTTTATTATTTCAGATTACAAATACCTTTATCTACTATCTATTTTGCACTTGTATCACCATCTCTTCGCGGAACTAGTGCACCTATACAATTTACCATTGTATTGGGTGTGTTGGGGACACAAGAGACTCTTTGTTATTTGGTTGCAGGGTTGTTTGAGAGAGACCATCTTCATCCTACGCCTCCTACGGATTGATAAACCTTAGGTCATCCACTTGAGGGAAATTTGCTACTGTCCTACAAACCTGTGCACTTGCAGGCCCAACAACGTCTACAAGAAGAAGGTTGTGTAGTAGACATCATGGCTGCACACAGAAGTTTCTAGCATGAATAATCTTTTGATCCCTTTGAGCTAGGGTGGCGAACCATTGGGAGAATCACACAGGTACTCCGGGATTTTCCAAAATAGGCATCACTGGGTTCCCCAGGTGCCTGCAACTAATCCACCCAAATGTATATTAAAGTTGCCACCTTAATGTTATCTATAATTAAATAACTCTCAAACTTCCATGTGTGAATCATGATCCAATCCCCGTCTACGAGCATGGCTACGCAATAATAAGCATAACGTATATTCCTGGGGTGATCAAAAGGTATTAGGTTCCTACCTCAAGCACTACAACCAAAACCACATGTTCCCAATCCTACTCATGCAAATATTTGAGGGGAAATACTAATGCATAGTAAAAACTGGGTATAAAAGAGTATGATCAAAGTGTAACTTGCCTTGCTGACGATCTGCAAACTCTAGAGATTCGTAGTAACAAGCTTCACACTCTGGGTAATCTAGCATAGACAAACAATATCATACATAAGCAATCACTCAAACAAAACACAAGAAAACCAAGAAAAGATCCAAATCGAACACGGAACAAGCAAACGGCTTAAACTAACAAGAGTCAAACATAACAGCATTATTAACATGTGAATTAGATCTTAACAGTAGGTACAAGTGATTAGCTACATTTGCAAAAAGATTCAATTCAAACGAACAACGAAACTCAAAATACGAACGAAACAAGATCGTTTACTAATCTGGACTAAACTCCATTTTTACAGTACCAAAATCATGTTCAAGTTGGTTAACTCGAAAGAACAGAATGATACGAAGATTTAGGCGCTAGTTTAATCTAATTTGGATAAACGAGTAAAGAGTTATGCTAGTTTAAAGATCAGGGACTAAATCGCGATAAAACTATTCACGGATAGGTCCCTGGCCGAAAATAAACTAATAAGAAAAATTCTACGGCGCGAACGTTCGCTATCTGGACTTATCCGGCAAAAAGTGTTTGTTAGAACGAACGAACGAACGTTTGTTAAGTAACTAAAATAAAAACGAAAAACTTATCTAATCTAAAAACCGTGAAAACCTAAAAAACGGGACGGTTCGGGGTTTTATACCGGTTCTTCAAAAAAACGGCAGCGACCGCGGCGGCGGATCTGACGGCGGCGACGGCGTCGGGCGAGGCGGCGGCGGCTCCTGGCGGAGGGGTCGACAGTGGCGCGGCGTGGGACGACGGCGGGCAGTGTATATAAAGGCCCAGGGGGCGCGACTTGGACAAGGGGCCGGCACGGGGCGGAGTCCGGCTCGGACTCCTCCTCGGCGTCCGTGCCTCGCACAGCGAAGGAAGGCGGCGGCTCGGATGGGCCGACTAGGTTCCGGCCTAGTCGGTGCGGGAAACTTTTTAAAAAATAATTTAGCCCGAAAGAAAAAAATTCCTAATAAAATATAAATAAATTTCTAAAAATACCAAAAACAATTTTCACCGTCTAAATAAAATATTTAGAACAAAGATAACATTTTTCTGGTCTAAAATGCAATTTTAAAAAATGCATATTTTCTAATTCAAATAAAATAGCAAATAAAATGCCAAATAAATCATAATTTGATTTTAAAATTCTTTCTGCAGTATTTATCTCAGTTTGAAGAAGTCATTTTATCTTCTCTCATATATTTTTAATATTGGAAATAATTGGAGAGAAAAATAATAAAATCAAATTGATCATTTCTTCAAATTTGAAATAAATTCAAATATGAATTTTGTGAAACCTCCAACTCTCTCCTTGGGTCCTTGAGTTTCTTAAGATTTCTAGAATCTCAACAAAATACAAGAATAAATATGATATGCATATGATGATCTATGTATAACATCCAAAATGAAAATTGGGATGTTACAAGTTTATATAAGGAATTATGCATCACCATGCAATGCAACAACCAATGATGCAGGAGAATGATATGCAAATGCTTAGGAACAAAACCAAAGCAAGGAGAAAACTCTAAAAACCTTCTCCACAAAACTCTTGAAACTTCTCCCCCATTGGCATCGATTGCCAAAATGGACGAAAAGCTTAGAAGGCCAATATAAAACGTGTTCCTCCATAAATTGTGTATTTCTCAACAAGATAGTGGAATGCCATACACATACCCAAAGGTAAATACTTGGAGGAATACAAACTATATTGAGGCACAAAATTTGCTAATGAATGATATGCCACAAGGACAGAACAAAGAGAGACACAAGCAATCAAGCAATCAAAAGAAACCAATTAAAGCATGCAATCAAAGGATATCAATTGAACCAACTAGACCAAAGATCCTACGAGCCACATGAATAAAGGATATTATGATATGAGCGAAGGAGTGTTCTAAAGAAACTAGAGAAGCTCCCCATGATTTGTGCGCACATAAGAATTTTTGTATTTGAATACAAAGTGCACAAAATAGGATCATAGCTCCCCCAAAATCAATAGAACTTACAATAAGTGCAAGTGGGCATATAGGAAACAAAGCCTAGCACTTGCAACAAACACATGGTTGAACAACATGTAAAATAGGCAACTTAAGAATAGGCTCAACCAAAAAGATGTCTGTGAGCCATGGCAAAGCTCTTGAGAAGACTAATATAAGGATGAGCATTAAGCATCAACATAGTCCTGGATAAATGAGATACAAGGTGCAAGAATGTCCTTCCCCCCACACAAAACAAGCAAATGGGTTCACAAGCACACTAAAAATGCAAAATGAATAACCAACACTTGTGGCAAACCATGGTGAAGAAAGAAAAATAAAGCCTTATCAAGACGAGGGAAACCAATTAAGATGGCAAAAGCCTCATAAATACAAGCATGCGGGAAATAATCTTCACCACAAAAGAGTGCATGAAGATGCAACAAGATATAAGATCCGCACTCAAGATAAATCCTTTCACATAACCACCAAGGAAAGGTGGATGTGAAATAATAAGGATATCAACTACAGATGTAACTTCTCTCAAGTGTATAAGATTCTAGGTAGATGAAGATCATGATGATATCAATCCACAAAGAAGGATGCACACATGAAATAGTTACAAAAAGGAAGGAATAAGATATCCACATGGAAGTCATAAATATACCAATAAGATATTTGCTTGAAGGCATAGCACATGGCTAGATATGGTCTTATTGTATATAAATGTGTTCCAACCACATGAGCATCTAAGACATCACAACTAGCAACAAGAGATCATCGTTGGTATGCTTTGAGAAAGGAAACAAGTATCACAAGAAAGAATGAAATACATGCCATGATGCAACCTACACAGGTTGATGCAAGAAATGTGTGCATGAAGTAGATGATGATACTTGTTACCAAGATACCATTGGAAGGATGTAGTAGATACCAATTGAAGGTAGATAGTAGTTCATAGATCATCCTAGCTTGACTCCAATAAGCACATGGTGACAACACCTTCCTTGTGAGTGAGCCGAGCATCCAATGCATCTCCAAATGTTCCTAGAAGAACAACACAAACTAAACGGTACCCAAACTCATTGGGACCAAATAGTTAGAAACACCAATACATAGGACAAACTCCACATATATATGTGCATATAGATATATGAAAATGAATTTCATGCACATCTCATCCAAATTGAGACTAGGTGGAGTTTCCCTTATATATTGGGTCAAAGAAAGAAAGCATGCCCAAGAAAATACATGAAGTAAATATGCATTCTCAAAACTTTCAAGAACAAATACCAAATGAAAAAGAAATGCCAAGTGAAAAAGGATACCAAATGGAGAAATCATCACTTGGAAGATATCATTAAAGATACATCAAGGAATGAGATATCTATTGAAACACGTAAAAAGAAGGATATCGAACTCCCTAAAGAGAGGATGGTTCCAAAAAAACCATTCCCTCTACAAAGTTTCATGATGGCACAAAGTACCAAAAAGAAATGGCTTGCCTTCCACCAAAACACAGTTGATAAGGATCACAAGAAGAGTGTTCTAAAGAAAATAGGATAGCTCCCCCACTAGTTGTGCACTATAGAGAATTTGCATTTGAATACAAAATGCACAAGGTGGGATCACCACTTTCACTATATCTAGAAAACACTAGACAAGAACAAGAAATTAACAAGATCCACAAGTGGTATGGAAGACAAAGGGAGTTGACACAATCCTTGGCAAGAGATAAGGCAAAAAAACAAAAGCCAATGTAAAGATGATCAATAAATTCTACCACACATAAGTGACTACCAATTGTCAAAAGACAAGAATTATTTGGAAATAATTGCCGGTGGTAGAAAACAAGGATATCCAACATCATCTGCACAAGAAACACAAACGAATTTCAACTTGTAGAGCTAACATGTCACCTAGGAACAATATAATTAATAATATCAACTCTAAGTGACAATATCTCAAATGTACACATTTTCTAGGATTGTAATATGCACATAGCATATTACTCCCCCATAATGTGATACCAAAGAAAACTTAACAAGAGGCAATAAGAGGATCCAATGAGAGATAATCAATGGACTTCTTAGAATTTGAATTTCTCATGAGAGATATACCACCTAGCGACTAGATAATCTTGTAATATCAATTCTAGATGGTATTCCTCATGTACACACATTTACAGGATTGTGAGGTGCACAAAGCACATCACTCCCCCAAAATGGGATGTTCCATTAATCTCTCACACGAGCCAACTAGGATACAAATAAGAAGCATAAAGGCTCAACGCATGACACACACGTACATGATGTGCAAACCAACACACACATACTTGATTGCTCAAGATAAGCAAGTTGGAAGCACAACATATACAAACACATGCAAAGGGGCAAGTAACTTCCAATGTAGACAATTTAAGTAGAAGTTACCGCAAGGAGGCACATTGGATATAAGATAGAAACTTGATAATCCAATTGACTTGGATTGAGACAATAAGAATGATGAAGTCCCCTTAATTCTTCATAATGTAGCCAAGTCTCCAATGCCCTCCAACAACACCTATTGATCAAGTTTGATCTTGGTGGTCCCCAACCAAGTTGGGTCCTAAGAGGTAAGTCACAATAGGCTTGGCTACCCAAATGGTTTTGTTCTTTAGACCACTTTGAGTACCAAAAAACTTGGCAAACACATTGTCAACCGTATCCTTCCCAAGAGAATGGATATCATCAATAATAATTGGGTTGGATAAGTTACCACTAGTGTAGGAAGAAGCGACATGACCTTTCTCACGACATAAGTAGCAATGTCTACTCTTCACTTTCTTCTTGGGAAGTGGCCTTTCTTCAACTTGTGGTTGAGCATGAGATTTAACCTGTGGCCTCCTCCCGTGTTGCTTGTAAATAATAGCCTTCTTCTTCAATGGGCAAGATCTAACATGATTCCCTTCAATTTTGCACTTGAAGCAAATAATCTTGGCCGAATTCTTGAGTTGTTCTTGGCCATTCTTCTTGTTTCTCTTCGACTTATTCTTCTTATTGGAGTTGAATCCAAGTCCACCTTTGTCATTGGGGGATTTTTGCACACTCAATATATTGTTGAGTGTGGACTTCCCTTCATGATACTTTTGCAAGTCAATCTTCAAGGAAGTGACTTCGGCCTTGAGCTCTTTGATTTCCTCTGCATGGTTAGTATCAACACAAGTACTAGAGGAAGTATAAGCTTCATCATTTAGAGAAACAATGCAAGGAAAGTAATTCATCACAAGATGTACCAATATTGTGAGTAGATGAATTACAAGGACTAGCACATGGTAATATAGCATTTTGACTTGTAGTAGTGCTAGTATCCACATGAGGCTCACTAGATGTGACCTTACCAATCATGGCCTCATGAGCTATCTCTAGCACATTATGGGATACTAGAAGATCATCATGAGAGCTTGAGAGCTTTTCATGACTTTCTTCCAATTTCCCATAATTGCTAGATAGCAACTCAAGTTGAGCCCGTAGCTCAACATTCTCCTTCAAAATGGATGCTTCACGAGTAATAGAGTTAGAAGCACAAGCATCATCATTAACAACAATAGGAGAGGACAACTTGGCAAGCTCTTAAGAAGCTTCAAGTTGCGCATGAGACTCGGTGACTTTGATGAGCTCACCCTTGATGACCCTTGAGCCATTTTCGAGGTGCTCAAAATCCTCAAGGAGTCTATCATGAGCAACTTCAAGCTTAGAATTTTTAGTTTTAAAATCATTAGCCACCTCAAGAGCTTTATCATGAGATTCCTTCACTCTAGATAATTCTAGAGCAAAAGTCTCCTCAGGAGATTCCTTGGTGGGTTGTTCAAGTTCAAGAGCTTGAGAGAGGTCCGCAATCTCATTAGCGTAATCACGCTCATGACCTTCCATTTTCTCAATGGTGACCTCATGCTCCTCGAGATGAGATTCCAACTCCTCAATATATTTCTTGCCCTCAATGGTAATAGACATGATTTCCATGAAGTTGGAATGAGCAATTTTATTCTTATGAAGAGCTTTAGAAATAATTTCTCCCTTAATTTTTATCGAAGTAACATTATCATTATTTTCATTATTATCCCCATCATCATTAACATTAACATCATCATCAAGAGACATATTGGGGTTCAAAGTAGGGCTACCGTAATCTCCTCATGCCCTCGCACAATGCAAGATGTCATGATTCCACTAAGGGACCCTTGAGGGCGGTGACCGAACCCGTACAAATGGCAACCCTTGGGGGCGGTCACCGAACCCGTACACTTTGGAAATCCTTGCGGGCGGTCACCGGTACCCGTCAAATTGCTCGGAGCAATCTCCACAACCTAATTGGAGACCCGACGCTTTCCCAAAGCTTTACACCACAATGATTGAGCTCCGAACAACACCAACTGTCTAGGGGGCCAAGGCACCCAAGAGGAACAAGCTCTAGGGTGCCCAAACACCCAAAAGTAATAAGGTTCTCAAACTTCACTTCCACGTATCACCATGGAGAACTCAAGCCGATGCACCAAATGCAATGGCAAGGGCACATGGAGTCCTGGATTAAGGGGTCCTCGGACAGCCGGACTATATGCGTATGCCGGACTGTTGGGATATGAAGATACAAGATAGAAGACTTTGTCCCGTGTCCGGATGGGACTCTCCTTTGCATGGAAGGCAAGCTTGGCGATTCGGATATGAAGATTCCTTTCCCTATAACCGACTCTGTGTAACCCTAGGCCCCTCTAGTGTCTGTATCAACCGAAGGGTTTAGTCCGTAGGACAACAACAATCATAATCCTAGGCTATCTTCTAGGGTTTAGCCTCTACGATCTCATGGTAGATCAACTCTTGTAATACTCATATCATCAAGATAAATCAAGCAGGAAGTAGGGTATTACCTCCATCGAGAGGGCCCGAACCTGGGTAAACATTGTGTCCCCTGCCTCCTATTAACATTAGCCTTAGACGCACAGTTTGGGACCCCCTACCCGAGATCCTCCGATTTTGACACCGACATTGTTGCTTTCATTGAGAGTTCCACCGTGTCGTCACCATAAGGCTTGATGGCTCCGTCAATCATCCACAACAACATAGTCCAGGGTGAGATTTTTCTCCTCGGACAGATCTTCGTATTCGGCGGCTTTGCACTGCGGGCCAACTCGTTTGGTCATCTCTAGCAGATCGATAGCTATGCCCCTGGCCATCAGGTCAGGTTTGGGAGCTTGAACTACACCACCGATATCCGCGGAGACTTGATCTTCGGCAGATTCGAGCCGATGCACTACAAAACAAAGACACATCCGTGACATTTTGGGCCGAACGAATTTTTTTGTCATACTTATGACACTTCTATGATGATAATTGTGACAAAACCTGGTATCATCATAGATGTGGTGGGCTCCTACTTCTATGACAAAAAATCATGACAGAAAATGGGCTTTTCGTCCTGGGCGGGCCGGAGACGCAGCTGCATGACATTCTTTTGGCCGTCCATGAAGGAAAAAACCGTGGTAGAAGCGAGGGCAAGGAAAATTTCAGGGAGTTCCCGGTTACGGTGGGTGGTCGGGGGCCGAGCGATGCGTGTTTCTCTCATACATGTACGTGTATGTGTGCGAGGCGTTGGCTCTAACAGGACCCGAGCGAGGCGTTGGGCTCTAACTGAACCCGAGCGATTGCACTGCAGGCTACGTGTTACTAAATCCGAGCGATCGATCGATGGCTATTAACTGAACCCGATTGAGCGATTCCTTTGCTAATGCTGCTAACTGAAGCCAATCGATGCTGCCTCTGGATGAACAGTGAGCGTTACGGGGGGAGGGGAGGGGTTGGATGAACAATGAGCGGTGGGGGCGGATGAACAGGACCCCGTGGCGTTACCTCTGGATGAACAGGACCCCGATCGATCAAGCCGGTTGGGGCTGGATGAACAGGACCCCGTCGAGGGCTGGATGAACATGACGACCCCGTGTAGGGCTGGATGAACAGTAGACGGTGGAGGGGTGGATGAACAGTAGCCCGTGGAGGGGTGGTTGAACAGGAGCCCGTGGAGAGGGGTGGTTGAACATTAGCCGGTGGAGTAGCGCGCGGTGGAGGCTGGATGAACAGGAGCCTGTGGATGAACATTCACAGGTGGAGGCTGGAGGAGGTCGACGGTGGATGAACTGTAGCCCGTGAAGCCTAGAGGAGGTCGACGGTTGAGATGAACAATATCCCGTGGAGTCCTGTTTTGCGGTATGCCACACCCCTCCTGATGAACAGGACCCCTATTTCGACCGTAGCACTCCAACACAAGTCCGTTTCGTCTGTTTTGCGGTACACCACACCCCTCCCAATTAACAGGACCCCCGTTTTGTTCGTAGGAGGTCCGTTTCCTCCGTTTTTCAGTACGCCATACTCCTCCCGATGAACAGGATCCCGTTTCGAACATGGCCGGTCGAACACAAGGCCGTTTCCTCTGTTGTGCGGTACGCCAGGCCTTGTTTCCATCGTCTGTTCTGTCCAAGCCCTCCCGATCAACACGACGACGCATTTTGTTCCGACCCAGCCGGTTGGCTCCCCATGAACACGATAACGACGCTATTTCTCCATTCTGACCCAGCCATGTACACGAGCCCTGGCCGTACATATGCGCGAGTAGGTGTTTCGAGACCCCGCCCGTATGTATGTATGTGGCCGTATTTTCTTTCTTGCACACTGGCCGTTGTACGTGCGTTTACATGCTACGTGCGCGCCTCTACTACGACATGTGCGCGCCTCTACTAAGACACGTGGGCGCCTCTACATCGACCAGTATGTACATACACGTTCACGACCAGAATGACAATGCTATGATGCTTTGACCAGGTGGGTCCTGACTGTCAGGCACTTCCTTGCGTGCGAAGATGTAGCTGGTGGGTCCCAGCAGTCAGGGGGCGAATCGTTTTTTTTGCCCGGACGCACTTCCTTGCATGCGAAGATGTAGCTGGTGGGTCCCAGCAGTCAGGGGGGAAACGTTTTTTTCACGAAATAAGGTGGCCTGTCCGCTAGGTCCATGCTGTCAGGTGAAGGAATGATTATTTTACGCGTAATAAGGAGGCACTTCCTTGCGGCCACCATGGACCCAGCTATCAGCCTCTCCACATACAGTACTCTTCCGATGGAAGTCGTTCCTTGACCACGTTGACCACGTCACGCCGAGAGCACCAGGGCGGTGGACGACGGCGAGGCCTAGGAAGAGGATGACGAGGAGTCGGGGAAGACGCGACAGTGGATGCCCACGCGTAGAGGAGTATGAGGGTTCACTCGTTCGGCTGTGGTGTGAGGCTGTCGTCGCCTCAGAATAACAGGGGGTGTGGGTGAGTAAAGGAATGGCCTGGCCAGCGGCAGGACTAGTAGGGGGCAGTGAGGCCTCCGCGGCATCACAGCCGGCCACGGAAGGCAGGAGCACGCGACACGACCGGTGTTGCTTTGGGCGGCTGGAGCAAGAAGACCGGAGGTTGAAGAAGCACTACAGCCATTGAATGGACATCGTACGGTCACTGGAGCTAGAATCGTTCATATTGACTAAGTTGACAATGCCCTCTGTTCTCGTCAACTTAGTAGGCACACAAGTCAGCCTCCCACCAAGGTGGGTCCCAGCTAGCAGGGGAGTATTCATTTTTTTGCTTTATAAGGAGGCACTTCCGGTGGGTCCGAGCTGACAGCGGGGGGAATGTTTTTTTTTTGTGAAATACGGTGGCCCGTCAGGTGTGTCCCAGAAGTCAGGGGGAAATGTTTTTTTCGCAAAATATGGTGGCCCGTGCAGTGGGTCCCTACTGTTAGGTGGAGGAATCATTATTTTCTGCATAGTAAGGAGGCACTTCCTTGCTGCGGCCGTGGACCCAGCTGTCAGCCTCTCCACATACAGTACACTTCCGATGGAAGTCGTTCCTTGACCATGTTGACCATGCCGCGTTCTGTTGCATGCATGCGTCCATG
This sequence comes from Triticum aestivum, assembly GCF_018294505.1. NCBI lineage: Eukaryota > Viridiplantae > Streptophyta > Magnoliopsida > Poales > Poaceae > Triticum > Triticum aestivum. Next base: position 487,601,936 of record NC_057804.1, on the reverse strand, counting down.
GGCATGGTGCATCCCCACTGTCAGCCTCTCACATACAGTCATCTTCCGATGACTCTCGGTTGTTGACCACATTGACCACACCGTGACGAGCGCACCAAGGCCGATGGACGATGACGACGCCCCAGACTGGAACGGCCCGGAGATGGGGAAGACGGGGCAGTGGAGTCACAGATGGAGAGGAGTGGGAAACTTCACTAGTTCGGGTGCGCGGCAGCACAACCGCGGTGCCGCCCACGGAGACAGGAGCAAGAACAGAGGTTGAAGAAGGAGCATGGCTGTTGGATTAATATCCAACTATCCAGCTGCTAGAATCATTTGTTGATGAAGTTGACAAAGCCCTGCGTACACGTCCGCTTAGTAGGCCCACAAGTCAGCCATCAAACCTGACGGGTCCCAGCTGTCAACGGGATGAATAATTTTTTTCGCAAACAAGGAGGCACTTCCTTCCATGCGAAGATACAGTCGGTGGGTCCCAGCTGTCAGGTGGAGGAAACTTTTTTTCAGCTTAATAAGGAGGAACTTTCCTTGCGTGTGACCATGGACCTCGTGGGTCCTAGCCGTTAGGCTCTCCACGTACAGTCCTCTTCCGATGACTCTCATTTGTTGACCACGCTGCACCGAGCGCAGTGAGGCGGTGGACGACGGCGAGGCCCCAGATGGGAACGACTCGGAGATAGGAAGACGCGGCAGTGGAGTCGCATATTGAGAGGAGGAGAAGGGTTATAACTGGTTCTGGTGCGGTGTGGGGCTACAGCCGGTGGAGAATAACAGGAGGTGTGGAGGGGTGGAGTGATAGCCTGGCCGGCGGTGGGGTAGCGCTTCGCAGTGATGCATGCTAAGCAGAGCCGCTAGCCGCCGGAGGCCAGACCAGGCGGTCCCGGTGATGCTGTAGGAAGAAGACGAGAGATTGAAGGTGCATGTCGGCCGTTGGATATAAATCCAATGACTGTGGATGTCACAATCATTTGTTGACCAACTTGACAATGCCTTGCGTAGGCTTCGACCTATTGGCCCACATGTCAGCCTGCAAAAATGTGGCATATATTTAACCCATATTTTCTAGAATGTACAGTCCATTTGCTGGGCTGGGTGAACAAATAATTTCACGTCAACCAGGACCATTTCTATTTTCTAAGAAATCCCAACCCATTTGCACTTCCTTGAAATACACGAATTAGCTGGGCTCGTTATATATATAATGTTATGTTAGAAAGACCAATTAATATCAAAGAATAAACCGGAGAGGCACATTATATATATATATATATATATATATAATTAAAAAATTAGTGAGTTATTGCTCAAAATAAAAATGAGCGCATTATTATTAAATTGCTCCTTAAAATCTTCGCAAGATTTTGTACACAATCACAAGGATTTTCCTTGCCTATGAGTCAAAAACAACCAGGATTTTCCTTGCCAACTTATGTTAAACATTTACTTTTATAAGTTAATAACACGTGGGATGTTTTTATAATGTATATATAAGTCTCTATAAAATATACAATAATAATAATAATATAAATATATATAATGTGGTTAGAAGGGAAAACATAAATTGGACACGGCATTATTATTCTTATATATAGATAAATAGAAAAGGGACCTGCGTTTTATTAAAAAAATACATTGGGCTGCCGATCTTTAAGAAGAAGCCCATAGACCGGTATGGATCTCAAAAAATAAGTTGAAACCACTGTCTCCGTGTGTCGTGGGCTACGCATGTTAAAATAAAAAACCTAGGCCTAGCTGATACTTGTTTGCCCTCTGGAAAAAAAATGATACCACATCCCCGAGCGAACTGGATTAAAGAGGGGGCCGGCGGCACGACTGAAGAAGCACATCAGGAGCGAATTTTTTTTTCAGTGGATGGCTCTCGATAGCTTTTTTTACTTGCCTCTACACCATACAACTTGTATTTTTAGCCTCCCAGTCCGTCGTGGTGGACCGGCAGCCCATTTGCTGGGCAGGCCAACCTACAGAAACCAGCACTCGATTTTTCATCAAGCCCCAAAAACAACGCAGTACTATGTTTATTTTGAGGCCGAAAACATTACGGCAGGGGTTGAGCGGGGGAGAGGGGAAGACAGAGTAATAACAAGATTAAATAGAGCTGATGCACCATTGCTACCCTAACAAAGCAAGTGCAATTATTCTTGGGAAGAAGGTGTGTCGTTGACACCCACACGTCACATACCCCATAGTAGACATACTAACAAGTTGACACACTAGTACAATAGAAAAGGTAAACATTCGTATCAAACTCAGGTTCACAGGACACGTTCATATTCATAGACAACATTCACTATCAACAACTAAAAAGATTCATATATACACAAGCTCATCATATCTATGCTTCCAAATGATTGATAGATCACACGACAATATTCATACATAATTCACAAAAAGATTCAGATATACACATGTTCAGTATGTTTATGCATCCAAATGATTGAGATCACATCCAATATGATCCATGGACGAACTTTAATTACCTAGGGTACATACTGGTAAATGGTGTTCACTCGGAGGTACTTCTTGCTAAAATTAATTCTTGTACGAGTAAACTTTCGAGTACATAAGAGGCAGCACAGACAATCTGAACTTTGCTTGTAGGTTTATCCTCAAATAGTGGCCTCATGCCGAGTGAGGTTTGAGCAACTTGGCCACTACTTTCATCCAACTAGTTTACTGGCTCATCTTGGTCCTGTAGCTCGCCAAAATTCTACATTGCAGACGAGAAAGGAGGCGGTTGAGAAAATGAACCACCCAAATTTTTTGTGCAGTTCAACTGAAATGGAGCATCCCTGGCGTGCAGACTGATTAAGTGCCAGATGAATATACGCGTCAACCAACTTGTCTGGAATCTTTAGACTCCATGCCATACAGTTCGCTACCATATCTGCCGATAACCAAAAGGCACAAGTTGGGACCAAAGACTGGACTGTGTTCTTCTGGGCTATGCGCCAAGCAATATTTTTGGCGTTCACTCTCCTAATACTTGGGAGTTTGACAACTGGTTGATGCCGGTTGATACTCGAATGAATATAGGCACTTCTTGTCAACATCGATGCTTGTCTGAGTGAACTTTGGAGTACATAGCAGCAGCATAAGTATCTGTCCATCTGATCATTTTGTGCAGTTCTACTGAAATCACCCAATGCAATGATTTGCCTGCGAGTTCAGGCTCCAAGTTACTCCTTTATAAAATCGGCAAACAGTAGCACAATACCAAATTACCAATACATGACAAGCACAATAATCAGGATAAAGACCAGTACCAACCTGTGTGAGGTAGCATATCAATTACTATTTCCTTTGACTGGAAGCCGAGATAAGCGAAGCGACTGACAGCGAAGGAAGAAAGCAAGCCGAGATTAGCGACTGACAGGAAAGGATGGAAGCTGTCGAGGCAATGAAGCACCCAAAGTTTTTGTGCAGTTCCACCAAAATCGAGCATCCCTGTTGGCACATATATTGAGAGAGTGAGATTACTGTAATAGTGGGACTAGTTGATGAAACATACACTAACAAATAGAAGCACCCTCATTATCTTAATGGGTAAAGTTAGCAACATAGTAGTCTTGCTTAAAGAGAGGTATTAGTTTATTTAATCAGTGCCAATTAGCTCAACACTCAAAGCATTGCCATTTATCATAGGTTGCAAAACTTTAACGTGCAAAGATAAAGGAGTTTCTCATGACAGTAGCACGATACAAATAGAGATGACAGCAAACTAATATGGATGAAGGCCTTAGGCCCGTACCAACCTGAGAAAAAAAGCTTATTCATGTAGTCCCATAAGAGATGATAAAGCACTCACTGGAATCACTCAATAGTATATATTTTTGTGCACTTCAAATGTATGGTTGAAATCACTCTTGTTTACCAGTGCTGAGATTATATCGAAAGATTATCAAGAACTTCCAGCAGAGTTAAAGCACTGGCTGGGATACAGTTCATTGTATTGTCTTGTGTAGTTCCACTAAAATGTATGATTGGCACAACATGATCCCTGTTTGCACAAGTAGGAACAAGGTGAAACCTTCATTAGCTTAGTGAGAAAGGATAGGAAGACATTAGCATATTACTCTAATAGTAGCATCAAATTCATGATGGACAATACGCAAAACATTGCCTCATTGAACCAATGGCAATAAATTGACATGTAAAACAATAGCACTATTATGTCATGACACTAATAGTATTCCCTCCCTGCTGCACCACAAGATTCACCTCCATAGACAAACATACACACGTACATGATTCAACATAGGGTCCTACTAAATATTTGTTTAACTCCGACAGGAAAATTAGGCAGCAATAAATTAGTGGTTCTTAAGTACTCCTAATTAATTAAGTGAGCCAGCAGAAGTGGAAGGGCTCCCTGGAGGATCGTCTCACATGTAAGGTAGTCGTTGCCGGAGCCCTTGAATGGCCTCGACTGAGGCCTCTGGCTTCAGCAAGATCGCCTTGGCACTATTTATTCTCCTTCTTCTTCCTCTTCATGCTTTGTTTCTCTTTCTCCTCACCAGTTGGTGAAACCAAGTACATGATTGACCTTCTATTTCAGATTTGGTTTTGTTAGTGAGGGATTACAAGTGTACTAGTAAAAATAGCATTATTTTCTCATGGCAGTCGGAAAATAGAGATGAACGCATGCATTAAATATCATTCTTGCCTAAAGGAAGGTTATGGCACCAATATGGATGATGAGGATTGGAACACAGATCTCCCTTTGTGCAGTTCCACCGAAATGAACCAACTATTCCATTCTGACATTCCAGTTAAACAGCACAAAAGTCACTTATTTTAAGAAGAGTTTTGTGCAGTGCACCAAAAGGTCACAACAACAACCAGGTGAATTGGATATCCCTGTTTGCACAAAAAGGTATAGAGGAAACAGTCAAAGTCTCAAACAATTACAGGCAAAAACATTTGGCTAAACTTGTCATGGATTATAACAGTGGCATGGCTTCATTTTTACCAGGGACATTAGATTAAGAACAACTAAATATTTGGTATAAGGGCGTGGGACAGTGGGTGCACCAGCAGTCCAGCACCATGTACCTAAACAGGGGCATAAAGTGGTGATTCATAGTTTGTTGCCCCGAGAAACAAACATCCAAGAAACATATCTGGGTTGGTCCCATTTTTGTTCACTCTAGCCACCTACTCCTATGTGTGGATAGCAAATCTAGTCCTGGTCACACCACTGTGTATAGCGTTACCCCTATATTTCCCTTTTCGACCAAGAGAACGGTTGGATGACCAGTCTGTACTACTTTCACCCACTTTCCTTTCTGTTTGTACCAAGTCCGATGTACATACTAAATTTCCCCACCCCCACTTTATGTCTTGTTTGAACCAAGTACTCCATCCGTCCAGAATTACTTGTCATCAAAATGGAGGTGTCTAGAACTAAAATACATCTAGATACATCCATTTCAATGACAAGTATTTCTGGACGGAGGGAGTACAAGATTCGACTCCATGAAGTAGCTTTACCTCTAACAATAGAAGAAGAAAAATAGGTGACGTTGGACCATCCGATCGAGAGGGGCTGAGAGGTAGAAAATGATGCACATGCAGCAACGTAGCAAGCTGGGGAAGTAGAGCTAAGGCGGTTTCGAACGAAGATATACCTTAAGGTCGTCGGGGTGTGGACAGGTAGGCGACAGGAGGCCGGATCTGCCCACAGGCAATGACGAAGGGATCGGAGGACCTCCCGCACCGGCGCTCGGCCAGAGATAACGGTGTGGCCGGTAGTGGGTCTCCTCCCTCACTATCGACGACGGCCTAAACGCTTCCCCTCCTCCCCTTCACCGGCGGAGGTGGATACGTCCGATCTGTAACCAACATTGAGGATAGAAAGATAGTGTTTTTTGAAGGGAGAAAGACAGTGTTACCACCCCTATCTTGTTTAGATCTAGAGAGGATGAGACTGTGTGAATATAGCAACCCTAGCAAGCAAGCGCGAAGGCTCCGACCTATATATACGTAGTGGGGTAGTTTTCCTTTTTCACTCCATCAAAACAATCATTTAAAATTGTGTACTACATGCCTGGTCGCGGGTTTTTTAGTTGTTGATTGTGTTTTAGATAGCTACCCACTTGTTCCAAGTGGTGTTACGGTGTGCCAGGTCGCACTTTGTATCTTTCAAGTCTGGTACTACAAGTCCCTCCATTAATTGAACAACCACCCCCTCGTAAAAATTGTGAAAAAGCCCACGACTAAAATTAGCGGAAACATGGGTTGCCCCAACATGCATTATTATTTATATTTTCTACTCCCTCCGTTCCTAAATATAAGTCTTTTTTATTAGCCACACCTAAGACAAGAATTTTTTTTATTAGTAGTGAACCCCACATGTCATCGACACAAAATTGTGGCAAGATTCCCTTAGGCAAGCCAAAGTGTGTCTAACGATTTGAGCAACTCAAGTTAGGCAAGTGTGGCAAGTGTGGGAAAAATAATGTGGCAACATAAGACAAACATAGTCACAATCCAAACTGCCCCGTAATTTTTGTGACATGCATGATAATTTGGTTAGTTAAATTTATAGTCAAAATTTGGCAAGGTGCATCAAATCAACACATGCAAGTATCAAAAGAAAAGTCACAGCATGCATGCATGTCTTGTACTCCCTACGTTTCCAAATATAAGTCTTTTTAGAGATTGCAACAAGTGGCTACATACGAAGCAGAATATGTCTACATACATCCGTATGTTGTAGTCCATTTGAAATGTGTAAAAAGACTTATATCGAGTGCAGTGCTTTGATGTGTCGCGTCAACTCATACAAGACCGAGAAGTTTGATTGCTAGAATGCCCTCTCCCTCGCGGACTGAGCTCCGGTGCCTTAACTGCACCTACCTTTGGCTGCATGACAGGAGGGCCAACCACCTGTTGGGCCCACCTGTCATAGACACAAAGGCAGGAGCAGTAGGTAGAAGCTTTCGCTACACGCTATCCCTCCTGCACGAGGTGGACGGACATGCAGCAGTGGATTCGATACTTTAGAAGTAGGAGTAACATCATTGTTCGTCTTCTCGAAGAGGCGAAGAGCCAAGCGCAACCCGAATGTGGCAGTTGAGAATGCTCGCGTGGTGCGGTGCCTTGGAGCACGCATATAGTAGCCAGGCTCTTGCATGAGAGCCTGTTTGCTATTTGAGCCCACTATTGTAGTAGTAGTAGTACTTGCTACTCCCTCCATCTAGGTGAGTAAGTCATTGAATTTGTAGCTAAGCTTCCCTCATTGAATTGTTTAACAATTAAACTCCATCATCCATTGGTTGATACTCATTCTGCATAGGTCCACGCGCTTAGCACCGTTTCCTCCTGGGGTCACCAATGTTTATTTGCTAATTAATAGCATTGCATGCAATGAACTAGCCACTGCATGTCGTGTTTGGTAGTCTCAAGTCATTAAAAGCATGCACACCTCTCATCTCTTATTGGTTGATATGTCAAGAAACAAGAAACAAGGTAGAAGTTAATGCACCACGCCTAGGTGTTTTGGGACTATTTGGTTTTCGTAAGATGACTTACACACCTAGACGAAGGGAGTAGTATTGCCCTGTAAACGTGAAAGGAGTACTTGCCTTTCTAGAGATTTCAACAAGTGACTAGACTACACCGCGTGCAGTACCCCCTCCCTTCTGGTTTATAGGGCTCAATTCTCAAATCTCATGAACCAAGGCATTTTGCGATTGGAGGAATGTATCTCATACTTTACAAAACTACCCTAATTAAACTCATGCATTAATTACATAGTTCTCTCATTTTCCTCTCCGCCTTGCTCGCGCTCCACAATATTAAGCACTCCTATATGACTAGTCGCTCTATCTACATGCGGGACATCAAAGCATCCGGGCCCGCATGCCATCCACCAAATCACAGCGAGGTGCTACAATCGAGACTCACCTGTCAACCCGGTGTGGCCGTCATGACCCATCATATCACAAAACCCACACCTTTACTAGCAGTGGTAAGCTGGCCTCCAAATTGGACGGGGCGAAGCAACCATCATTTCACTGGAACGCTCATTGAAGCCCTTTCTTCCCTTTCTTCAAGAAAACCTCCGTCTAGCGGTGGTAGCATAGCATATGACGTGCTACAGTGCCGTCCCCTTGCTCAATTTTTATGTAAGCAAGAGTTTACACTCTTACGCGGGACGAGTGCGAAACACCGCGGATCTGATTTTGATCGAGGGATAACTGTTCCGTGCCAAATAATGGAGCACAATTAGCGATTATAGCTTGATAGTTAGGGCATCTCCAGCGCTGGCCCACAAATTTACACCGGCATCTGTCCAAGGACACTGATGGATGCCATCCGATGCTGCTCGCATACCTTTCGACAACTATATGAACTAACCGGACGAAATTCATGCAAACAAAGCAAATTTCATATTAACCGGATGAAATTCATTACATTTTGAAAACTTTTCCTACAAACTGGACGATATTCATTACATATTTCGCACAAACCATACTGAAATCTACTTTAACCTAATCTAAATGATCGCTGACACCCGACCACCATGTTCGGCCATGAACCTGAGAAAGCCGGCCATTGCCTTTGCCTCCTACTTATCCGCCTCGATAACCTCGTCCTCCGGAGCACAAGGTTCTGAAGATTTTCGCCTCCATGTTGCCGTCAAGCGGCTAATCGGCCGCTGATGTTTAGCCCACCAAGCTTGGCGTCGACTGAGTGGAGTAGCGATGGCCTTCCTGGGACCAGAGCGGCGGTGACCTACCGTGTACTACTCTTCCTTGCTGCCGGCTGCGCCCGTGCACACGTGCCGGCTTCGTGGTCGTGGCGGCGGAGGGAGGCCGGGGGGGTGCCGACGATCCCCTTCATTTTCTCCTACGACAGTACATCGAAGAGAGCTTTGGAGCACGCCCGGAGCGGAGCCGCCGATGTCCCTCGTCTACTCCTGCGACAGTACGTCCAAGAGAGCTTCGGAGCGCTAGGAGGCCATGGTTGGAGTGGTGCCGACAAAAGGAAGGGACCAGAGGAGAATAAGTGTGGGTCTTTGGCTATGACTGGGAGCTGGGGCTCAAGTTAATATAGCGGGCGAATGGCAATGAGCCGCGGCAGACGGATGGACAACTGGCGCCGGAGTAGGTTCGTCAGGCGTGTATGCGGACGCTACTTCAGTGACTTAACTGCAGATGCGTTGGGTTACTAACATGTGGGCCCAACGGGCATCTGGCCCGCATGTCACTGACACACCAATTGCACCTGTAGTTAAGTCCGGTGAATGCGGCATTGACGTTCTGGAGAGACGGTGACCGTTTCAGGCGGGAAGCGCGCGCTAGGGATGGAAGGGGTTTCGGTAGGCTAGGGCGGTCAGACACTGGCATGGTGGTAAAAGTGTGAACTCATGGATGACGAGCCTTTGAAGCATATGCGGCACGTATTGACAACCGCTCTTGTCGCCAGCTAGCCTTCGACGACCACCATTAGACACCACATAACCATGCATAACTTACGAATAATGGACAAATCGATTAGACACACACTCGTGTGCAGTGGCACTAAGATCGGTCGCTCATGATAGTACATACTCCATACCATTGTACCCTCTCTAGCTAGGCTGTTTTATAGATTGTCGTTGTGATGGACGATATACATGAGCAAGGCGCTCCGAGTATGAACGTTGGTGTTGAGCCAGGTGAATACATGCTTGGCGTTCGCGTAGGCCTCCATCAAACATCTAAAGAGTAATGTCAGGCACCGCCGGGGCGCGCAGGTGATGGGCTCGCCATTTGCGTTGCGCCATGAGCAGGACTTCGATTTAGAGGGCGACATGCATGCATTAGCATGCTTTCACAGCGTGAGCGTTAGTGTCTGATGCGAAGTATTGCATTTTCATTTGGCTGACGAGGGTGCGTTGCAGCAACGAGTCCGTGGTTTGATTCCCCACATACGCATAAGTTTGGTTTTTACAGTATTTCTTTCTCCATTGACAGGTAGGCCCGCGTAGATAGATAAAGAACACGAGCTGATGAGGCGCATGCGGACGGTTTGACTGGTCAACCAGACAAATACGGAGCTATACGCTGAGCCAGTGACCGTATAATCACCATATCTCGTATACAATGATCAAAGTGAGCTATCAAGACAAGTTCGATGACCGCCAATGCAGTTTACTTGTTAATAAATGAGCAGGATTGAAGGGGAATCCAAATTTCCTTCGTCTTCTGTCCTTGAGCTCTTGACAAATCAATGCACTATACGGTTGTCTGGCCACTCCACCCCAGAGCTCTCACCAAGCGTCGTTCATGCCACCGCGCCACATACTAATAGGTAAGGTAGCGATGGCATCCCTCCGCACCGAGTTCCTCGCCGCCCATGACCGCACACAAAATGGTAGGGAGGTGATGGCATCCCGCCGTGCCGAGTTCATCGCCGCTCTTGACCTCACACCTATGTGGGAGGAATTTGAAGATGCCAAGGACGAATGGGCGGTAGAGCAAGAGGGTCCAAAGCCGCACAGAGGGAGCGGAAAAGTCAGAAAGCACTCAAGAAAAGAGAGGCCCGCCGCCGCAAGAAAGAAGAGGACTCACGCCCTGCTGCGGAGAGGTCGGCGGAGATCCAAGCACGGTGGGGTGTCGCTGACAAAGCCAGGAAGGAGAACGTCGGCATCTGACCAGCATGTGAGAAGTAGTAGTACTAGTAGTTAGTGTGTGTGTCTATGTCTGAGTACGAGCATGTACCAGTACTACTAGTTACTATTGTAGTTTTTAGAGCAAATTACTAGTACATTAGCCTAGACTAAATGGAAAAATTCCTATCCTATGCATCAAATGGCATCTCTTTCTCTATAGGAATTGAGATGCATGTCATCTCACTTCATATGATTTTCATATTCCTATAAAATTCCTATACTATGAATGAAAGGAGGCCTCTATTGGAGTAACTACTGTAGCTAGCAGTACTGCTGGTACAGTAGTTTTCTTCAAAAAGCGGAATTCAATGAAGTCATGATGGTTCCTTCGTCCGAGCAACTACCAAGTGGGAAGTGGGCCTGTGATTTGATGGCTCATTAGTCATTGTTACTGCGGCGCGACGACCGGGGTGACTCTCCCTTGGAGTTCTGCGTGCATGGCAGGTGTACTAGGATGGTCGATGTCCCACATGTCAGCGAACGGAAGTATTCCTTTCGATATCGAGAAGCAAGGAAACCGCGTGATATAGTGTCACTGCTGATTGGTTCTCAAAAAAAAGTATCACTAGTGATTTATAATTATTTTTTATTTCTGATGAGTGCTAGCGTTTCAGCTCTTATGACGAAGAGTGCCAAACACGGCACGTGCTGGATGTCCCACACATCAGCGAAAGGAGTGGGACATGAACAGCGTGGTAGAGCCCAGCGCCAAAAAAAACAGCATGGTAGAGCGTCTCCACTTCTTCCACTTCTGGGTCGGAGACCACACATAGTAGTACTTAGTGGTATGAACGATACAAAGTGCGACCTGGAGAGAAAGACACGTCTAGTTGGAAGGTATCGGGGCATACACGTAAACAAATATAAATGTTAATATGTGCCTCCAACTAATATAGTAGTAGTAGAGTACTTAGGCACGTACTCCATAACATCACCGTGCATTGCACGTACAACATTTAGTGGTAGTACGTAGTAAGAGATAAATGCCGCCCAAGAGTTCCCTTCTCGACCCACTTTTGGGTGTTTGGTAGAGTGTATGTGTTGGAAATATGCCCTAGAGGCAATAATAAAATGATTATTATTATATTTCCTTGTTCATGATAATTGTCTATTGTTCATGCTATAATTGTATTAACCGGAAACAGTGATACATGTGTGAATACATAGAGCACAACATGTCCCTAGTGAGCCTCTAGTTGACTAGCTCATTGATCAACAGATAGTCATGGTTTCCTGACTATGGACATTGGATGTCATTGATAACGGGATCACATCATTAGGAGAATGATGTGATGGACAAGACCCAATCCTAAGCATAGCACAAGATCGTGTAGTTCGTTTGATAAAGCATTTCTAATGTCAAGTATTAGTTTCTTGGACCATGAGATTGTGTAACTCCCGGATACCGTAGGAGTGCTTTGGGTGTACCAAATGTCACAACGTAACTGGGTGACTATAAAGGTGCACTACAGGTATCTCTGAAAGTGTCTGTTGGGTTGGCACGAATCAAGACTGGGATTTGTCACTCCGTATGACGGAGAGGTATCTCTGGGCCCACTTTGTAATGCATCATCATAATGAGCTCAGTGTGACCAAGTGGTTGGTCACGGGATCATGCATTACAGAACGAGTAAAGTGACTTGCCGAAAACGAGATTGAACGAGCTATTGGGATACCGATGATCGAATCTCGGGCAAGTAATGTACCGTGTGACAAAGGGAATTGTATACGGGATTACTTGAATCCTCGACATCGTGGTTCATCCGATGAGATCATCGTGGAACATGTGGGAGCCAATATGGGTATCCAGATCCTGCTGTTGGTTATTGGCCGGAGAGCTGTCTCGGTCATGTCTGCGTGATTCCCGAACCCGTAGGGTCTACACACTTAAGGTTCGGTGACGCTAGGGTTATTAGGAAGACTTGTATGTGATTACCTAATGTTGTTCGGAGTCCCTGATGAGATCCTAGACGTCACGAGGAGTTCCGGAATGGTCCGAAGGTGAAGATTTATATATGGGAAGTTGTAATACGGTCACCGGAAAAGTTCGGGGGCATACCGGTATTGTACCGGGGCCACCAGAAGGGTTCCGGGGGTCCACCGGGAGGGGCCACCTCTCCCGGAGGGCCTCATGGGCCGTAGTGGGAAGGGAACCAGCCCTTAGAGGGCTGGGCGCATTCCCCCTTGGGCCCATGCGCCTAGGGTTGGGAGGGGGGAACCCTAAGGGGGGCGCCCCCCTTGCTTGGGGGACAAGTCCCCCCCCTAGGCCACCCCCCTCTAGATCTCATTTAGAGGGGGCCGGCCCCCTTCCTCCCCCCTATAAATAGAGGGGCGAGGGTAGGGCTGCACACACACCTCCAAGGCGCAGCCCCTTCCCTCCCCAACACCTCTCCTCCTCCGTCATAGCTTGGCGAAGCCCTGCCAGAGTACTGCCGCTCCATCACCACCACGCCGGTGTGCTGCTGTTGGAGCTCTCTTCCTCAACCTCTCCCTCCTCCTTGCTAGATCAAGGCGCGGGAGACATCTCCGTTCCGTACGCGTGTTGAACGCGGAGGTGCCGTCCGTTCGGCGCTAGGATCATCGGTGATTTGGATCACGACGAGTACGCTCCATCAACCCCGTTCTCTTGAACACTTCCGCTCGCGATCTACAAGGGTATGTAGATGCACTCCTCTCTCTCTCTCGTTGCTAGATGACTCCATAGATTGATCTTGGTGATGCGTACAATTTTTTTTATTTTCTGCAACGATCTCCAACAGTGGCATCATGAGCTAGGTCTATGTATAGTTTCTATGCACGAGTAGAACACAATTTTTTTGTGGGCGTAGATTTTGTCAATTTACTTGCCACTACTAGTCTTATCTTGTTTTGGCGGCATCGTGGGATGAAGCGGCCCGGACCGACCTTACACATACGCTTATGGGAGACAGGTTCCACCGACTGATATGCATTAGTTGCATAAGGTGGCTAGTGGGTGTCTGTCTCTCCCACTTTAGTCGGATCGGATTCGATGAAAAGGGTCCTTATGAAGGGTAAATAGAAATTGGCATATCACGTTGTGGTTTTGGCGTAGGTAAGAAACGTTCTTGCTAGAACCCTATAGTAGCCACGTAAAAAACTTGCAACAACAATTAGAGGACATCTAACTTGTTTTTGCAGCATATGCCTTGTGATGTGATGTGGCCAAAAAGGATGTGATGAATGAAATATATGTGATGTATGATATTGATCATGTTCTTGTAATAGGAATCACGACTTGCATGTCGATGAGTATGGCAACTGGCAGGAGCCATAGGAATTGTCTTTATTTATTATATGACCTGCGTGTCACTGAATAACGCCATGTAATTACTTTACTTCTTTGCTAAACCGTTAGCCATAGTAAAAGAAGTAATAGTTGGCGAGACAACTTCATGGAGACACGATGATGGAGATCATGGTTTCATGCCAGTGACGATGATGATCATGGCGCCCCGAAGATGGAGATCAAAGGAGCAAAATAATATTGGCCATATCATGTCACTATTTGATTGCATGTGATGTTTATCATGTTTTTGCATCTTATTTGCTTAGAATGATAATAGTAAATAAGATGATCCCTCATAACAATTTCAAGAAAGTGTTTGCCCTAACTGTGCACCGTTGCGAAAGTTCGTTGTTTCGAAGCACCACGTGATGATCGGGTGTGATAGATCCTAACGTTCACATACAACGGGTGTAAGCCAGATTTACACATGCAAAACACTTAGGTTGACTTGACAAGCCTAGCATGTACAGACATGGCCTCGGAACACAAGAGACCGAAAGGTCGAACATGAGTCGTATAGAAGATACGATCAACATGGAGATGTTCACCGATGATGACTAGTCCGTCTCACGTGATGATTGGACACGGCCTAGTTGACTCGGATCATGTATCAGTTAGATGACTAGAGGGATGTCTATCTGAGTGGGAGTTCATTAAATAATTTGATTAGATGAACTTAATTATCATGAACTTAGTCTAAAACCTTTGCAAAATGTCTTGTAGATCAAATGGCCCACGCTCATGTCAACCTCAACTTCAACGCGTTCCTAGAGAAAACCAAGCTGAAAGATGATGGCAGCAACTATACGGAATGGGTCCGGAACTTGAGGATCATCCTCATAGCTGCCAAGAAAGCATATGTCCTAGAAGCAGCGCTAGGTGAAGCACCCGTTGAGGGAGTCCTGGATTAGGGGGTATCTGGACAGCTGGACTGTATACCTCGCCCGGACTATTGAAGCGTGAAGATACAAGACTCAAGACTTCGGCCCGTGTCCGAATGGGACTCTCCTTTGCATGGAAGACAAGCTTGGCAATTCGGATATTATGTTTCCCTCCTTGTAACCGACTCCATGTAAACCCTAGCCCTCTCCGGTGTCTATATAAACCGGAGATGATGGTCCTTAGAAGGCTGATTACAATTACAATCATACCATCATAGGCTAGCTCTTAGGGTTTAGCCTCTACGATCTCGTGGTAGATCTACTCTTGTACTACTCATATCTTCAATATTAATCAAGCAGGAAGTAGGGTTTTACCTCCATCGAGAGGGCCTGAACCTGGGTAAACATTGTGTCCCTTGCTTCCTGTTACCATCAGCCTAAGACGCACAAATCGGGACCCCCTACCCGAGATCCGCCAGTTTTGACACCAACATTGGTGCTTTCATTGAGAGTTCCTCTATGTCGTCGCTGCAAGGCTTGATGGCTCGTCTCGTTGTCAGGGATGACATCATCTTTGGAGGAACGCTGGCTGTAGGCCAGGTTCTCTGACTTGGCGGCTTCATTATGGCTGCCCCATTGGTTGTCGCGCCAACGATGGCCTCTCGGGTCATCACGCATAACCTCCGCATCAATTCGGAGCTTGCCGAACAGATGGATCAGATAGATCTCTCCTCGCTTAATGAGCTCTTGGATGGCATCGCCGCTTTGGGAGTCGCTACGGACTATGACCAGATTGGGCTTAAACCCGACCAGAGGGACATCAGATCCCTGCCGGCCACCCATGAGATAGCGATAATGGAGGAACCACACACGGGTCGCCCCTCAACTTTGAGTACAAATTATGTCCGGATCACCGAACTCAGTGAGCCGAACACCTACTCAAAGGAAGGCATGACCCAAGTCCCGGACTTAAAGTTGGGCATCGGGCCGAAGAGATCGGGTGATACCCCGAACCCCGGATTGTCGGGCTCGGAACCTTCCGTGCCCCCGGGTGACAAATCGGATCAAAATTCCGATTCAATCACCGACACTCGCTCGGACTTAAAACCGCCTCTCCCGCATCAGGCAAGAGCCCCTAGAGACGGTACATCATTACTGGGCCAGATTCCTCCTTGCACTCAACAAGGTCAAGGACTGCCACGAGGAGGACGTAGTCTCACTCTTCTGCAAAAACTACACGAACAAAGGACTCCTTAATACTATAAGCCGCCATGACATAGTACACTTTGAGGACTTAGCGACCATAGTACAGAAGTATTGTGCGATGGAAAGCGCCTGGAAGACCCAAACAGAATTTTGGGATAGTACGGCCCTCACCAGAACCTTTGTCAGAACTAAACGGCCGAACTCACGTAAGTCGACCGATTCAATTCCCAAGACACCAAAGCCCACCCAGGGCGTGGAACCATATTGGAAGGATGGCTCAATGGGCCGTGTAAGCTTCACAGTACGCCGGATGCAACACCAACCCATAGCCTTAGGGCATGTTGGATACTCCGGCAGGTAGCTAAAAGTGGCAAGGATCTCCTCGAGAGCCATAAAGCAGAACAACATCCTGCCAAGGAACACAATATGGTACTAACAGTCTTTGAGACTTTCGCCTCAAACAATAGGCGCAAGTGAGCTCATCGAAGCTCTGCTGAAATCTGCCATGTGGCAAAAGTAAATCCATGGAACAAGACTGCTATAACTTTCAACGCCAGTGACGAACCCCAATTCCAGACCATCCGGGCACCAGCCGCTCTGGTCCTTAGCCCAATAGTGGACGGCTTTCGGCTCACTAAAGTACTCATGGACGGCGGAAGCGGATTGAACTTGATCTACGAAGAAACGCTCAAGAAGATGGAAATTGATAAAAGCCGCATTGAACAAAGTGGCACAACCTTCAGGGGAATTATTCCTAGTCGGGAGGCACGGTGTGCGGGAAAAATCACACTTGATGTGGTATTCGGCACCCCAGAGAATTACAGGTCCGAAGAAATCGTATTCCAAGTGGCCCCTTTCAGCAGCGGATACCACGCCCTTCTAGGGCGGGACGCGTTTGCAAGCTTTCAAGCTATACCCCTTTACGGGTACATGAAGCTTAAAATGCCCGGACCCAATGGAATCATCACTCTAGTTAGTGATCCATACGTCGCACTCCGTGCCGAAAACAAAACCGCAGCACTAGCCTTGGAAGCATTGTCCGAAGCCCTAGCAGCTGAAGAACTAACAACGCTGCGCGCCACCGTGGACAGGGACGACGTGATACTCGACAAACGACCCAAGTCCACCTCATTCAAACCCGCAGATGAGATAGTCAAATTCCAAGTCCACCCAACGGACCCCACGAAGACAGCTTCCATCGGGACATAGTTGAGCCCCACTGTGGACGCCGCACTGCGAGACTTCTTACGCGAGAATTGGGATATTTTCGCTTGGCACCCATCGGACATGCCGGGCATCCCGCGCGAGTTGGCCGAACACAGCCTTAACATACTAAAGGGATACAAACCTGTCAAATAGACCCTAAGGCGATTTTCAGAGCCCAAATGGCAAGCCATGGGGGAGGAGCTAGCCAAGCTACTTGAGGACGAATTCATCAGAGATATCAAACATCCGGATTGGCTGGCGAACTTGGTAATGGTACCAAAGAAGGACAAATCCTGGCGCCTGTGCGTCGACTTCAAAGACCTTAACAAGGCTTGCCCCAAGGATCCCTTTCCCCTCCCTCGCATCTATCAAATCATTGATGCCACAGCAGGACACGACTTGCTGTGTTTCCTCGACGCATACTCTGGATACCATCAAATAAAGGTGGCAGAGTCCGACCAAGCTGCAACAACTTTCATAACGCCATATGGCCCTTTTTGTTTCAACACTATGCCTTTCGGGCTTAAGAATGCCGGAGCAACCTATCAACGCATGATTCAAACATGCCTGGAAAAACAAATCGGCAAAACAGTGGAGGCATACGTGGACGACGTAGTCATAAAAACAAGACATGTCGAAACCCTAATAGATGACTTGAGGCTTACGTTCGACAACCTACGAACATACGACATCAAGCTGAATCCGGAGAAATGCGTTTTCAGCGTCCCCTCCGGAAAACTGCTGGGCTTCATCGTTTCCAATAGAGGAATTGAAGCTAATCCGGCAAACATCCGAGCTTTGTCGCAGTTGGCTATACCAACAGACCTCAAACACATCCAGAAACTAGCTGGATGCTTGGCTGCTTTGAGCCGCTTTATCTCCAGGTTAGGAGAAAAGGCATTGCCTCTTTACTGCCTTCTTCGGTGCACCGAGCACTTTATGTGGACGGATGCAGCCGCGGCCGGACTCTATGAAATAAAGACCTTATTGGCCAATAATCCAGTCCTAACAGCACCAAATATCGGCGAACCCATGCTGTTGTACATAGCTGCAACACATCAAGTTGTAAGCACAGTACTCCTTGTCGAATGAGAGGTTGACGGATAGAAATTCCCGCTACAGAAGCCGGTTTATTACGTATCCATGGTCCTCACCCCATGCAAATCCCGATACCCACACTATCAAAAAATAGCATACGCGGTCTTCTTGGCATCCCGAAAGCTACGACACTACTTTCAAGAGTGTTCGATTACGGTAGCCTCCAAAGTACCACTAAACGATATAATAAATAACCGCGATGCCACGGGCCGGATCGCCAAATGGTCCATTGAGCTCCTTCCGTTCGACATAATATACAAGCCTCGGCGGGCTATCAAGTCGCAAGTATTAGCTGACTTTGTCGCTGAATGGACGGAGGCCGAACTCTCTTAAGAGTACGGCGCATACTCTAACTGGATCATGCACTTCGATGGCTCTAAAATGCTGGCCGGATTGGGAGCGTGTGTAGTCCTGACGTCTCCCACCGGAGACACGGTCCAATACGTCCTCCAAATATTATACACAAACTCCAACAATGCAGCCGAATATGAGGCTCTATTGCACGGTATTCGGATGACAGTCTCTATGGGCATTCAACGCCTAGAGGTGCGCGGGGATTCAAACCTCGCAATATCACAAATAAATGGAGACTTTGATGCCAAGGATCCAAAAATGGCGGCCTACCGTAATGCCGTCCTTAAAATGTCAGCTCGGTTTGAGGGGCTCGAATTTCACAACGTGGCTCGAGAAAACAATCAAGCGGCAGATGTCCTTGCCCGCTTTGGTGCTAAACGCGACCCTGTCCTACCTAACATATTCCTGGAAAGGCTATTCAAGCCATCCGTGACATGGGAAGGGGAGTCCAGCAATACCAGCACGGATCCGAATACATCCCCAGATTCCAAACTATCAGACATAATCGGAGGTTCTACCACCGAAATAACATCGTCAACCCACGAAATAATGGATGTCATCGCCCCGTGGACTGATCCTTTCTTGGCCTACCTTAATAGGCAGGAGCTCCCTGAAGACTAAAATGAAGCACGCTACATCGTCCGGCGTTCTAAAGCTTACAAAGTCCATGAAGGGGAACTCTATAAGAAAAGTGCGACCGGAGTGCTTCAAAGGTGCATCTCCAAAGAGGAAGGGCGGCAGCTCTTGGCTGAAATCCATGCCGAACTGGGCGGGCACCATGCTGTGGCTCGAGCACTAGTCAGTAAGGCCTTCCGTACAGGTTTCTATTGGCCGACGGCCCGAGCAGATGCACAGGACCTGGTCCAACACTGCGTCCGTTGCCAGCTCTTTTCCAATCAGAGTCATATGCCCCCTACCGCCCTCCAAACAATCCCCATAACTTGGCCTTTCGCGGTCTGGGGGCTGGATATGGTTGGACCCCTTAAAGGGGGAAGCCACAAGAAAAAATACCTATTGGTCATGGTAGATAAGTTCACCAAATGGGTAGAAGCCAAACCAGTGAAAACGGCCGAATCCGGACCAGTAATAGACTTATATCTGGGGTCGTACACCGATACGGTGCCCCCCACAGCATCATCACCAATAATGGCTCAAATTTCACGACCGATGAGGTGAAAGCTTGGTGCGGCAAAATGGGCATTAAGCTTGACTATGCTTCCGTCTACCATCCTCAAACAAATGTCCAGGTCGAACGGGCAAACGGTCTCATCATGAGCGGCATTAAACCCAGACTAGTGCTATCCCTGACAGAGTCAGATACTCATTGGGTCGAGGAGCTCGACTCCATGCTCTGGGGGCTGCGGACCACGCCGAATCGCACCACCGGATACACACCATTCTTTATGGTGTATGGTGCGGAAGCAGTACTACCTTGCGACATCATACATGATTGGCCACGGGTACGCATGTACGAAGAGAAGGAAGCCGAGTTAGATCAGCAGGATAATTTGGATGCCCTGGAGGAGGAGCGCAATGTCACTAAGGCCCGTTCCGTATTCTATCAGCAACAGGCTCAACGATACCAAAGCAGAGAAGTGCGGTCCAAAACTAATAACATTGGCGAGCTCGTCCTACGCTTATCGGATGTGACACTCCAAAATTTTGTGATTTTTGGTTTTCAGAAAGAGCCTTGCTTGGTTTGAAGAAGGTCATTTAAACCCTTCCTATAAACCCTCTTCTGAGTTTGCCCTCTCAAAAATCTTTTCTTGGATTTAGTTTCTTCTAAAAAGAAAACCTTTTTGATTTTTTGGGCTTTCATTTGATTTTGATCCACTCTTGTTTACCATGCTTCTTATGGTAAAACTCCCCCAAACCCCTCCTCCCACTTGGATACAACCCAAACATTCTGTCCAAACTAATAAAATCCATTTTTGGATTTTATTCCAGTTATTTCTCTTTCCAAAATAATTCTGTCTTTTCTTTTGAGCCTAGGTGATTTGCAAAGCAAGTACCCTAATGCATTTGATTTTTGACCTCAACTCAACACCTCTGGATAGTCCTTAGCACCCACAACCTAGAACCATCTTGATCCACTCTTCTTCTTTTCAAATATTTCAAAATTTACTCTTTGCAAGTTTGGACCAGATTTGCCAAATTTGGTGAAATTCATATCTACACTTCTCCAAAAATTCCACCAAAATTCAGGCAACCTCTAGTTGCAATGAGAGACCTCTCCACCAAAAATCAGCTCAAGGAAAAATACCTACATGCTAGAATCATTCTGTCAAACACTTGGCATGCACTGTTTCTGTTCATCTTTAGTTAAATTCAGATTTCAGTGTCGTTCTCCGTCAGAGTTTCAGTCACATGCCCACAGTGCACTTGGCACGTTGCTCACAGCCTGGCCTGCTTGTCCGGATCTTCACACGCGTGCTTGGCGTGTTCCTGGCGTCGGTGGCGCCCTGGCCTTCCTGCGCCGGCGTGCTTTGCGGCGGTAGAACCACCGTAGCGGCCGACAGGGAGCAAAACTGCGGCATAACGCCGTTCGGCGCCGCCCAACCTTCCTGGTAGCTCCGCCTGGCCATCTCCTTGCCAGCGCACGCATGCAGCACCGTCACCGTGGCCTGGCACGTGCAGAGCGCGTTCTCTGCCGCCGATGGTCCGTGCAGCCGTTCCGTCGAGGGCAGGCCGTAAACCTCCCTCCTTTGCTGAGCTGGACCCCGAAATGGCACCACTGCTCCACCTAGGCGATGCTCAAGCCCCTAAGCCAACCGTCCCGCCACAGCGTCGCCGTAATCAACCGCCGGACTTATCCGTTCACGGCAACCGCCTCGGGCCGGCTATAAAAAGCACCCCCCGAGCTTGCTCTCGCCCCCGCACGACTCCACCACCTCACTAGACCCCGCCTAGCCACTGGGAGAGCCTCGAGGGGCCTTTCTTATTAGACTCCGGCCGCCTCGTTCCGCTTTGGCCTCCACCTCAATTCACTCCGGTGAGGCCGTCTCCGGCGCCCTAACCTCATCAGCAACCCTCTCGAGCAACTAGGAGGCTAACCCCCTCTTCAATTTGAACACCGCAGCTCCCTCCGGCGAGATCCACGACTGCCCGAACCACCGTCCACCGGAGCAAGGGCCGCTGTCGACACGGTGCTCGCCGGCGACCACCACCACCACCCACAGACGCGGAACGGTGCACTGTTCTCGAAGGCAACCCCCGATCACCTTGCCTCGCCGTGGATCGCCGCCAGCGACCACCGCACCTCTCGGGCGCCGTCGCGCTCTGTTTTCCCCGTTTGAAATTTCAAACCTGACAGGTGGAGCCCGCCTGTCAGCCTCTTAGTCACTTCTTTTAAACAAAACGTTTTTCTGGATTTTCCTGCAGAGCCCCCTGGAAACATTCTGTTTCATTATAGATGGGTCCTTGGGCCAAAACTCTTACAACTTTTAAACAGAAAAAGATTTTTGATTGATTCCTTTTCTGTCATCCTTATTTTTCTGTCTAGTTTTTTGTCATATTTATTTGAAAAATATTTGGAACACTTTTCTGTACACTCACGGTATTTATGTTGCGTACGTATTTTTCTTATACCGTAGATACCAGAGGAGGTGACGGAGCTGCAAACTTCACACAGTTAAACTCCGATTACTCCGAACCAGGCAAGCATGTTTGAACTCTTGATATGATGAGTGGTTGTTGCATGTTTGCATTTTTAGTATAGTCATGGCATGTTTATGAACATTTCTTTGAATGTTATATTTCATGCACATAAGTGGAAAGTAAGTTTCGGAAAGCATTATGTTGTTGGATACATATTTGCATGGCCATGTGTTGGCATGAGGATGGGTAAGATGGCAGTGTTGTGACATGCCAGTCATATGCCAGATTATTTGACTTCCGTGTCATCTTGAAACAAATCACATTTCCATTCATTCCTTCCTGTACTGTCACATGTTTTCCGAAAGGAATATGGCATAGTAAGTTGCAAATCATTTTCCTGGTACACACCAAATAGAGAGGCCGGGATGAGGGTTCCATGGCCCTGGATTAAAGCCCGTCATCGGGTCAAGGGGCATGGGTGTTTCCGGTTGGGACCGAGAGGGGGGCACCCCTTAGAGCGCGCGTATAGAAATTTGATCCCATGCTACTCGAGGTTGTGGCCTCCCCGTCTCAAAGTTTTTCTTGGACGTTGTCCAGGGTGATTCCTGGCATCGTGAGGTGAAATGGGTGTGTACTAGTTAAATATGTTTCTACTGAAATACCGTAAATGGAACCAGTCCTTCATGACTACGGAAATCCGTTGGCTATGGTCAGTTCATACAAACTCTGCAGAGTCTCAAATTCTTGAAATCATCTTGTTCTTGATCAAGTACTATATTCATCTTATCTTGTCAGATATCAGTCTCAGTGACAAAACCCCGGTGGAATACATGTGTGATAAATCCGGTTAAAGATTATTCTTGTGGATGGACTAATCTTGTTATTTACGTTTATTACAAGCCCTGTCTGTGATGTCGCTCAGACGTCCGACGGTGGCATTCTCGTTATTTACATTTATTGTAAGCCCTGTCTGTGATGTCGCTCAGACGTCCGACGGTGGCATTCTTGTTATTTACATTTATTGTAAGCCCTGTCTGTGATGTCGCTCAGACGTCCGACGGTGGCATTCTCGTTATTTACATTTATTGTAAGCCCCGTCTGTGATGTCGCTCAGACATCCGACGGTGGCATTCTCCTTATTTACATTTATTGTAAGCCCTGCCTATGATGTCGCTCAGACGTCTGATAGTGGCATTCTTGTTATTTACATTTCTTTTATAAGCCCTGTCTGTGATGTTGCTCAGACGTCCAACGGTGGCATTCTTGTTATTTACATTTCTTTTATAAGCCCTGTCTGTGACGTTGCTCAGATGTCCGACTGTGGCATTTCTTTTATAAGCCCTGTCTGTGACGTCGCTCAGATGTCCGACTGTGGCATTTCTTTTATAAGCCCTGTCTGTGACGTCGCTCAGATGTCCGACTGTGGCATTTCTTTTATAAGCCCTGTCTGTGACGTCGCTTAGACGCCCGACTGCGGCATGAATTTTATTTATTTACCTTTCGAGGCGTCGCTTCAGACACCCGATCGGTTTTCAGTTATTTATTTTATTTAATAAGTCATGAAATAATATTATTGTTGAGATGAGCATCATTATTCATATTCATGACGCATTCATGCATCCTTTGATTATATCTTTTGTCCGAACTGTCTTGCGAGTACTTTCAAAGTACTCACCTGGCTTGTTGATTCGGCCAGATGTTGATGAAGGCGATCTCATGGATGAAGAGTTTGATAGCGAGTCCGACGCCTAGAGGAGTCCCAGTCAGTCCCGTGCGATCCTGTTTTGGTCACTGTATTATCCGCTTCCGCAACCCCAGAATAAATTCATCGAGCCTCACCTCGACGCTCGATGAGCTGCCAGTTAGGAGTCAAGTTATCCACCACCACTTTTTCCTCGAGCTAGTAGCATGCCACCACACCCCTGTGTCATAACCGCCCTTATGTAAGATATTGGCGAGTTTGTAATAATTTGTTGAGCAGCCTCAGCTCAACCCTGTAATATATTTAATGCTACTGGTCCTCTGTTCATCAAGTATTTGTCTACCAGTGAGGATGACTTTTCCTATACTAGGACTTAAAGACCGTTTTTCTCAATGATTATATTATTGAAAAACCGGTCGTGACAGATTTGGTAACCAGAGCCAGGCTGACTGTAGGAAGCCACTAGGTGCGATCGCTAATTTAATTATTAGCATGACAGAGTTTATTCTTGTTTTTACAAATGTTGTCATTTTTCTGACAGTCAGCATAAAAATTTATGATCTGATCACTCAGAATTTTTGCCTACTTTTGTAGATGGCCGGCAGCGACTGCGAGTCTCAAATGTTCACCAACGTGCCTGAGGGGTTCGTCAAACTCCTCTCCTTCATCGTTCAGGTCGCGATGGGGCCATCCGTGCGCCCAGTCTTCACGCTTTATCCGCACAAGATCAACGACAGTCTGACCATGCACCAGGCCGCGGTGCAATTCAGGGGAGGGTGTGTTGAGATGCGCCACTTCCGTTTCTTGGGGAGAGCCATGCCTATAGAGAGGCATGCTATGCAGATGGCAGCCCGCGAGGCGATACCTCGTCTTCGGGATGTCCTTCCTGCAATGAAGACCCGTCGCTACCGCTACCTTCCATGCCATGTGCCTTACACCTATCACTACTCATTCTCTTGCCCTAGAGGAGAGCGAGACGAGGCCTTTGAGATGCTTGTCGAGTACCTCCGAACCCTGGAGGCAGCCTTTGACAGCATGGTGGACGACCTCGTAGCCGCCCGCATGGACTCAGTTCATGGCTGTGCTGCTAACAGGAGGGAACTCCTACACGCCGCTCCACCGCTGACTTTTATCTCGTCCTTAGCTTCTCATTCACCTACCATTCTCGCCACTGCTCGTCGCCTGCCTACCACTGAGGAATTTAACCAGGCTATTGCACCCACTCCCGTTCGCGCTGCACCACTTTTTGCACCTACTCCCATACGTGCTACTCCACCTATTCCGCCCACTCTTATTCAGGTTACTCTGCCGACGACACCTGCTCCATCAGCTCAGCGCAGCATTCCTCGTCTGGAACCTATTAGCGAGGAGGAAGTTGATTCCCCAGCGTCACTGCGTCTCACCCTCGGCAGTCCAAGGGAGATCCTCACCATCTCCGACTGAGTACGCGTAGACGCCATGCGATGTATCGACTTGTGTAATATGTTTATATGTACATAGGTTGTGAGAAGTAGCCTGTTTGCGCATCATGTAGGATCTGGAGGAGTGCACTAGTTTAAATAACATGTCAGGATTATGTACGCATATCCTGAGTGATGTAATGTATAATTATGCTTGCGTGTAAGATATGTAATAGTCCCTCTCCGCGCGCAATCGTGTGTTTCCAAAAATATCCTGGAGTTTTAAAAATGTTCTTTGTGTGTGATTTTATTGACTTGTGCGACTCTCTTCCTTGTCTTACGAGTTTCACAAAATATATCCCCAGAGTGAAAGATGTCTCGTCCTTGGACGCGCTCCATGCCAAATCAGCCAGAGGAAAATTATGGCACACCGCAAAACCACAATTTCACTCAGGGACAGACAAGTCAACAGGATAGTGAAACAGCTTTTACACAACTGTGTCGTTTGTATGAACAGAGTCAGCAACAACACCAGGAAATGATGAACCAATTCATCAATATGGGAAGTAACTGTGGTTAGTATCAACCGCAATCCAAATTATCCGAGTTACAGAAGATGCGTCCTCCAACATTTTCTCATACTGACAAGCTTCTTGAGGCCGACGACTGGCTTCGAGACATGGAGAGAAAATTAATTACCGCACAGTGTTCAGACCATGAAAAAGTATTGTATACACCACATTACCTCACAGGAGCAGCCGCATCATGGTGGGAAAACTTCCTGCACATGCACCCCAACAAAAATGAAATAACCTGGGAGGATTTCAAAGAAGGTTTTCGTGGGGCACACATTCCTAAGAGTGTTATGAAAATCAAGAAGAGAGAATTTGATGACCTCAAGCAAAGGACCATGACAGTGTCAGAATACAACAGCCAATTTACTCTGCTATCTCGCTACGCCAATGAAGAGCGCATGACTGAAAGCAAGAAGATGGAAAAATTCTTGGAAGGCCTGGCACCCACCCTTAGATGCCAGCTAGTTGTGCATACCTTCCCAGATTTTTAAACACTGGTCGATAAGGCCATTACTCTGGAAAATGAGCGACGTAGCCTAGAAGATTTCCGCAAACGCAAAAGGGATCAGACTACTTTTGCTCGCAACCCCAGAAGCAAGACGGAATTTCAGAAGGGTGGAATATACAAAACCCTGACGGATAATTCACGCCCAATCAAGAATTTCCATGCAAGAGACAAGGAGTTCACCTATCGCCCAGGCGTTACTTGTTACGCTTGTGGAGAAGAAGGGCACTATGCCAAGCAGTGCCCAAAGCCAAGAAACTCAACCCCGAAGCCCAATAATGGTGGCAACAATTCAGCGCCAAAGCAAAATAATTTCAACCCCAATAACAACCACCGGAAAGGTCACCTGAACCACGTGACCCATGAGGAAGCACAGAACGCCCCAGATATCGTACTCGGTACGTACCCCATCAACATAATACCTGCCATGGTTTTGTTTGATTCTGGAGCTTCTCACTCATTCATTTCGAAGAGTTTTGCTTAGCAAAATAATTTTTTGATGCTTCCCTTGGAAAAATCAATGACCATCAAGTCCCCTGGAATTAAGCAAGTGACCCAGAGTTACTGTCAAGGTGTGGTTATTGAATTTGAAGGATTGAAGTTTTACGCCAACCTTATTGTATTGGAAAGCAAAGGACTGGATGTCATTCTAGGAATGGATTGGTTAACCACCAACAAAGGTTTTATTGACTGCTCCAACCGTACCGTGATTCTCACACACCATCATGGGAAGAAAATAAAAGTTTCAGCCAAAGAGAGACAAATACCTCGGCAACCGAGATTAAACAAGGTGGACGTTTCTGAGCTGAACAAGGTTCCAGTAGTATGTGAATTCCCAGACGTATTTCCAGAAGAACTAACAGGCATGCCACCGGACCGAGAGATAGAATTCAGCATTGAGCTAGCACCCGGAACCGCTCCCATTTACAAGAAACCTTACAGAATGGCACCATCCGAATTGGTAGAGTTGAAGAAGCAAATAAAGGAATTATTGGAGAAAGGATACATTCGAGCCAGTTCCTCACCTTGGGGTTCTCCAATTTTATTTGCCAAGAAAAAGGATGGAACACTGAGATTGTGCATTGATTATCGAGCTCTCAACATGGTCACAATCAAGAACAAATACCCAATGCCCCGAATAAATGATTTATTCGATCAGCTCGCACAGGCCAAAGTCTTCTCAAAAATTGACTTGAGATCAGGATACCATCAATTAAAGGTGCGAACAGAAGATATTCACAAGACCGCCTTCACTTCCAGATATGGGCTGTATGAGTTCACAGTGATGCCATTCGGGCTAACCAACGCCCCCGCATATTTTGTGCACCTCATGAATAAAGTATTTATGAAGTATATGGACAAGTTTGTTGTGGTATTCATCGATGATATTTTGATATACTCCAAAACACCAGAAGAGCACGCCGAGCATCTCAGGATTGTAGTCGGAGAACTCAGGAAACATCAAATGTACGCCAAATTCAGCAAATGTGAATTTTGGCTAAGACAGGTGGGTTTTCTGGGCCACGTACTCACCCAAGAAGGTATCGCAGAAGACCCGGAAAAAGTCAAGGCCGTACTTGGCTGGAAACCACCAGCTAACATAACGGACGTACGGAGTTTCTTGGGAATGGCAGGCTATTATCGGAGATTTATTGAAGGATTCTCCACTATAGCAAAGCCCATGACACAATTGCTCAAGAAAGGCAAGAAGTTTGAAAGGATAGAAGCATGTGAGAAAAGCTTCCAAGATCTAAAAAGCAAATTAACAACAGCACCAGTACTAATTGTGCCAGATATACACAAGAATTTTGAGGTATATTGTGATGCATCCCAGAAAGGCCTCGGATGCGTATTGATGCAAGAAGGCAAGGTAGTTGTGTATGTCTCCAGACAACTTCGCAAGCATGAGGAGAATTATCCCACTCATGACTTGGAATTAGCAGCGGTCATCCATGCACTCAAGGAATGGAGACACTTCCTACTTGGAAATCATTGTGAGATATACACAGACCATAAGAGTCTTAAGTATATTTTCACACAGCCGGAACTAAATTTACGGCAACGACGCTGGTTTGAGTTGGTGAAGGATTATGATGTGGGAATCCACTATCATCCCGGAAAAGCAAATGTTCTGGCAGATGCACTTAGTCGGAATCCCAGCACGGACGACGACAGTATACCAAAGTTGAGGCTAGAATTTCAACAGGAATTTGCCAGACTCAATTTAATAATGGTTACCGAAGGCAGTGTGTCGAATCTGGAAATATAGCCTACCCTGATGGAAAGGATCAAGGAAGCCCAACACGGACACCCCAACATTGAGGGCATAAAAAGGAAAGTGAGTTTGGGAAGAGCCCCAGAATTCAACATAGATGAGCAAGGAATATTGTGGTACGGAGAGAGGCTATGCGTACCAAATGTCAAGGACCTCAAACAGCAGATATTGGCTGAAAGTCACACAGCTCCGTATTCAATCCACCCTGGAGGGACAAAAATGTACAAAGACCTTCAGGAAAATTTTTGGTGGCACGGTATGAAGAGAGATATAGCCACGTTCATTGCATGCTGTGACTCTTGTCAACATATCAAGGCCGAGCACCAGAAACCAGCCGGACTGTTACAGCCAAATAAGATACCCGAGTGGAAGTGGGACGAGATTGGAATGGATTTTATTGTCGGACTGCCACGGTCACGACACGGAAACGACGCCATATCGGTCATAACCGACAGATTAACCAAAGTAGCACATTTTCTTCCGGTAAAGACAATTCACACCACTCAGAGGCTGGCCAGACTTTATCTTGCCCGTATTGTCTGCCTGCATGGAGTCCCAAAGACTATCATATCTGACAGAGGCACACAGTTCGTCTCTAGATTTTGGGATCACCTGCAACAGGCACTGGGAACCCAGCTAGCCTTCAGTACCGCATACCATCCCCAGACTGATGGGCAGACTGAACGTATAAACCAAATCCTAGAAGACATGCTAAGAGCCTGTGTCCTCACCTACGGGAACAGTTGGGAAGAAAGTTTGCCATATGCAGAGTTCGCATACAACAACAGCTATCAAGCCAGCTTGCAAATGGCACCCTTTGAAGCTCTATATGGGAGAAGATGTCGTACCCCGCTAAATTGGTCAGAGACCGGAGACAGCCATATCTTCGGCCTAGATATGCTCAAGGAGGCCGAGGAGAAAGTTAAAACAATTAGAGATCGACTCAAAACAGCTCAGAGTCGGCAGAAGAGTTATTACGATCGAAGGCATCGGGAAATCAGTTTTGAACCCGGAGAATTGGTGTACCTAACAGTTTCTCCTATGAAGGGTCTGCAATGATTCAGGATTAAGGGGAAGCTAGCACCAAGATTCATCGGACCATTTCATATAGTGGCCCGAAGAGGCACGGTAGCCTACCAGCTAGACCTACCCGGAGACTTATCCGGTATCCACAACGTGTTTCACATCTCGCAGTTGAGAAAATACGTGAGCAACCCAGAGAAGCAACTTTCACATGAGAATATTGACGTGCAACCAGACCTCACTTACCGGGAGCACCCAATAAAAATATTAGAAGAGTCTGAGAGGAGGACCCGACAGAAAACCATCAAGTTTTTCAGAGTTCAGTGGAGTAATCACACCGAGAATGAAGCAACTTGGGAGAGCGAGGATTTTCTTCGGACAGAGCACCCACACCTGTTTAAGGATCAGCTGAAATCTCGGGGACGAGATTTTTCCTAAGGGGGTAGGTGCTGTGACACTCCAAAATTTTGTGATTTTTGGTTTTCAGAAAGAGCCTTGCTTGGTTTGAAGAAGGTCATTTAAACCCTTCCTATAAACCCTCTTCTGAGTTTTCCCTCTCAAAAATCTTTTCTTGGATTTAGTTTCTTCTAAAAAGAAAACCTTCTTGGATTTGATTTTGATCCACTCTTGTTTACCATGCTTCTTATGGTAAAACTCCCCCAAAACCCCTCCTCCCACTTGGATACAACTCAAACATTCTGTCCAAACTAATAAAATCCATTTTTGGATTTTATTCCAATTATTTCTCTTTCCAAAATAATTCTGTCTTTTCTTTTGAGCCTAGGTGATTTGCAAAGCAAGTACCCTAATGCATTTGATTTTTGACCTCAACTCAACACCTCTGGATAGTCCTTAGCACCCACAACCTAGAACCATCTTGATCCACTCTTCTTCTTTTCAAATATTTCAAAATTTACTCTCTGCAAGTTTGGACCAGATTTGCCAAATTTGGTGAAATTCATATCTACACTTCTCCAAAAATTCCACCAAAATTCAGGCAACCTCTAGTTGCAATGAGAGACCTCTCCACCAAAAATCAGCTCAAGGAAAAATCCCTACATGCCAGAATCATTCTGTCGAACACTTGGCATGCACTGTTTCTGTTCATCTTCAGTTAAATTCAGATTTCAGTGCCGTTCCCCCTCAGAGTTTCAGTCACATGCCCACAGTGCACTTGGCACGTTGCTCACAGCCTGGCCTGCTTGTCCGGAGCTTCACACGCGTGCTTGGCGTGTTCCTGGCGTCGGTGGCGCCCTGGCCCGCCTGCACCGGTGTGCTTTGCGGCGGCAAAACCACCGTAGCGGCCGACAGGGAGCAAAACTGCGGCATAACGCCGTTCGGTGCCGCCCAACCTTCCTGGTAGCTCCGCGTGGCCATCTCCTTGCCAGCGCATGCATGCAGCACCGTCGCCGTGGCCTGGCACGCGCAGAGCGCGTTCTCTGCCGCCGACGGGCCGTGCGGCTGTTCCGTCGAGGGCAGGCCGTAAACCTCCCTCCCTTGCTGAGATGGACCCCGAAATGGCACCACTGCTCCACCTAGGCGATGCTCAAGCCCCTAAGCCGACCGTCCCGCCACAGTGCCGCCGTAATCAACCGCCGAACTTATCCATTCACGGCAACCGCCTCAGGCCGTCTATAAATAGCACCCCCCGAGCTTGCTCTCGCCCCCGCATGACTCCACCACCTCACTAGACCCCGCCTAGCCACTGGGAGAGCCTCGAGGGGCCTTTCTTCTTCGACTCCGGCCGCCTCGTTCCGCTTTGGCCTCCACCTCGATTCACTCCGGTGAGGCTGTCTCCGGCGCCCTAACCTCGTCAGCAACCCTCTCGAGCAACTAGGAGGCTAACCCCCTCTTCAATTTGAACACCGCAGCTCCCTCCGGCGAGATCCACGACTGCCCGAACTGCCGTCCGCCGGAGCAAGGGCCACCGTCGACACGGTGCTCGCCGGCGACCACCACCACCACCCACAGACGCGGAACGGTGCACTGATCTCGAAGGTAACCCCCGATCACCTTGCCTCGCCATGGATCACCGCCGGCGACCACCACACCTCTCGGGCGCCGTCGTGCTCTGTTTTCCCCGTTTGAAATTTCAAACCTCATAGGTGGAGCCCGCTTGTCAGCCTCTCAGTCACTTCTTTTAAACGAAACATTTTTCTGGATTTTCCCGCAGAGCCCCCTAGAAACTTTTTGTTTTACCACAGATGGGTCCTTGGGCCAAAACTCTTATAACTTTTAAACAGAAAATGATTTTTGATTGATTCCTTTTCTGTCATCCTTATTTTTCTGTCTAGTTTTTTGTCATATTTATTTGAAAAATATTTGGAACACTTTTCTGTACACTCACGGTATTTACGTTGCGTATGTATTTTTCTTATACCGTATATACCGGAGGAGGTGACGGAGCTGCAAACTTCACACAGTTAAACTCCGAATACTCCGAACCAGGGAAGCATGTTTGAACTCTTGATATGATGAGTGGTTGTTGCATGTTTGCATTTTTAGTATAGTCATGGCATGTTTATGAACATTTCTTTGAATGTTATATTTCATGCACATAAGTGGAAAGTAAGTTTCGGAAAGCATTATTTTGTTGGATACATATTTGCATGGCCATGTGTTGGCATGAGGATGGGTAAGATGGCAGTGTTGTGACATGCCAGTCTTATGCCAGATTATTTGACTTCCGTGTCATCGTGAAACAAATCACATTTCCATTCATTCCTTCATGTACTGTCACATGTTTTCCGAAAGGAATATGGCATAGTAAGTTGCAAATCGTTTTCCTGGTACACACCAAATAGAGAGGCCGGGATGAGGGTTCCATGGCCCTGGATTAAAGCCCGTGATCCGGTCAGGGGGCATGGGTGTTTCCGGTTGGGACCGAGAGGGGGGCACCCCCTAGAGCGCGCGTATAGAAATTTGATCCCATGCTACTCGAGGTTGTGGCCTCCCCGTCTCAAAGTTTTTCTTGGACGTTGTCTAGGGTGATTCCTGGCATCGTGAGGTGAAATGGGTGTGTACTAGTTAAATGTGTTTCTACTGAAATACCGTAAACGGAACTAGTCCTTCGTGACTACGGAAATCCGTTGGTTGTGGTCAGTTCATACAAACTCTGCAGAGTCTCAAATTCTTGAAATCATCTTGTTCTTGATCAAGTACTATATTCATCTTATCTTGTCAGATATCAGTCTCAGTGACAAAACCCCGATGGACTACATGTGTGATAAATCCGATTAAAGATTATTCTCGTGGATGGACTAATCTTGTTATTTACGTTTATTACAAGCCCTGTCTGTGATGTCACTCAGACGTCCGACGGTGGCATTCTCGTTATTTACATTTATTGTAAGCCCTGTCTGTGATGTCGCTCAGACGTCCGACGGTGGCATTCTCGTTATTTACATTTATTGTAAGCCCTGTCTGTGATGTCGCTCAGACGTCTGATGGTGGCATTCTTGTTATTTACATTTCTTTTATAAGCCCTGTCTGTGATGTCGCTCAGACGTCCGACGGTGGCATTCTTGTTATTTACATTTCTTTTATAAGCCCTGTCTGTGACGTCGCTCAGATGTCTGACTATGGCATTTCTTTTATAAGCCCTGTTTGTGACGTCGCTCAGATGTCCGACTATGGCATTTCTTTTATAAGCCCTATCTGTGACGTCGCTCAGATGTCCGACTGTGGCATTTATTTTATAAGCCCTATCTGTGACGTCACTTAGACGCCCGACTGCGGCATGAATTTTATTTATTTACCTTTCGAGGCGTCGCTTTAGACACCCGATCGGTTTTCAGTTATTTATTTTATTTAATAAGTCATGAAATAATATTATTTTTGAGATGAGCATCATTATTCATACTCATGATGCATTCATGCATCCTTTGATTATATCTTTTGTCCGAACTGTCTTGCGAGTACTTTCAAAGTACTCACCTGGCTTGTTGATTTGGCCAGATGTTGATGAAGGCGATCTCATGGATGAAGAGTTTGATAGCGAGTCCGACGCCTAGAGGAGTCCCAGTCAGTCCCGTGCGATCCTGTTTTGGTCACTATATTATCCGCTTCCGCAACCCCAGAATAAATTCATCGAGCCTCACCTCGACGCTCGATGAGCTGCCAGTTAGGAGTCAAGTTATCCACCACCACTTTTTCCTCGAGCTAGTAGCATGCCACCACACCCCTGTGTCATAACCGCCCTTATGTAAGATATTGGCGAGTTTGTAATAATTTGTTGAGCAGCCTCAGCTCAACCCTGTAATATATTTAATGCTACTAGTCCTCTGTTCATCAAGTATTTGTCTACCAGTGAGGATGACTTTTCCTATACTGGGACTTAAAGACCATTTTTCTCAATGATTATATTATTGAAAAACCGGTCGTGACACCGGAGAAGAAGAAGGACAAGCTAAAACCCAAGTGGGAAGGTCCCTTCGTCATCGACCAAGTTCTCACTGGAGGAGCGTACCGCCTACGTAATGCATCCGATAACAGACTCGAGCCGAACCCATGGAACACGGCCAGACTCCGGAGATTCTACGCCTAGCGCCGAACTCAGTGTTCCTCTCCTTACCTCCCCCTTTTTTAATTATGCTCCCCCCTTTTTTCCTTTCTCGATCTTTTTTTTCTTCACACAAAGTATTTAATACAGTGCAGACTCCCGAATTATTTCGGCCGCACTATGTGTGTAAGCAATACCTGGGGGCTTCCTATACGGAAGCTAAACATAACTTACTCTAAAAGGCTTTTTGCCCATCAAACATGTATTTTCCATGTGTGCCTTTTCTTCACCATTATATGCATCGATATGACTTAAGACATGGCCAAGCTAGGTTGCCTGGCTCCTGTGATTATGCCCTACGTTCCCGTTAATTCGGCCAGGGCATAAGGGGAGCACCTCTGCGATTGTTACTGCCGGTTGAGTCGGATGTGTACCTCAGACTGGGTGAAGCCGAAAACTAGTTTCCTTAAGAGAATATTCGGTCAGTGAACAAAAGATGTCTTCGTTTATTATAACATAAATCCCCAGAAGTTTTGTATCATGTGCCATGGTTCGCAGTTCGGACATGTGCCTTGTCGCATGCTTACCCAGGGAAAGGAACCCTTAACGGAACTATTCTCCCTGGAAGATGTTTCTTACTATCCATGTAATATAACTTAACTAGTTGGGTACTTGTCTGTTCAAGGACTTATGACCCCTACGCCTGGTTTCCACGCATACTCCGGTTTTGTATAACTGAGCGGGTATTCGGACACACCCCGGACTCTAGGTTCCGGGGGCTGAAGCAAAAAGGTCCGCCATGACAAAAGATTTTAATCCGGCTAGGGGCTACTTATATCCATTGAATTACACAGTCACCTGGACTGACTATATTCATCCTCTATACCATCCAACAGGTTATCTAGCTTACAATCCTGTTGAGAATACTTCGCGGCTAATGCCACCTGGTCATATACCAGACTAACTGGAATTTCTTGCCCATCTGGCCCTGCTGGTCCGACTTCGGCCATATGGTTCGGGTCCAACTTGGTGTAGTGCATTTTCACCATAGCCCATGCTTCCCTTGCACCCTGCCGGCAGGCTGAAATCTTCCAGAGTCGGAAGCGCCGCCGTGCTCCTTGAAGCATGTCCACAAGCTCTCCCATGCCATTCGGCAGGAGGCTTGACGGCCACAAGGCCTGCGCTACGCCCTGCATCGCTTGACGAGCTCGCTCGTGCAACTATGAGAGGTCTTGCAGCAAATCGCCTGCAGATGCGGGCATCTCCTCCCCAGGGCGACCCATCAGCATTCCTACAAGCGAAACTTTATTAATACTCTTCCCCACCGAACTATGCTATAGTTCGTCTAGGCACTTACCATAAATGCCGCGGCGAAGCCTTCTGTTCTCCTTCACGGAGTCCGCCAGCTGCGCACTGACGTCTTTCAATTCCACATCTAGCCGAACATTGGAATCTTGGAGAGCATTCTTATCCTGCTTAACTTGCGTAAGAATGCGCTCGCCGGCCTTTAGTTGCCTCTGGAGATGCGACTCGTCATCTCTCCCGCCCTCCGGATTTACTCCGGGGTTATCTACAGAATTTTCTGTTAAATTTATCATACTAGCCAGTTGCTAAATGGTGCATTTTTCGTACAACCGAGATAAATGTTACCACACGAGGCCTTCTGGGATTCCTCTAGCTTGGCAACTGTGGCCCTTAGTTGGGTCTTGCACTTCTCTAGCTCCCGCGACAATTGCTCATTCTTATCAACAAGAACCTGCACATAAATTGATACTTAAAACTGTTGTTCCAACCGTTTCAAGTCTCAGGGTCTACTGCTATACATGCTCATCAAACTTTCTTACCCGTATATCTTTGGTATACTGGGCTGTTGCCCGGGCGAGCCTGCTTTAAGCAGCTCAGATGTATGTGTCTCCCGAATTGAAAGTATTAAATGCCTCTTCGGAAAAGATGTTGTTGCAAAGCACGGCCCGTCGACACAGGTGATTCATGGCGCTCTCTACTTTGGAATTTTTGGCAGAGAGCATATTTGCGTCCTCTGTCGGAGGACTATGCGGCGTTTGTCCTACGTCCGCCTCCTATCTCGAAGTTGGTCCTGGAGCCCGACTAGTGGAGGCGTGGTTGGCGGGATCCCCAGATATAGTCCGGATGCTCCTCTTCCTGCCATGATGTAAAGGGCGCTTTCATACTTCAAATAATGATAATTATATGACAGGTTGTTTTCTTACCTCTGTAAAGGCATGTCGGCTCTAACCGCCCTCCTCTTGAGCCTGCCCAATCCGGACGCATGTGGCTGACGGGTCCCTAGGGACTCGGCCCTGCGCTCCGAACATCGCTTCTGCAAAAGCACAACGTATCAGGGATAAGGTGTGACATCAGGAAAGAATCCTCTTTGGAGGATCGAGTCTTCGGCTTGGCTTACACGCGACGAAGGTAGCCGTCCGGGATAATCAGCAGTGATAGCCACTGAGGCGCCATCACAGCTCGCCCGATAAAATATCCCGTCGACAAGCTCCAGGGCGGCATCTAGGTCTTCGTCGAGTCCTGGATCCAGGGCCCTTTCGGGGTCCTCTGGCTGCGGGGGAGGGCTGGAGATTTCTTCTACGGCCCTCCTCAGTTCCTGCTCGGAAATATCGATGCAGGTAACTTTAGCAAAGAAAGCCACAATAAGTGAAGCGAGAAAATAAATGATGACTTACCCAGTTTGGGGGATTATACATGGAGAATCCGTCCCGCGGTTTGATATGGAGGAAGTCCTCCTCTTCTCCTTTGTATAGGTCGGACAGTATCCTTGCCAGAGCGGTGGGGGAGTCCGGACCCTTATGGCCACCGCGGGTGGCATCGTCTGTCCCGTTGAAGTGCCACATGGGATTGCCCCGATATTGAAGCGGTTGCACTCCCCGCATTATGCATATTGCCATGACCTCGACTATCGTCAGTCCGGATTTGGCCAGTAACTTTATCCTGCTCATGAGGA
This sequence comes from Triticum aestivum, assembly GCF_018294505.1. Taxonomy (NCBI): domain Eukaryota; kingdom Viridiplantae; phylum Streptophyta; class Magnoliopsida; order Poales; family Poaceae; genus Triticum; species Triticum aestivum. The sequence continues at coordinate 487,564,651 of NC_057804.1, read as the reverse complement.
AATGTATTTCCCTGGAGTCCTCTTCTTGGGGGCTTCGGGGGCGCCAGCTTAGATGTGCCCTCGGTGGGGTGTTTACTGAACTTGGGGAGTCCTGTCCGGACTGGATCTGGAAGGGGAGCATCGTCAATATAAAACCACTCTGAAGCCCAGTTATGTAGTGCCTTCTTGGGAGTGCCGGATAGGTATCCGGTCTCAGCGGTACGCCATACTTTGTCCCCGCCCACTTGACATAGGGATTCTCCCTGGTTGACCGGGGACAAGGCAGAATAGCTTCTTCCACAATTCGAAATGAGCCTCGCAGCCTAGAAATAGCTCACAAATGGCGACCTACCCTGCTATATGTAGTACGGAGGCTGGAGTAAAGTTGTGCAACTGGAGGCCGTAGAACTCTAGAAGCCCACGAAGGAATGGATGAATAGGAAACCCGACACCCCTTAACAGATGCGGAATTAGGCATATTCGCTCCTCTGGAGACGGATTGGGGGATCTCTCCGCTTGTTCTCCGCTGTTATAGGTGGCCACTCCGGCTCGGACAGGGACCATGAACGCCGGTGGGAGGAGCCCTTGGGTTTGTAACTTTATCAAACAGCTATGGGAAACTGAACACTCTCGCCAGTCCCCCGGCTTGGGGCAAGGGGAGCGAGCAGAAGAGCTGCGACGATCGGCCATGTTGGAATGGTTTTTTCCGGGCACTCTGTTGGATGCTAGCTCGAGGAGGGAGAGTGATCTTTGGATCTAGGAATCCCTGTCTCTTTAAATAGACGGATAGCCCGAAGGACTAAGGGTGGCAAATGCAAAAATGCGTCGACTCCTTGCATCCGCTCGACACATGGAAATGGTCATTATTGAAGCACTGAAGCCGAGGAGTACAACATAGATGAGATGCCGGACACTGTTCGTCATGATGGGTGTATCGGAGTATTCGGAGAGGGAACCCGCCTTGCAATGCCGAAGACAACACTGTGCACCGGACTCATCATCATTGAAGCCTGGTTCTGGGCTACTGAGGGAGTCCTGGATTAGGGGGTATCCGGACAGCCGGACTGTATACATCGTCCGGACTATTGAAGCGTGAAGATACAAGACTCAAGACTTTGGCCCGTGTCCGGATGGGACTCTCCTTTGCGTGGAAGACAAGCTTGGCGATTCAGATATTATGTTTCCCTCCTTGTAACCGACTCCATGTAAACTCTAGCCCTCTCCGATGTCTATATAAACCGGAGAGGATGGTCCTTAGAAGGCCAATTACAATTACAATCATACCATCATAGGCTAGCTCTTAGGGTTTAGCCTCTACGATCTCATGGTAGATCTACTCTTGTACTACTCATATCTTCAATATTAATCAAGCAGGAAGTAGGGTTTTACCTCCATCGAGAGGGCCCGAACCTGGGTAAACGTTGTGTCCCTTGCTTCCTATTACCATCAGCCTAAGACGCACAGATCGGGACCCCCTACCCGACATCCGCCGGTTTTGACACCGATGCCCGTCCCAGCGAACCAAGACGTTATGAACGCTTGGCAGTCGCGTGTTGATGACTACTCCCTCGTTCAGTGTGGCATGCTTTACGGCTTAGAACCGAGGCTCCAAAAGCGTTTTGAGCAACACGGAGCATATGAGATGTTCGAAGAGCTGAAAATGGTTTTCCAAGATCATGCCCGGGTCGAGAGATATGAAGTCTCTGACAAGTTCTACAGTTGTAAGATGGAGGAAAATAGTTCTGTCAGTGAGCACATACTCAAAATGTCTGGGTTGCACAACCGCTTGTCCCATCTAGACATTAACCTCCCAGATGAGGCGGTCATTGACAGAATCCTTCAGTCGCTCCCACCTAGCTACAAGAGCTTTGTGATGAACTACAATATGCAGGGGATGGTGAAAGCTATTCCTGAGGTATTTTCAATGCTGAAATCAGCGGAGGTAGAAATCAAAAAGGAACATCAAGTGTTGATGGTCAATAAAACCACTAGTTTCAAGAAAGGCAAGGGTAAGAAGAACTTCAAGAAGGACGGCAAGGGAGTTGCCGCGCCCAGTAAGCCAGTTGCCGGGAAGAAGCCAAAGAATGGACCCAAGCCTGAGACTGAGTGCTTTTATTGCAAAGGGAATGGTCACTGGAAGCGGAACTGCCCCAAGTACTTAGCGGATAAGAAGGCCGGCAACACCAAAGGTATATGTGATATACATGTTATTCATGTGTACCTTACCAGTACTCGTAGTAGCTCCTGGGTATTTGATACCAATGTGGTTGCTCATATTTGTAACTCAAAACAGGAGTTGCGGAATAAGCGGAGACTGGCGAAGGACGAGGTAACGATGCGCGTCAGAAATGGTTCCAAGGTCGATGTGATCGCCGTCGGCACGCTACCTCTACATTTACCTACGGGATTAGTTTTAAACCTCAATAATTGTTATTTAGTGCCAGCTTTGAGCATTAACATTGTATCTGGATCTTGTTTAATACGAGATGGATACTCATTTAAATCCGAGAATAATGGTTGTTCTATTTATATGAGAGATATGTTTTATGGTCATGCCCCGCTGGTCAATGGTTTATTCTTAATGAATCTCAAACGTAATGTTACACATATTCATAGTGTGAATACCAAAAGATGTAAGATTGATAATGATAGTCCCACATATTTGTGGCACTGCCGCCTTGGTCACATTGGTGTCAAACGCAGGAAGAAGCTCCATACAGATGGACTTTTGGAGTCTCTTGATTTCGAATCATTTGACACGTGCAAACCATGCCTCATGGGCAAAATGACCAAGACTCCGTTCTTTGGAACAATGGAGCGAGCAACCAACTTATTGGAAATTATACATACTGATGTGTGCGGTCCAATGACCGTTGAGGCTCGTGGTGGCTATCGTTATGTTCTCACCCTCACTGATGACTTAAGTAGATATGGAATTTCAGAATGAGGTAGAGAATCAACGTGACAGAAAAATAAAGTTCTTACGATCAGATCGTGGGGGAGAATATTTAAGTCATGAGTTTGGTACGCACTTAAGGAAATGTGGAATTGTTTCACAACTCACGCCGCCTGGAACACCTCAGCGTAACGATGTGTCCGAACATCTTAATCACACTCTATTGGATATGGTGCGGTCTATGATGTCTCTTACCAATTTACCGTTATCATTTTGGGGATACGCTTTAGAGACAACTACATTCACTTTAAATAGGGCACTGTCCAAATCCGTTGAGACGAGACCGTATGAATTATGGTTTGGAAAGAAACCTAAGCTGTTGTTTCTGAAAGTTTGGGGATGCGATGCTTATGTCAAGAAACTTCAACCTGAAAAGCTCGAACCCAAGTCGGAAAAATGCGTCTTCATAGGATACCCTAAGGAAACCATTGGGTATACCTTCTACCTCAGATCCGAAGGCAAGATTTTTGTTGACAAGAACATGTCCTTTCTGGAGAAAGAGTTTCTCTCGAAAGAAGTAAGTGGGAGGAAAGTGGAACTTGATGAGGTACTACCTCTTGAACCGGTAAGTATCGCAGCTCAGGAAGATGTTCCTGTGGTGCCTACACCGACTAGAGAGGAAATTAATGATGATGACCAAGGTAGTTCGGATCAAGTGACTATTGAACTTCGTAGGTCCATAAGGACACGTTCCACACCAGAGTGGTATGGCAACCCTGTCCTGGAAATCATGTTGTTAGACAACGGTGAACCTTCGAACTATGAAGAAGCGATGGCGGGCCCAGATTCCAACAAATGGCTTGAAGCCATGCAATCCGAGATAGGATCCATGTATGAAAACAAAGTATGGACTTTGACAGACTTGCCCGAGGATCGGCGAGTAATAGAAAATAAATGGATATTTAAGAAGACAGACGCGGATGGTAATGTTACCATCTATAAAGCTCGACTTGTCACTGAGGGTTATCGACAAGTTCAAGGGGTTGACTACGATGAGACTTTCTCTCCCGTAGCGAAGCTAAAGTCCGTTCGAATCATGTTAGCAATTGCCGCATACTATGATTATGAGATATGGCAAATGGACGTCAAAACGGCATTCCTTAACGGCTATCTTAAGGAAGAATTGTATATGATGCAGACGGAAGGTTTTGTTGATCCTAAGAATGCTAACAAGGTATGCAAGCTCCAGCGATCCATTTATGGGTTGGTGCAAGCATCTCGGAGTTGGAACATTCGCTTTGATGAGATGATCAAAGCGTTTGGGTTTATGCAGACTTATGGAGAAGCCTGCATTTACAAGAAAGTGAGTGGGAGCTCTATGGCATTTCTCATATTATATGTGGATGACATACTTTTGATGGGAAATGATATAGAACTCTTGGACAGCATAAAGTCCTACTTGAATAAGTGTTTTTCAATGAAGGACCTTGGAGAAGCTTCTTATATATTAGGCATCAAGATCTATAGAGATAGATCGAGACGCCTCATAGGTCTTTCACAAAGCACATACCTTGACAAGATATTGAAGAAGTTCAATATGGATCAGTCCAAGAAGGTGTTCTTGCCTGTGTTGTAAGGTGTGAAATTGAGCTCGGCTCAATCCCCGACCACGGCAGAAGATAAAGAAAAGATGAGTGTCATCCCCTATGCCTCGGCCATAGGGTCTATTATGTATGCCATGTTGTGTACCAGACCTGATGTAAACCTTGTCGTAAGTTTGGTTGCAAGACACCAAAATAATCCCGGCATGGAACACTGGACAACGGTCAAGAATATCCTGAAGTACCTCAAAAGGACTAAGGATATGTTTCTTGTTTATGGAGGTGACTAAGAGCTCGTCGTAAAGGGTTATGTCGATGCTAGCTTCGACACAGATCTGGATGACTCCAAGTCACAAACTGGATACGTGTATATTTTGAATGGTGGGGCAGTAAGCTGGTGCAGCAGCAAGCAGAGCGTCGTGGCGGGATCTACATGTGAAGCGGAGTACATAGCAGCCTCGGAGGCAGTGCATGAAGCAATCTAGATGAAGGAGTTCATCACGGACCTAAGAGTTATTCCCAATGCGTCGGGGCCGATCACTCTCTTCTGTGACAACACTAGAGCTATTGCCCTTGCCAAGAAGCCCAGGTTTCACAAGAAGACCGGGCACATCAAGCGTCGCTTCAACTCCATTCGTGAAAATGTTCAAGATGGAGACATAGATATTTGCACAGTGCATACGAATCTGAATGTCGCAGATCCGTTGACTAAACCTCTTCCGCGAGCAAAACATGATCACCACCAGAACTCTATGGGTGTTCGATTCATCACAGTGTAACTAGATTATTGACTCTAGTGCAAGTGGGAGACTGTTGGAAATATGCCCTAGAGGCAATAATAAAATGATTATTATTATAATTCCTTGTTCATGATAATTGTCTATTGTTCATGATATAATTGTATTCACCGGAAACAGTGATACATGTGTGGATACATTGACCACAACATGTCCCTAGTGAGCCTCTAGTTGACTAGCTCGTTGATCAACAGATAGTCATGGTTTCCTGACTCTGGACATTGGATGTCATTTATAACAGGATCACATCATTAGGAGAATGATGTGATGGACAAGAACCAATCCTAAGCATAGCACAAGATCGTGTAGTTCGTTTGCTCAAGCTTTTCTAATGTCAAGTATCAGTTTTTTGGACCATGAGATTGTGTAACTCCCAAATACCGTAGGAGTGCTTTGGGTGTACCAAACGTCAGAACGTAACTGGGTGACTATAAAGGTGCACTACAGGTTTCTCCGAAAGTGTCTGTTGGGTTGGCACGAATCGAGACTGGGATTTGTCACTCCGTATGACAGAGAGGTATCTCTGGGCCCACTTGGTAATGCATCATCATAATGAGCTCAATGTGACCCAGTGGTTGGTCACGGGATCATGCATGACGGAACGAGTAAAGTGACTTGCCGGAAACGAGATTGAACGAGGTATTGGGATACTGACGATCAAATCTCGGGCAAGTAACGTACCGTGTGACAAAGGGAATTGTATACGGGATTACTTGAATCCTCGACATCATGGTTCATCCGATGAGATCATCGTGGAACATGTGGGAGCCAACATGGGTATCCAGATCCCGTTGTTGGTTATTGGTCGGAGAGCTGTCTCGGTCATGTCTGCGTGATTCCCGAACCCGTAGGGTCTACACACTTAAGGTTCGGTGACGCTAGGGCTATTAGGAAGACTTGTATGTGATTACCGAATGTTGTTTGGAATCCTGGATGAGATCCCGAACGTCACGAGGAGTTCCAGAATGATCCAGAGGTGAAGATTTATATATGGGAAGTTGTAATACGGTCACCAGAAAAGTTCGAGGGCATACCGGTATTGTACCAGGGCCACCGAAAGGGTTCCGTGGGTCCACCGGGAGGGGCCACCTCTCCCGGAGGGCCTCATGGGCCGTAGTGGGAAGGGAACCAGACCTTAGAGGGCTGGGCGCATCCCCCCCTTGGGCCCATGCACTTAGGCTTGGGGGGAACCCCTAAGGGGGGCGCCCCCTTGCTTGGGGGGCAAGTCCCCCTCCCTTGGCCGCCGCCCCCCCTCTAGATCTCATCTAGAGGGGTCCGGCCCCCTTCCTCCTCCCTGCACACACACCTCCAAGGCGCAGCCCCTCCCCTCCCCAACACCTCTCCTCCTCCGTCATAGCTTGGTGAAGCCCTGCCGGAGTACTGCCGCTCCATCACCACCACATCGTCGTGCTGCTGTTGGAGATCTCTTCCTCAAACTCTCCCTCCTCCTTGCTGGATCAAGGCGCGGGAGACGTTTCCGCTCCGTACGTGTGTTGAATGCGGAGGTGCCGTCCGTTTGGCGCTAGGATCATCGGTGATTTGGATCAAGACGAGTACGACTCCATCAACCCCGTTCTCTTGAACGCGTCCGCTCGTAATCTACAAGGGTATGTAGATGCACTCCTCTCTCTATCTCTCTCGTTGCTAGATGACTCCATAGATTGATCTTGGTGATGCATAGAATTTTTTTTATTTTCTGCAACGATCTCCAACAGTATGGAGGGTGCATGAGTCCACACTAGTTTAGCACAAATACACTAGAAGCATGCATGAAGAGAGCATGCATGAAGAGGGGTGTTGAGTTGAACATGCATGAAGAGGGAACAACTATGATGAGACAAGAACGCAACCAAAAACACCCTATATGCCACGCATGTTCATACCATTTGTGCCTTTCTACTTCACTTACTGCGCTACATTACTCAGGTTCGTATGTCCACTCCTAGGTACATGTCTGTCTCGTAGTTCCAGTCCCATGTGTTGTTCCTATAGATGGAACGATCCTTGCATAACACATGAACCTTGATGCTAGATGTCTCGCGTGTTGGCAAACGATGAACAAAGCTCACGTAAAAAAAATAGAGTGGAAGAACATAGATTCCCGACAACCAAGAAGGAGCAAGGAACCTCGTGGTGGAGCATCTGCACTCATAATATTTAATATTATTCAGCGATATAAAATCAACCAATCATCTCCATAGTGGACTGGAAGAGTACGAAACACGGCAGCCCAGTGTAGTTACATCATAATAGTACATGGCTAACCCACCCTATCACCATATTTCTTGGCTTCCGTGCGACACCTATCTCTAGTAATCCAGCAGCCTGTATCGCTCCTCCCTCCTTGTGTCTCTCAAAGTGCGGCGGGCTGGCGTTTTTGCCGTCTATTGAGGTCGGTTAACTCATCACATGTTAGCGACATGCCAAGAGCATTCTAAAAAAATTCCTTTCACGTTATGTTTTCAAAAAGAAAAAATCCTTTCACGTACGAATTTGACTGTATGCTTTGAGCAACTTGCATGTCCTATACTGCTCTTGTTTGATACTCTAACTTAGCTAGAGGTTAGACTAACTCATGACTAACCCTGAACTAACTGTAGCCAAAGAGGTGTTTGGGTGACAGGGTTAGATTGACAATAAATGCAATTGATAGAGAGAGAAAAGGGATTTTTCAATGGTCCCAATGAGAACTATCTCCAGTTAGCACCTCTTGGGTGGGATAGTTTTTTTTGTGGGTTCGGTGCAACTTCCTCCAATTTAAACCCTCATGCTTGGATACATTAGGGCTATTTGAGCCCCAACTAGCTCAAACTAACTCTAACCCATGGAACCAAACAGGGCCTATGGCTAGTCTCAACGCGGAGCAGTCGCATGCACTGGGAAGCGGCGCTCTCTCGGCCGTCGCGCCACTTCAAAGCCGGCGCCAGTGAGAGGTCACCTCTGCTCTGGCTAGGCATTAATGCGGCACTGACGCTCCAGGGCGACGTGACCGTTTCACACAGGAAGCGCGCGCTGGCAAGGGAGTATAGGTTTTCAACCGTTTCAGGTGTAGGACTGGTAGTTTGCAAAACTACTCAATTTTTGCACTCAGTTTCCTAAGAAATTGTGGTAAAAAACGTTGCTCCACAGCCCACTTCCCTTCTCATTCCTATTCCACCGCCCGCGCACGTCCGCGGGAAGCGACCGCAAGCACAAAAAGATGCATGCATGACCACTAAAATTTCCATATTAAAGCGCCGCTCCGGCGGGAGTATGGCGTATGTTGTTACCTTCGGCCAGGCCATGGCTACCGGGCGATGACGACCAGAGAAGAGGCGGCGGGAGGGGAATGAATGCAGCTACTGTTTGTTCACCGTCCGGCTTAAATAAATGCGCAGCATCACGTGTACCCGCGGGTGCACAAATTGTAACATACGTGTCTGCTTAAGTGGGCATCATGTAACTGGTGTGTGTATGTGAGAGATTCTGAGAGACAGAGTGCATGTGTGCAACTCTACTCTTCGGACATGTACTCAACCTTTTGCATCAGGATATAAGTATAATGGTATTTACTTTAGCTAGTGATTTACGTGGCCATGTTAACATGGTTGTATAAAAAAATGTCACCTCCTACTCGTGATTTGCGTTATATAATTACAAGCAAGATGCTCGTGCATTGCACAGAACATCAATATGCATTTTTTTTACAAAACACCTGTTGTGATTGACCCATACAGGAGTAAAATCATGTGTAAAAACTAATGATATCTCGAGAAGTTTATTGGAAAACTAGTATCTCGAGAATGTCATCAAAAAAAATGAAAGATGAGAGATGAGGTGAGGAGGAGTGGAGCGTGGTGGTGACTGGTGGTCGGAATGGGCGGAGGCATGGGGATGGACGGCGCCGGCAGGCGGCAGCGGCCACCATGCTAGATTGTTCCAGAGACTTCCTTTTTTAATTACTGAGCAATGAGGTTGTGGGAGATAAGGATGTGGAGAGAGGTGCGGGTATCTTTTGTAAAATTATCATAGTTTGCTTTCTATCCGTCAGATATAGATCAGACAGTCTATATTACAAGATGGCAGGCACACCATCATCGCCAACTCGTTTTTTGTAAGGGTACAGATGATAAGTTTGCTGACTACTAAAGTAAAGTGGAATTTGTCCATGTTATACAAGTAAATTAAGGTGATTGTTTATCATACGGGTAAGGTTGGATGAAGGGTGGTAGGAACAAATGCTCCGCCTAGAGCATGTGTGTGTGAGATGGAGTCTTAGTGTGTGTGTGTGGGGTGTGTGTGTGTGAGAGAGACAGAGAGAGAGAGAGATGGAGTCGTAGTGTGTGTGTGAGAGAGAG